>NC_133326.1:565673654-566033654 GCF_042186555.1 Aquarana catesbeiana
AGGAGGCACATCTCCAATGAGGCAGGATGCCCTCCAGGGTGCAGCTTAAGGGCAGCCACCCTATTGCATCACACTGCAGAGCTAAGCAGGTGCAGGGCGCTGCTGACTCCCCACATATTTTGAAAAGTTCTTTGGTGTGGGCCTTTTTTGACACGTGTGCAGCAGATTGCACCATTGCTGTTTGCAACATATGTCTGAAGCGTATCAAGCGTGGCCAAAACAGCAGCCGCTTGGGCACCACATGCTTAACCAGACATATGACGACCTCCCATGCAGTCCATTGGCAACAGCACTTAAAAGACCCACATCAAAGAAAAAGGCGGACCTCTCCTTACTCGTCATCAGCTGGGATTTCCAAACCCACTATACCTCCAGAAACCTGCACTGAGAGGAATGAAGGTATAGAAATAGATGTCCCAATTACTTGCGGCCAATCTGCTAGCGGTACAACAACATCGGATTTTAGCAGGCAAATTTCCCTACCCCAGTTGCTAAACAGTCGAAAGAAATTTGGTCCAAGCCATCCACATGCTCAGCGTCTGAATGCTAGCTTGGCCAAATTGCTAGCACTGCAACTGCTGCCTTTTCAGCTGGTAGACTCTGCCCCCTTTCATGAATTTGTGAAATGTGCAGTACCTCAGTGGCAGTTTCCCAAACGCCATTTTTTTTTAACGGAAGGCCATTCCGGCTCTCTACCAGCATGTGGAAGGCAATGTCTTGGCCTCATTGGACAGGGCAGTCAGCAGTAAGGTGCATATTACTGCTGACTCATGGTCCAGCAGGCATGGACAGGGACGTTACCTTTCTTTCACGGCGCACTGGGTAACTCTGCTGGCAGCTGGGAAGGATGCAGGACAGGGTTCAGTATTGTTGGAGCTTTTTCCGCCACCACGCCTCCAAAATGCTAGTGGTGATTCTGCCACAGCTCTCTCCTCCACCCCCTCCTCTTCTTTTTCCTCTATGGCCTCTTCCTCTGCAGATTTCTCCTCTGAACCAGCGGTGCTCCGTAGGCGTTCAAGGGGCTACGCAAGCACTCAGGCAAAAAAGATGCCATGCGGTGCTTGAGTTGGTCTGCTTAGGGGACAGGAGCAACACTGGGGCGGAGATTCTATCAGCTCTGCAGGGGCAGGCTCAGAGGTGGTTGATGCCACACCAGCTTCAGCCAGGAATGGTTGTATGCGACAATGGCACCAACCTCCTCTCCACCCTCCGACAGGGACACTTGACCCATGTTCCCTGTTTGGCTCACGTCCTGAATTTGATGGTGCAGCTGTTCTTGAGCAGGTACCGTGGCTTACAGGATCTCCTAAGGCAGGTCAGGAAAGTCTGTGGTCATTTCCGCCGGTCATATAATACCAGTGCTCGGCTGGCTGACATTCAAAGAGAATGCAACCTGCCCAAGAACCGCCTCATTTGTGACATGCCCACCAGGTGGAACTCAATGTTGGTAATGCAGCAGCGGCTGCACACGCAGCAGAGGGCCATCAATGAGTATCTGTGTGAGTATGGCTCCAGGACAGGGTCAGGCAAGCTTGGCTTTTTTTTTGCCATGCCAGTGGCTACTGATCAAGGATGCATGAACTGTCCTGTCTCCATTTGAGGAGGCCACAAGGATGGTGAGCAGTGACAGTGCATGCATCAGTGATACTGTCGCTCTTGTCTTCCTGTTGGAGCACATGCTTCGTGGAATAATGGACAGGGCACTTGAGGCAGAACAGCGGGAGGAAGAGGAGGACTTCCTTACCTCTCAAGGCCCCCTTTATCCAGATACTAGTATTCCTACAGGCTGGCCGATCACACAGGAAGAAGAAGAAGAGGAGGAGGAGGATTGTGTCAGCATGGAGATGGAGGATAACACTCAGCATCAGCAGCAGTCTTCAAGAGATCCTTTGCAGTCCCCGGAAACCCATGGAGTTGTACGTGGCTGCGAGGAGGTGGTTGAGGATCATGTGATCCTTAGTGACCCAGAGGACTCAGGATCGTATGCCTCTGCAAACTTACGCTGCATGGCCTTCCTGATCCTGCAAAGCCTGCGAAAGGACCCTAGGATTCGTGGTATCAAGGAGAGGGATCATTACTGGCTGGCAACCCTTCTTGATCCATATTACAAGGGTAAGGTTGTAGAACTTATCCAGCCTTCGCAAAGGGAGCAGAGGATGAAACATCTTCGGGAGGCCTTGCAGAAAGGTTTATGCAATGCGTTTCCAGTGCCTGGGAGGCTACAATTTCCTGGTGCTGGACAACGTTTTGCTGAGGCTTCATTCAGTCACAGAAAGAGCAGTGGAGAAGGTGGCCGGCTGATCGATGCCTTCAGACAATTCTTCAGTCCTCAGTGCCCAGGTCTGATTGGTTCCAGCAACCAATCGCCAGTGTCTGAATTATATGGTGCAGGAATATCTAGGGGCAAGATTAGACTTGGAGAACTTTCCACAAGAACATCCACTGGGTTACTGGGTCTTGAGGATGGACCTCTGGCCAGAGCTTGCTCAATATGCAGTTGAGCTACTGGCCTGTCCTGCATCCAGCATTCTTTCTGAATGCACATTCAGTGCTGCTGGAGGCTTTGTAACTGATCACAGAGTGTGCCTGTCCACAGAATCTGTTGATCGGCTCACATTCATAAAAAATTAATCAATCTTGGATCACCAGCTACCAAGCACCTGATGCTGATGTAACCGATTGATGTTTCTATGGATGTGGGATCCCTTGAAGACTGCATATGCTGAGTGACTATCCTATTATGCTAAGTGACTATCCTATTCCTCCTCAATCTTAATGAGAAATTGGCCTGCATGATTGTTGTCCCAGAAGGAAGCCTCTTCTAAAGATGATGCACAAGAAAGCCTGCAAATAGTTTGGTGACAACATGGTTCACTGGAAGCATGTCCTGTGGTCTGATGAGACCAAGATAAACTTATTTGGTTCAGATGGTGTTAAGAGTGTGTGGCGGCAACCAGGTGAGGAGTACAAAGACAAGTGTGTCTTGCCTACAGTCAAGCATGACAGTGAGAGTGTCATGGTCTGGGGCTGGATGAGTGCCTCCGGCACTGGGGAGCTACAATTCATGGGTTGAATCATGAATGCCAACATGTACTGTGACATACTGAAGCAGAGCATGATCCTCTCCCTACGGAGACTGGGCCGCAGGGCAGTATTCCAACATGATAACAACCCCAAACACATCTCCAAGACAACCACTGCCTTGCTAAAGAAGCTGAGCCAAGCATGTCTCCAGACCTAAACCCTATTGAGCATCTGTGGGGCATCCTCAAATGGAAGGTGGAGGAGCTCAAGGTCTCTAACATCCACCAGCTCCATGATGTTGTCGTGGAGGAGTGGAAGTTGACTCCAATGGCAACCTGTGAAGCTCTGGTGTACTCCATGCCCAAGAGCGTTAAGGCAGTGCTGGAAAATAATGGTGGCCACACAAAAAATTGATACTTTGGGTCCAATTTGGACATTTTCACTGGGGTGTACTCACTTTTGTTGCCAGAGGTTTAGACATTAATGGCTGTGTGTTGAGTTATTTTGAGAGGAAAGCAAATTTACACTGGTATACAAGCTGTACACTCACTACTTTACATTGTAGTAAACTGTAATTTCTTCAGTGTTGTCACATGAGGGGTGAGGGTGTACTCACTTTTGTGAGATACCATCCAATTAAAGTTGAAGAAGCAGAAGTTTGTCCACAAAACATAGCGAGTGCTCGATACACAGATATTATATGACAACTTGGAAGTGTTTGCCCTTTAGTGTCACTGCATCTGTGACTTTATAGTCAGTGAGTGTCTCATAATTAATGACACATCTTGTGCTTAATTTTGATATGTATGTGTAAGAGAACTATTAGAATACGGCCGGCGCGTGCTTGTGCGCACGTTAACGGGTGACTGCAGATGCCTATGTGCACCAGTGCACATGCTCGTGCGCAACGGACTGCGTGCACGCGCAGGAGCATGTCCCTAGTGCCAATTGGCACCAGACGGCCTATTTTTTTTTTTTTAACAGTTACGTTTTTATTCATCTCCAAAGGAGAAAAGTTTCAGTACAAAGATAAAAAAGAAGTACATTCACAAATATATATATAAATGTACATATACCTATACATAGAAATATAAAAGGGCACAATAAGAGAGGTTTACATAAAAAAGGCAAAGAAGAACCATTTCCAGAAGGAAGGTGACAATCTAGGATAAATAGTCTCAAGTATTACATCAAAAAGCAAGGCACATCAGTTCACATCTTAGTTGCAAGTATTCATATCACTGCAAAGTTGTATTTTAGGAGCAATACCTCCTCCTCAAAGCAAAAAAAAAAAAAATAAAAAAGGGGGGGGGGGTATATTTTAGTGTTAATTTTAAGTGTATTCTAAATATTTCTTAATCGATCTAGTGGTGTATAAGTTCAGCGAGTTCTCCCGGGGGGATCCGCATCAGTGGCCATTCACTTAGAAACCCATGCACCTCAAATTTTTTCAAACTTTTTGGGACATTTCCGGCTCATAAATGTGAGCTTATATAGAGGGAGGGTCTTATCAATGAGTGTTTTCCACTGTCCCACTGTTGGGGGGTCTGTCTGTTTCCATTTAAATAAAATGGTTTTCCTTGCATAGAATAGAGCGTAGAAAACGAATAGCCTCTTATGGGTGTTTGCGATAAGGGTATCACAGATCCCCAGGAGAAGGACCCGGGGATCCAGTGTAAGTGTCAGGTTCCCAAATAAATTGATGTACTGCACCACCTCCCTCCAGAACTGTTGAAGAAGGGGGCACGACCACACCACATGTAAGAAAGTACCTATATCCGTATTGCATTTTGGGCACCTATCAGAGTGAGAGGGATATATTTTAGCAAGCCGTTGGGGTGTGTAGTATGCCTGGTGAAGGAATTTTAACTGGATGTACCTGTCCCTGGCGGATATCATCAAAGGAATATATTGTTGGACTCCCTCTTCCCAATCGTCATCCGTCAGGGAGGGCACAGCCAGCTTCCATTTGTTAAATAGCCTAGTCCCCTGGTTATCAGTTCCCAGGGACACCCGGAGATACAAAGAGGAAAGAATACGGTCCACATGCTTGGAAATAAGGAAGCGCTCCACCATATGTGATTGTAGTTGAATTTCTGAAGGGAATTGAGCCTGAATTGCGTGTCTCAGTTGCAAATAGCGGAAAAACATTTTAGTAGGGAGTTGGAAGGTATTATGCAATTCGTCAAATGTAAGGAGTTTACCCTCTGGCATAATATGCTGTAAGATTTTAATTTCATATTTAGCCCAGACTGCTGGGTCTGGGATCATTAACAGATGTGGTAGTTTAGGGTTACCCCAGAGTGGTGTATAGGGTGAATAAGTTTGTGGTGGGTTGAGCTTAGCTGTCAGCTGTTCCCATATTTTGGCGGTCGTGCGCATGGGGATGGTCATATTGTCTTGTGCTTTTGGACCCCTGAATACCAGGTTGCTCAATGCTGAATACGACCCCAATATGGCTGCTTCTAAATTAACCGCTGGGTTATGTCGTGACTGAACAAACCACCAGCGCACCGTCACCAGCACCGCTGCCCAATAATATTTCCTGAAGCACGGCAATGCCAGCCCACCCGCAGATAGGGGAAGCTGCAGGCCCGTTTTGGCAACCCTGGGGGTCTGTCCCGCCCAAATGAAATTAGTAATCACCCGATCTAGTTGCTTAAAAAATGATTCAGGGATAGGTACTGGAGTGTTTCTAAATACATACAGGAATTTGGGGAGGAATATCATTTTGAGGAGGTTTATCCTACCCACCGGTGTCAGGGGAAGGGACTTCCATGTTAAGCAGCGTCTTATTAGTTGCTGTAGAATGGGGTATACATTATCTGTCAGATAACAAGAGAGATCCCTTTGTATTTCAATGCCCAGATACCGAAACTTAGTGACCGTTTGCAGGGGTATATGGTGGGGAGGGAGTAGGGGCGGCTGGGAGATCGGGAAAAGCATAGATTTGTTCCAGTTTATGCGTATACCTGAGAAGGAGCCAAATAAGTCTATGATCCTTAGGGTCTCCTCGAGGGAGTGGGAAGCATCTGGGAGATAAAGAAGAGCGTCATCCGCGTAGAGGGAGATCTGTTCCCGTAGAGGGCCCACCTCCATCCCCCCTGCAGCCACGGAGGACCTAATAAGGATAGCAAGAGGTTCAACAGCTAGGGCGAACAAACCCGGGGATAACGGACATCCCTGTCTAGTACCCCTTTGTAATTTGAAGGGGGGTGAGAGGGACCCATTGGTTCTGACTTTGGCAGTGGGGTTAGCATACATCCGTTTTATCCAAGAGATAAACCTAGGCCCAATATTAAATTTTCCCAAGACATGCCAAAGATATTCCCATTCGACCGAGTCGAACGCCTTTTCGGCGTCTAGGGAGGCCACTACTCCGGGGGTACCTCTGGCAAGGGCGTGGGATATATTTGTATACAATCGTCGCAAATTGATGTCTGTTCCCTTACCTGGCATGAAACCCATTTGGTCTCCATGAACCAGAGAAAGGATAACAGTATTAAGCCGATTCGCTAGAATTTTTGTGATGATCTTAGCGTCGACGTTTAATAGCGAAATAGGCCGGTATGACTCACATAGCTCGGGGTCCTTACGGGGCTTAGGTATTACAACAATCACCGCCTCTGACATTGATGGAGGAAGGCTTTGACCCTCCAGCATAGACAGAAGAAGTTCATGAAACTGAGGGGCCAATGACTCACTATTAGTTTTATAAAATTCGGCCGGTAAACCGTCTGGGCCTGGGGACTTTGCAGATTGCAGTGAAGAGATTGCCGTCTGCACTTCTTTGAGGGTAATGGGTGCATCTAATTTAGTTTTATTTTCCTCCGAGAGGACTGGGAACTCTATTTGACCTAGGAAGTGTTGCAAGGTATCTAGGGTGTAGTCAGTTTTGGATGTATATAAGTGTTCATAAAATTGTGCGAATCTGGCATTGATCTTAGCGGGATCCGCCAAAAGGTTCCCCATGTCATCTTTAATGTTGGCAATGTGTGCTATGGTGGAGCGCTCCTTGGCCAGCCACGCCAGCAGCCTCCCCGATCTCTCACCTTGTTCGAATATTCTCTGGGACTGTGAGAGCAGTAGCTTGTGGGTCGCAGTTGCTCGCAACAACGCAATCTCACGGTGGAGAGCTTGAAGTGTGGTATAAGTTCCCGTATCTTTGGTGGTCACATAGCTGGATTCCAAACTCTGAGCCCGTCCCTCAGCCTCCTCCAATGCGAGCCTATTGAGTTTCCTAACTTTATTTATAACCATGCGGTACTTACCTCGTGTATATGCCTTAAAGGCATCCCACACCATTGCAGGGGAGGCCGTTGCTTTATTTTGTAACCAAAATGTATTCATCTCTCCCTCTATCTCAGGGGCAACACCCTCATCCGTTATCCAAAAACCCGAGACCCGCCATAGGCCGGAGCCCGTTGGCGAGTCCGTGTTTAGTTGTAGTAGGAGGGGAGCGTGGTCAGAAATGCCACGTGGCAGAATCTTAACCTCCTGGACACGGGAGAGAATGGGTCCCCCAGCATAGAACAGATCAATTCTTGAGAAGGAGGCATACGTGGCAGAGTGACAAGTATATTGCCTATCCCTGGGGTGACGCCATCTCCACACATCACTAAGGCCGTATCCCTCCGCCCATCTCTTCAGTGGGGAGTCAGAAGCTCCATCGTCACCCAGCCTATCCATACTGGGGTCCGGTGGCATATTAAAGTCTCCAGCCAGAAGAATGGCTGCAGCCGGGTATTGAGCCAATATAGGGGTCAGTTTATGTAAAATCGCCATGGAGGCTGGGGGTGGAATATATAAGCCCACTATTACCATCTCAATCCTGTCGCACATGACATGCACGACTACATACTTCCCCTCGGGATCTAGGTGGAGATCAAGCAGTGTAAAGGGCAGTGATTTATGGACCAGGACGCTGACTCCTCTAGAATAGGTAGAGTATGTAGAATGATAATATGAACCCACCCAGGGCTTTTTTAGAGCCAGCGTCCTGCTCCCCGTTAAGTGAGTCTCCTGCAAAATGCAGATATGGGGGTTGTATTTTTTTATGTAAGTAAAAACCAAGGAGCGTTTTATCTTAGAATTTAGGCCCCGTACATTCCAGGACATAACATTAAGGAGATTCATTCTGGTGCCCTGATACATGTGCCACAGGATTGGTACAGCGTACGCTCCATACAGAGCTTACATGATAACATAATACTCTTAGTGAGATACACATTTGTGATAATACAGTGAGCCGAATAACCCTCCCTCTCTAGTATTAGCAGATTAACACTGCATGTCTTGCCTTGAGTAGAGCACTGATTGTACAATCTGGAGCAGATAACTGCCAAATGTATAAAAAGTAAAAGTAAAATAACATAACGTAAAACTAATCTGGGGTGAGAACCCCAGCACCAACCTTTCCCACCCTCCCCCCTCCCCGCACCACCCCCCAAACTTCGGGATGCTCGTTCCCCAAAACTAATTGTGGCAACTGCCCATGGGGCTCGTGAACAGTGAGCCATCGGAGCGACTTAGTCTGTGTTCATAAAGAGCAGCCAACAAGACCCAAAATTCCCGGATAAACGATCCCAGCATATTAAAATGTCTCCCAAAAGTCCGGGGGTACTATTCTTAAACTGAAACACGTTGCAAACTGAAGATTCCGGTCCCCTCACCATATATTTAAGCACAATCACAAACAATTCTTCATCTCTTTTTGCGTAAATGTTCTATAACTAGTAGGCATATATACTCACAGAACCGGATCTTAAGAAGAATATAAAAGTGACTTATTCTGAACTAGTTGGACAAGTCAAGGTAAAAGGTTCGGGCTTGTAGTGAAGTCAGCAGATGAAGGTGATCTTTGTTGCAGTAAAACTTATGTTATAAGGGGATTTAGTAAGAGCGATCGGATCAGCCTCGTGGTACTGTTTCAAGCCACCTGGATGCTTCTTCTGGAGATGTAAAAAACCGCACTGACTCTCCATCCTGCACTCTCAGACGGGCGGGAAATAGCATACTATATTTGATCTTGCGATTGCGGAGATCCAATTTGATCTGATCGAACGATCTTCTCGACTTTTGTGTATCGATGGAGAAATCTGGGAAGATCATGAGTCTCGCTTCCTCATGGCGAAGCACCTCGATCTTTCTCGCCTCCCGCAAAACCAGATCTCGATCCCGAAAATTGAGGAGTTTCAGAATAAATGTGCGTGGAGGAGCTCCCGGGGTCCCCGGGTAGCAGGCATTCTATGTGCCCTCTCCACCACAAAGACATCAGAGAACTTGGCATCTGGAAGAAGGGTGCACAGCAAGCGCTCAGTAAACGTCATAGGATCTTTACCTTCTGCGCCCTCTGGCAGTCCCACTATCCGGAGGTTGTTCCTTCGATTTCTGTTCTCTGCGTCCTCCGCACGAGCTTCCAGGACTTTTATTTTGGTCTGCAGCGTGCGGAGTGAGACTCCCTGGTCTTGTAGTATATCTTCTGCCTCCCCCACTCTTCTTTCAGCTTCAGTGAGCCTGGAGCGGAAACAGTCCATGTCTCTACGAATGAGGCTGATGTCTAGCTGCATGCACTCTATTTTCCCCGTCAGGGTAGTTTGGCAGGTAGTAATAGCCTGCATGAGGGCTTCAAAGTTAGTTTGTTCCCGTAGAGCTGCCTCTCCCTCCTCTGCCTGAGACGCCATGCTGGCCGCCGTGGCGGGAGACAAGCGCACCACGGAGGCCTGCTTCTTCGGAGTACTCCGGGGCTTGCGAGATGCCTGGGAGTGTCTCCCTCCGGTCATACCGGTCCCGAGAAGCTCCGGTACCGTTTGTGTCCACTTTCAGGTCGGAGAGTGCAGGGTACAGAGCCCAGGAAGTAAGGATGCAATACTGGTGGGAAGGCTGAGAGCACCAAGATGGCCGCCGGGACCAGGCCGGATCCCCGGTTCGGATTTAAGGCTGTCGCTGTGTGGGGGGGCACTATGTGATTCAGACTCCTCTCAGGGTCCCATGCAGGGGGGTCAGCTGGTAACAGGAAAGCCAGGTGTCCCAGGGGCCAGATCGTAGCACCCCTGGAGAGGCCTGGAGGAGCAAGATGGCCACCGGAGCTCCGGACTAGGCCGAAGCCGCGGCCTAGATTTGGGGCTACCGCCGTGTGGTCCTATACCGCTCCGTCTGAGACTCCTCTGGAAGCCCTCAGGGCAGGGTCCGTGGGCGGGAGGAGAGCCAGACACCCGGGAGGCCGAGGAGGGCAGGATGGCCTCCGGAATCCAGTAGGCCCGAAGCCGCGGCCTGTAGTTGCGGCTGCCGCCGCGGAGGAGCTCCGTGCCGGTTCGGACGCCCGTCCGATCAAAGACCTGCAGGAACAGGTCAATATGTTTAGAGGGGGCTCAGGAGGTACCTCAGGTTGCTGGAGGATGATGCTGGGAAACAGGATGGGCAAGGATTAAGGAGTACTGGACGGAGCTCTGGTCCAACACGTCCTACTCCATGCTGCAGCAGGCCACGCCCCCCCCAGACGGCCTATTTAAAGAGTGCTCTGACCCTTGATCAATGCTGACTGGTCTTCAGCTGTTCCCTGATACTCTGAATACTGCTGTTATCCTGCTTGACACCCATTGCTGAACTTGGCTTTCCTTGATCCTGCTTCTGGATTTTGTTATATTCCTGATTACTGGTTCCTGATCCCAGCTTCCCATTTAACCTTGCTTCAGCCTTATGCCTTGGTACCTTGCTGCCTGCCTGCTACCGAACCCGGCTATCCTAGTGACCTCGCGCCTGTTCCCTGCTTGGCTCAACACTGCCATCCGAGTGTCTGCGACTACGGTCCTGCGACCAGCTGCGACTTCCTGCTGCAAGCCTGCCAGAAACTCTACATCGCCTGATGTTCCAGTTCCGCAGTCCACGCAGAGTGCCTCTTTAAACCCAGCTGACTCACGGTGCACGGCTGCCCTTCCTAATCTGATGGTTCTCCTGCCTTCCCAAGGTCGCATCCTCTGCTACAAGTTTCCGGGTCTACTCCTGCAGACATTCGTTTTCCTCCGGTCCCTCGGTTCCCTCTTTTTCACTCTCAGCGGGACCTGGGCTGGAGATACAAGAGAGGCCGACCTCGTCATTTCAGTCTCCCTTCAGGTACGTGACAGTACCAGTCAGCCAATGATGGAGTCTGAAAGGGAGGTCTCTCTGCTGACAACCCTATGCTGGACTGTTACTGCACTTTCTCATGTAGTGCAAGGGTTGCATATGGACTTTTCTCAATTACATAACCAACTGCAGTCTGCATTCAGTTTGGCTTCCACCTCCGAGTATTCAAGAGTCAAGGATTCCGCTTGTACCCATGTTGAACTATCTTGTCCTCCAGAGCCCAGAGTACCATTGCCTGAACGTTTTTCTGGGGACCGTAAAAAATTCAGGACTTTTCAGAATGCCTATGAACTTTATTTTTTGCTGCTGCCTCACACATTTTCTACCGAGGAAGTTAAGTTGGGGTTCTTCATCTCTCTGCTACTGGAGGAATCCCAGGCCTGGGCATACCAGCTTCGGGAGCAACGTGACCCTGTCCTGGCTTCAGTAAACTCCTTTTTCACTGCCATGGCTCAACTGTATGCTGATCCTTTCCGTAACCAGACTGCTGAAACCATGCTGAGCCACTTGCAACAGGGCTCAAGGCCTGTGGAGGATTATGTATCGGACTTTCGATTGTGGAGAACTGATACCAAGTGGAATAACTCAGCATTACATTTCCAATTTTGTCTTGGTCTGTCTGAAGCTATCAAAGATAAACTCGCCAGGGTGAGAACACCCACCTCCCTGAATGACTTAATTCATCTCTGTATACAGATTGACTGCCGCCTGCGCGAAAGAGAGTCCGAAAGAGCTGGATACCTCCATCTGATGCCTGCTCGTTCCGGGCCCCATTATCTACCTCCTCTGCAGCCACGCCACTGACATCAAGGAGGTTCCACACGCCAGCTTTCCTAGACCTCCTCTGTCCAAACAAGAACAGTCTCAACGTCGCTGTAACAATGTCGGTCTCTGTCTACTGTGGCGATCAAGGACACTTCTTACGAACTTGTCCCCGAAGACACCGTAGGAGACCCTCTCCTCCACCTCATACTGTTGCTGCACTAAATCCCAGCCAAAACCACACCTTGCTGCCAGTCTCCTTCCAGCTAGCAGACAAAACACTCGCTGTTTCCGCCATCGTGGACTTTGGGGCCTGTAGTTGTTTTGTGGACTCTTCCTTTGCAGCCATGCATGAACTGCCCCTGTGTGCCAAAAGAAACAGCTTCTTGGTTCACCTGGCGGATGGTTCAGGCATCAAATCTGGACCTGTCACTCTAGAGACTGCACCTATCCGGTGTCTTACAGCTTCTGGTCATCAGGAATTCTTGCGTTTGGATGTCGTTACGTCCTCTCTGTTCCCTGTTATCCTTGGACAACCCTGGTTGAAGGCTCGTAACCCCCTCATCAATTGGTCCACTGGGGAAGTGTCTTTTAATTCCAATTATTGGAGGAAATTCTGTCTTCTTCCTACACCCAGTCCTGGAGAACCACTCCTCTGCATCAATATGGACTCTGAAACTGCTAAACTTGTGCCTTCTATCTATCATGAGTATCCGGATGTTTTCAACAAAAAGAATGCTGACACTCTTCCCCCTCACAGACCTTACGATTGTCTTATCAAACTTCTACCTGGCACAGAGATCCCCTTTGGATGAATCTACCCACTCTCTGAACGTGAACTAGAGGAGTTATGAAAATACATTGATGAGAATATTGACAAAGGATTTACCCGGCCATCTTCATCACCTGCTGGAGCAGGAATATTCTTTGTTGAGAAGAAAGATCACACACTCCGGCCTTGTATTGACTATCGGGACTTGAACAAAGTAACCATTAAAAATAGGTACCCCTTACCACTCATCCCTAAACTGTTCCAGAGACTACGAGAAGCATGTGTATTCTCCAAATTAGACTTAAAGTGGGGTTCCACCCAAAAAAAAAAAAAACTACATGAAAAAGTAAAAAAAAAAAAAAAAAAAAATACAAAAAAACATTTGGATATTTTTTTTTTTTTTTTGCTTACCTCTAAATGCCTGTTGCTAGGTGGTCCCTCGTAGTCTGCCTCTTCCAGTGCCTGGGCTGGTGACATCACTTCCCCCTCGGCACAGGAAGGGCTCAGCTCTGCTCCCTCCCTCCTGTCAATCATCTGGGACCCATTACAGGTCCCAGGTGACTGAGCGGCCAGTCACGGCGCTCGCCGTGACTCGCGCATACGCAGTGGGTGCCAGGCTGTGAAGCCACAGCCCGGCGCCCACAGTTGCAATGCCGGCGCCGCTGAACGGAGGGGAGACGAGCGGGGCTTCGATCCCCCGCATCGCTGGACCCAGGGACAGATAAGTGTCCAATTAAAAGTTAGCAGCTGCAGTATTTGTAGCTGCTGACTTTTATTTATTTATTTATTTTTTTTACTGGACGCCCTGGGTGGAACTCCTCTTTAAGGGGAGCTTATAACCTGATCAGAATCAGAGAGGGTGATGAATGGACGACGGCCTATAGGTCTCATTTTGGGCACTTTGAATACCTGGCGGTGCCCTTTGGACTCTGTAACGCACTAGCTACCTTCCAGCATTTTGTGAATGATGTGTTTCAAGACTTTCTTGACTTATTTACTATTGTATATTAAGATGACATTCTAATTTTTTTCTACTTCTCTAGAGTTACATCGGATCCATGTGAAGAAAGTATTAAGCAGACTGAGAGAACATCATCTCTATGCCAAAGCAGAGAAATGTGAATTCGAGAAGCTCACCATCCAGTTCTTGGGTCTCATTATCACCACAGATGGGATTGCCATGGATCCACAGAAGGTATCTGCAGTACTCGATTGGCCTGCCCCTACTGATAAAAAAATCTGTGCAGCCGTATGTGGGGTTTGCCAATTTTTACAGAAATCTCATCAAGGACTTTTCTGGTATAATTTCCCCTATCACACAATTAACAAGATTATGCACAACTTTCACATGGACCTTGGAAGCGCAAACTGTATTTGAGAGACTGAAGGGTCTTTTTACATTTGCACCCATTCTGAAACATCTGGACCCTGCTTTGCCGTTTGTTCTCGAGGTTGATGCCTCTGAGATTGCTGTGGGAGCCATACTGTCTCAACGACAAGGGACAAAATCCCTACTTCACCCTGTCACTTTTTTCTCCAGGAAGCTAAGTGCCCCAGAAAAGAACCATGATGTTGGTGGGACTTTGAGTGAGGTGAATATGGTCAGTCAAAAAAACATATCATGGAAGTAAGAAGATAGATTTATTACAATTGTTGCGCATCTGAAACACAACAGCAATAAATGCAGGCCTATAAAATATGCATACAATGTGAACATGGGACAATCCACATACATGGTAAAACAGTGTATACCAATATACAAACATCAAAGAAATATGCAAGCATCAGTAGTACCCAACGACGTTTCGCGAGACCGCGTTCGCTCTTCAGGGGTAAATGCTTTGCTAAATCTGTAATACAAGTAGTAAATCGAATGAGTGTATGTTGCATCAAATAGGCAGGGAGGTGAGTAATCATCAGACTGTGGGACCCCATACTCACCAATGGGCTGGGCCAGGCCATCAATCGCTGATTCCACCGGCAGCAACAGACATCCAGCACGGGAGCTGAGGAGTCGGAGCAAAAGGTAACCCCAATGGGGGAACAACCTTAGCACCGACGCCAGGGCCGGATTAACATGGGGCTATTGGAGCTGCAGCTCCAGGCCCCTTACCTTAAGATAGGCCCATTTAAAAAAAAACAAAAAAAATAAAAAACGAATGACTTCAAGGGTCGTGGCTCAGCGACCAGGGGTCACATAGAGCCCAAATAGGGTAGGTAGGGGGTAGGTAGCTGAAGGTCTACTCCACTACTGGTCATTTGGGGCTCCTATCACCTATGGTCCTGGAGATACGGGGCTCCTTGCGCAGCCTGTCAGAAGGTACATACGGAGCGGCCAGTTTAAATACAAACTGACAGACTCTCTTTACAGCAGACTGAGAGGATGAGCTCACAGTGCCTCTCCTCACTTCTTGTCAGAGGCACTGAGCTCAATGGATAGCTTGGAGCCTGCAGAGTTTGACAGGCAGCACCGCCTGTCAAACTCGCTCGCAGTAGCAGCATAGTCCAACAATGTAAAACTGCCATTCAGCAGTGTAAAAAAAAAAAATGGAGGCGGCAGTAGCACCTCATGAACGCCTGTCAGCTGCTACTATACCACTCATTGAAAACCAATACACCACAGATCACTTTTCAGAGGGCAGTAAGCATTACTGCAAACGTGAAAGAAACTTGAAACACATCATCCATTTCACACTCACCACCAACCAGGTCACTCCCCAGGCACTTTCCATGTTAGCCAACTCTCTTCAACTTATATCACAGGTGACCATTTCCCAACCTGCAAATGACAGACCTTACTGCAAAAGATATCACTCCCAGTAACTCCCCCCACCCGCTCATTGATATCCCTCCATGACCACCTCACACCCTCCTGCTGATAGACCTCTCTCCCCAGCCTGTACCCACACACCTTCTCACCTGCTGACCTGTGGATGGGGGAATCACTCCAGCAGTGTTATTGTGTTCTGCCAGTGGGGAGCCTTCCCAACCCACAGAATATAATGATCAGTGTTGCTAACTATAGCTGGCAGCACTGTCTGTTTTGGAAAAAAAACCTGACAGGCTGGTTGTACTCAAGTCGATTAATAGATGGACTTGTGTACAACCAGCTAGCCCATACATAGATAGACTATAGCTGGTCTCTGCTTAATTGGCTTAATTTCAATTCATGTATGGCCCGCTTAACCACTACGCAGTCCCTAAACATCCTTCCACAAACCTTTACGTTTTTCCTTCCCAGATTCGTACATCCTCCTCACCTGTACATAGTGCCCACTGTCATACCCTCAACATTCCTCTCCTATACATAGTGCCCACTGTCATACCCTCCACATTCCTCTCCTATACATAGTGCCAACTGTCATACCCACCACATTCCTCTCCTGTACAAACTGCCCATAGTCTTACCCTCCACACTCCTCTCCTGTACATACTGCCCACTGTCATACCATCCACATTCCTCTTCTGTACATGCTGTCCACTGTGATACCCTCCACACTCCTCTCCTGTACATACTGCCAACTGTCATACCCTCCACACTCCTCTCCTGTACATACTGCCAACTAGCTTTCTCTCCACACTCCTCTCCTGTACATACTGCCAACTGTCATACCCTCCACACTCCTCTCCTGTACATACTGCAACTATCTTTCTCTCCACACTCCTCTCCTGTACATACCACCCTCATAATACCTTCCACACTCCTCTCCTGTACATACTACCCCTATCATACCCTCCACACTCCTCTCCTGTACATACTGCCCCAACATACCCTCCACACTCCTCTCCCGTACATACTGCCCACTGGCATACCTTCCACACTCCTCTCCTGTACATAGTGCCCACTGTTATACCCTCCACATTCCTCTCTCTCACCTGCACATACTTCCCACTTTTATACTATCCATACTCCTCCCCTATGCCTCTTACAAACAAAAACAGTTCTTTAAAATGATATTGAATATCAATATTATCAATATAATATAAATATTCAATGTTACTAGCTCTAGAATGGGCACACTTTTGTTCCATCTTCACCCTGTCTTCCTTGCGGATTCTGTGCCTGCGGTTACTTGCCTTGGCCGGGCTGTGTTGCTGTCACTTTCACGCATGCTCATTCGCATCCTCTCTCTCTCTCGCTCTAATCCCCCCTCTATCTCTCATCCTCCCTCCCTTATCCCTCACCCCTCTCTCATCCCCTTTCTCTCTCTCATTCTCCCTTTCTCTATTTAATTTAATTTGTTATAACAAAAATTATTTGCATTTTTAATTTTTTATTTATTTATTTTATTTTTTTTTAATAAAAAGCCCCAATATAATCCTCAGCACCAGGCCCATGATGTTCTTAATCCGGCCCTGACCGACGCAGCTTGGTAGATACAAGTACAAGTGTTCCTAGAAGTCTCCCCTTGTCCAGCATCATGAACTGTAAAGATGGTAAAAAAGTATATGTGTATATCAGAAAGACCCTGCGGATATAGGTGAACTTCCTGCAGTGTTGGGTATGCATGTTGCAAAAAAAAGTATATATATATATATATATGAGACTAGAAGGGCAAGAAAATAAAACATTACAGAATAAAAAAATATAATGTTGGGCAAAGTGGTATGCAAGTGCACATTGTGTAGAATAAAGTGGGGGTTGAATGAAAAAACAAACAAACAATGTGCTGAAATATCGACTAATCTAAAAAGCAACAGGATTTACCTGGGTGTAATGTGAAACCATCCCCTCATGGAAGTGCAGCTGGTGTGTGTGAACTCATGATGTGAGTGAGAAAGACTGCCATGTCAGGCTCCAATTATACCCCCGAGGTGGGGAGGGACCAAATGCTCCGCCCCCAACATCATGTGCAAACAGGACAGCGTACGAGTGCTGAAGACACTCGTCGCCGCTGGGGCCGCGATTGCGCGGTATCCCCATTGTTTGGAATGTTAAACATAGCCTAAGGGAGACGATGGGATTGTGCCCCACGAAGGGCGTGAAAAACATGACGTCAATATGTGGATGCCCCCCCCCAATGCACAAGGGTGGGAGGGGACAGATGCGCAACAATTGTAATATATCTATCTTCATACTTCCATGATATGTTTTTTGACTGACCATATTAACCTTACTCAAAGTCCCAGGGCGAACCCCATGTATATATGTATTGAATTAAGGATGGAGGTGAGGTTGTGGGTGACACCAAACCTTGTATTATTTATGTTCCTGGTGGGGCAAATGATTTGTGGGGGTACTCTGATGGGGGCAACTGATCTATGGGGGAATCTGGAATACAAGAATGTGCTATACTGCAGCTGAGCAGTCCTTAGATATGGTGGCTGCATTTGTTTTCTTTTTCCTTTGTTTTTACCTGGTGATCCTTCTAGTAACTTTCTTCCTGTCCTAGGGTGACAACACTCACTGTACTAAATCTTTGGAGACTGTGGAGTGGATTTACTAAAGGCAAATCCACTTTGCACTGAAAGTGCACTTGGAAGTGCAGTCGCTGTAGATCTGAGGGGAAGATCTGAAATGAGGGGAAGCTCTGCTGATTTTATCATGTAATCATGTGCAAGATAAAATTTAGTTTTTTATTTTCCTTGCATGTCCCCCTTAGATCTACAGCGACTGTCAGTGCACTTTCAAGTAAAATAGAGTGGGTCTCATACTGTGGTATAGATGGCCATCACTCCAATATCCAGTCATGTAAACTCTACCAAAGGACAGAAGGGGTCTCATACTGTGGTATAGAGGGTCTTCACTCCAACATCCAGTCATGTAAACTCTACCAGAGGATAGAGGTGGTCTCATACTGTAGTATCGACGGCCATCACTCCAATATCCAGTCATGTAAACTTTACCAGAGGATAGAGGCGGTCTCATACTGTGGTATAGATGGCCGTCACTCCAATATCCAGTCATGTAAACTCTACCAGAGGATAGAGGAGGGGTCTCTTACTATGGTATAGATGGCCATTACCCCTATATCCAGTCCTGTAATCTCTACCAGAGGATAGAGGGGGCCTCGTACTGTGGTAGAGACAGCCATCAGTCCAATATCCAGTCATGTAAACACTAATAGAGGATAGAGGGGGTCTCATACTGGGGTATAGACAGCCATCACTCCAATATTTAGTCATGTAAACTCTACCAAAAGATAGAGGAGGGGTCTCATACTGTGGTATAGATGGCCATCACTCCAATATCCAGTCATGTAAACCTTACCAGAGGATAGAGGGGGTCTCATACTGTGGTAAAGATGGCCATCACTTCAATATCCAGTCATGTAAACTCTATCAGAGGACAGAGAAGGGGTCTCCTATTGTGGTAAAGATGGCCATCACTCCAAAATCCAGTCATGTTAACTATACTAGAGGATAGAGGTGGTCTCATACTGTGGTATAGTCGGCCATCACTCCAATATCCAGTCATGTAAACTCTACCAGAGGATAGAAGGAGTCTCATAGACGGCCATCACTCCAATATCCAGTCATCTAAACGCTACGAGATTGATAGAGGGTTTCATACTGTGGTATAGAAGACCAGCACTCCACTATCCAGTCATGTAAAGGATCTGCTAGTAAAGGCATGGTGCCAGATACCACAGCATACCTTCAATGGTCTACTGGAGTCCATGCCTAGATGAGTTACTGTGGGTGGTCATAATATTATGGTTGATTGGTATATATCTTAACAATTCTACGTACTGGAGAAAACATTCACCTCTTGCTGACTGCCAGCAGTATATTTTCTGCTGGCAGTCGGCAGCCCAAGGTACTTCCTGGTATAGAGGTGCCCCCTGCTGATCTGTGCTGTTTGGACACAGCACAAGTTTGTTGAAAGGTTAACGTCAATCATTTTGTCTGTACAGTGCATCCGGAAAGTATTCACAGCGCTTCACTTTTTCCACATTTTGTTATGTTACAGCCTTATTCCGAAGTGGATTCAATCATTATTTTCCTCAAAATTCTACAAACAATACCCCATAATGACAACGTGAAGGAAGTTTGTTTAAAATCTTTGCAAATTTATTAAAAATAAAAAACAAAAAAAATCCCATGTACAGAAGTATCACAGCCTTTGCCATGACACTTAAAAATGAGCTCAGGTGCATTCTGCTTCCACTGATCATCCTTGAAATGTTTCTACAACTCGATTGGAGTCCACCTGTGGTAAATTTAATTGATTGGACATGATTTGGAAAGCTACACACCTGTCTATATAAGGTCCCACAGGTACCAGTGCATGTCAAAGCACAAGCCATGAAGTCAAAGGAATGGTCTGTAGACCTCTGAGACAGGATTGTATGGGGGGACAGATCTGGGGAAGGGTACAGAAACATTTCTGCAGCATTGAAGGTCCAAATGAGCACAGTGGCCTCCATCATCCATAAATTAACCACTTCAGCCCCGGAAGATTTGACCGCTCAATGACCAGGCCATTTTTTGCAATACGGCACTGCGTCGCTTTAACTGACAATTGCGTGGTCGTGCGACGCTGTACCCAAACAAAATTGACGTCCTTTTTTTTTTCAATAAATAAAGCTTTCTTTTGGTGGTATTTGATAACCTCTGCGGTTTGTATTTTTTGCGCTATAAACAATAGAAGAGCGGCAATTTTGAAAAAAAACACAATATCTTTTACTTTTTGCTATAATAAATATCCCAAATAAAAAAAAAATATTTTCCTCAGTTTAGGCCAATATGTATTCTTCTACATATTTTTGGTAAAAAAAATTGCAATAAGCGTATATTGATTGGTTTGTGCAAAAGTTATAGCGTCTACAGGGGATAGATTTATGGCATTTTTATTATTATTATTTTTTTTTTTTTTTAATAGTAATGGCGGCAATCAGTGATTTTTAATTTGGACTGCGATATTGCGGTGGACAAATCTGACACTTTTGACACATTTTTGGGACCAGTGACATTTATACAGCGATCAGTGCTATAAAAATGTGCTGATTACTGTATAAATGACACTGGCAGGGAAGGTGTTAACACTGGGGGGCGATCAAGGGGTTAAATGTTCCCTAGGTGTGTTCCCTAGGTGTGTTCTGTAGGGGGGGTTGGGACTGAGAGAGATGGTGTTCATACTTAGTATGACCACACACGATCTGTCTCTACTCCCCTGAAAGAACGGGATGTGTGTGTGTTTACACACACACATCCCCGTTCTCGTTCTGTTTCGAGCAATTGCAGATTCGCGGGTGCCTGGCAGTCATCGCGCCCACCGGCCACTCGCATCGGCGCACGCACCGCCAGAGGCATCTTAAAGAGCCGACGTACAGCTACGATGGCTCACGCAGGGGAGCCAGCCTGCTGCAGTATAACTGCGGCGGCTGGTCCGGAATCAGTTTGGAACTACCAGGACTCTTCCTAGAGCGAGCTGCCTGGCCAAACTGAGCGATCGGGTGAGAAGGGCCTTAGTCAGGGAGGTGAACAAGAACCCGATGGTCACTCTGACGGAGCTCCAGCAGAGAGGAGAACCTTCCAGATGAACAACCATCTCTGCAGCACTCCACCAATCAGGTCTGTATGGTAGAGGGGCCAGACGGAAGTCACTCCTCAGTAAAAGGTGCATGGCTGAAGTTTGCCAAAAGGCAACTGAATGACTCTCAGACCATGAGAAACAAAAATTCTCTGGTCTAATAAAATAAGGATTGAACTCTTTGGCTTGAATGGCAAGCATCATGTCTGGAGGAAACCAGGCACCGCTCATCACCTGGCTAACAACATCCCTACAGTGAAGCATGGCAGTGAAAGCATCATGCTGTGGGGATGTTCTTCAGCGGGAGGAACTGGGAGACGGGTCAGGATTGAGAGAAAGGTGAATGCAGCATTGTACAGAGACATCCTTGATGAAAACCTGCTCCAGAGCGCTCTGGACCTCAGACTGGGGCAAAGGTTCATCTTCCAACCGGACAATGACCCTAAGTATACAGCCAATATAACAACAGAGTGGCTACGGGGCAACTCTGTGAATGTCCTTATATGGACCAGCCAGATCCCAGACTTGAACCCGATTGAACATCTCTGGAGAACATCTCTGGAGAGACCTGAAAATTAATGTGCACTGACACTCCCCATCCAACCCGATGGAGCTTGAGAGGTCCTGCAAAGAAGAATGGGAGAAACTGCCAGGCAGGCGGGCAGTGCACCACACTTCGACGTCAAGTGACGTTAGGGTAGAATACTGGCAGGTTAGGTGATATAGTGTCAGGTTAGGATGATATATAGAGCCAGTTCAGGATTGTATATAGAGCCAGGTCAGGGTTGTATATAGAGACAGGTCAGGGTTGTATATAGAGACAGGTCAGGGTGGTATAGAGACAGGTCAGGGTGGTATATAGAGACAGGTTAGGGTGGTATATAGTGCCAGGTTAGGGTGATATATAGAGACAGGCTAGGTCTGCATGTATTGAGAGTGTGCATTGCTCAGTCACTTACAGCATGTCAGAAGATTCCCAGGCTGCTGTGGTCTCTCCTCCTCTATCTTCTTTAGCTGCGGGAGGGGGTCAGCCTGAGGGGAGGAGTCTGTAGGAGGAGTGGAGGAGGCAGCCACACCCAACCCCGCCCACCACCACCGACTGCCTCGGGAGATAGTGAACATCCCTGAGGGACAGCCTAACTTGATGAGATGGCAGGGGGGAGTTACAGACAGTCTCCCCCACACCGCTGGACTCTCTGCTGATCCGATCAATGTTTTTACAAAGCTGCAATGACAGGAAAAGTGCAGGGGCCCCAGATGCACCTTGGGTCCCTCTGGACAGTGCCTGACATCCACCAATGTGTGTCAACCGGGGGCGGTCCGCCCCCCCCCCCCTTGGTACGCCACTGGTGTCAAGCTTGTAGCATCATATTCTAAAAGACTTGAGGCTGTAATTGGTGCCAAAGGTGCTTTACCAAAGTATTGAGCACAGGCTGTGAATACTTATGTACAGGGGATTTTTTTCCTTTTTTATTTTTAATAAATTTGCAAAGATTTCAAACAAACTTCTTTCACGTTGTCATTACGGGGTATTGTTTGTAGAGTTTTGAGGAAAATAATTAATTTAATCCTTTTAGGAATAGGGCTGTAACATAACAAAATGTGGAAAAAGTGAAGCTTTGTGAATACTTTCCCGATGCACTTTATACCTGCTGATCGGATGTGGCCAATCACTGTCACAGTCCCATTATAAGTCACTGATCACCGCCATTACTAGCATCTAAAAAAAATAAATAATTCCCGTATATATCCCATAGTTTGTAGACATAATAACTTTCACGCAAAGCAATCAATACACTATGGGAGCAGGGCAGGACTTAGGGTGGTGGGGGCCCCTGGGCTTGAGTCACTTTCGGGCCCTAATTTCTATACATTACTTTAAACCTTTAGTTTTTTTTTTTAAGTGTGCCACTCTGATACCGTTTGTCCACCATTACATCACTGTCTAATGCAGACAGGTTTTCTCAACTGCAGTAAACGAGGCACTACGTAACTGCCAATAACCAATCAGCAAACCTCAAGATAAGAGTTTAAGGAATTTTAAGGAAAAAAACTATTTAAGGAAAAAAACTTACATTTAAATGCTCATCAATGCAGCCTTGCACAGCGTCCATCTGCATGCTTGTCCAGTGTCATTTGCAGCCTTGTCAGTGTCATTTGCAGCCTTGCCCAGTGCCATTGCAGCCTTGTCAGTGTCATTTGCAGCCTTATCAGTGTCATTGCAGCCTTGCAGCCTTATCAGTGTCATTTGCAGCCTTGCAAGTGTCATTTGCAGCCTTGTCAGTGTCATTTGCAGCCTTGTCAGTGTCATTTGCAGCCTTGCAGCCTTGTCAGTGTCATTTGTAGGCTTGCAGCCTCCATCTGTAGCATTATCAGTGTCCATCTGCAGCCTTGTCCGTGTCATTTGCAGCCTTGCCCAGGCTGCAGTTTAAATATGGCGCCGCCGAGATACACAGAGCCGGTCCTGTGTATCTCGGCTCCTGTCGGCTTTTCTCGGCTCCTCTCGCAGTCCTGCCCAGTCCCGCCCTATGATGGGCATAACACAGGTCCAATGGCGGGACTGGGCGGGACAGTGAGCGGAGCCGAGCGCCCCCGATATACATACATAGCCAAGTGTACTCGGCTAGCTCCGCTCACAGTCATGCCCAGTCCCTGTGTTATGTCCATCATAGGGCGGGACTAGGTGTGTGACTGTGAGCGGAACTAGCCGAGTATAGCCGAGTACACTCGACTGGGGCCCGTGGGGCCCCCTATCGGGTGGGGGCCCATGGGCTTGAGCCCAGTCAAGCCCAATGGTAAGTCCGGCCCTGTATGGGGGTTATTTACTAAAGGCAAATCCACTCTGCACTACAAGTGCACTTAAAAGTGCGCTTAAAGTGCACTTGGAAGTGCAGTCACTATAGATCTGAGGGGGACATGCAAGGAAAATAAAAAACATAATTTTAGCTTGCACATGATTGGATGATAAAATCAGCAGAGCTTCCCTCTCATTTCAGATCTTCCCCTCAGATCTACAGCGATCTACTGCACTTCCTGCAGTGCACTTGTAGTGCAGAGTAAATTTGCCTTTAGTAAATAACCCCCTATATGCTTATTGGGATTTTTTTAATCAAAGACATGTAGCAGAATACATTTTAGCTTCAATTTATGAAGAAATTAGATTTTTTTTGGATTTGTTTTATAGCAGAAAGTAGAAAATCTTTTTCTGCGTTTTATATAATAAAAAATAAAAAACGCAGAGGTGATCAAATATCACAGAAAGAAAACTCTATATATGTTTAAAAAAAATGATCCTCCCCTAACACAACCCACTGAGAAGAGATCCCGAGGTACACACCATTCACATTACTGGTGTGCGCTTCCATGGAGAGTATGATAAATATTCTACAAATCACAAATTACCACAAAACAGAAAGAAACCAGAAATAAAATCTACAGACCCTTTATTAGCTTTGTTGTCCTTCTTTGTACTCGCTCCATTTCCAGTACATCCTTCCTGAGGACTGGTGCTCAGAACTGGACAACATACTCCAGGTGCGGCCAGACCAGAGTCTTGTAGAGTGGGAGAATTATCGTTTTATCTCTGGAGTTGATCCCCTTTTTAATGCATGCCAATGTTCTGCTTGCTTTGTTAGCAGCAGCTTGGCATTGCATGCCATTGCTGAGCCTATCATCTACTAGCAGGGCCGTTTGAAGGAATTTGGGGGCCTAAAGCAAAATGGAAATGGAGGACCCCCCAAACGCCCCCCCCGCACACACGCACGCAAAGCCTACAGGAATCACAGCATAGCAATACAGTTTAAGTTCACCAACACTTTATATAGATGAAAAAGCTTTACAGTGCAAATACTGCTGTTGCATATAATGTGCATAAAATTTAAACATTTTCAACAATTGTATTTGCAAAAAAACACCACTGTACCATTGATTCAAAAAAGAAGCAATAAGATGGAAATGGGATGGTAAAGAAAGAAGAAAATGGAAAGAAAGCTATGGTAATTGTTTTTATTATGGTCAGCAAGCTACCATATTTTTATTACTAAATGGGTCTTGATGACTGCCTCCCCCCTTACCACTCCCCCCCCCGTGTTCTTTTTAAACCCCCCCCCCCTCCCTACCGCGTACCGCGCGGCAGGAGATTCAGTTTTCTGTTCCAGGCCAGCAGGACTGAAAGGAAGTTAGCACTCAGTGTGTGCACTTCCTGTCAGTCCGGCCGGGAACAGGAAACTGAATATCCTGTACCGCGCGGACTGCAGGAGGAAGGAAGAGGATCTCGGCCACGCTACAGGCTGCAGCTTATAGGAAGCGGCGGCGCTGCTGGGGCCCCAGGCCAGCTTGGAGCCCCGAGCAATTGCTTGTTTTGCCTGTCCTGATGCGACGGGCCTGTCTACTAGGGCCCCCAGGTCCTTTTCCATCCTAGATTATTCCAGAGGTTCACCCCCCAGTGTATAGTTTGCATTCATATTTTTGCCACCCAAATGCAATATTTTACATTTTTCTACATTGAACCTCATTTGCCATGTAGTTGCCCACCCCATTAATTTGTTCAGATCTTCATGCAAGGTTTCCACATTCTGCGGAGAAGTTATTGCCCCGCTTAGCTTAGTATTGTCTGCAAATACAGGAATTGAACTGTTTACCCCATCCTCCAGGTTGTTTATGAACAAATTAAATAGGATTGGTCCCAGCACAGAACCCCGGGGGGCCCGACTACCCATCCCTGACCATTCTGAGTACTCCCCATATATCACCACGCTCTGAACTCGCCCTTGTAGCCTTTTCAATCCATGTACTCACCCTATGGTCCATGCCAATGGACCTTATTTTGTACAGTAAACGTTTATGGGGAACTGTGTCAAATGCTTTTGCGAAATTCAGATACACCATAGGGGGGTTTATGTAGGGGGGGTTTATGTGTAATTCCTTGTACCTAGGACCAGTTTTGACTTCAATTATACCCCTATTATGTGTCATGAGGATAAACACTGCAGTTTTGGTTATTGCCCCCCCCCCCCCCCGATTCCATCGTGAAGACTGAGAAGAATAAATTCAATACCTTCGCCATCTCCCCATCCTTTGTAACCAGATATCCTTCTTCATTCTTTATGGGGCCAATATGGTCTGCCCTCCCTTTTTTACTGTTTACATACTTAAAGAATTTCTTGGGATTTTTTTTTGCTCTCCTCTGCTATGTGTCTTTCATGTTCTATCTTAGCCGTCCTTATTGCACCCTTACATTTCTTGTTGCATTCTTTATAAAATCTGAATGCTGATGATGATCCCTCAACCTTGTATTTTTTGAAGGCCTTCTCCTTTGCTTTTATATGCATTTTTACATTGGAGTTAAGCCATCCAGGACTTTTGTTCACTGGCCTCTCCACACCCACCGGGAATCGTACCTATTAAATTTAATGAGGTTCGGGGATTATACCCTGTCCAAATTAGCTAACAACTAGCTTCCTGGCACTAATACTCAACAAGACAATACACAGGTACTCAACAAGACAATACACAGGTACTGGCAGACCTACGTGCACTCGCAGACCACTCGCAGAACTATGCGCACTCGCAGACCTACATGCACTCGCAGACCACTCGCAGACCAACATGCACTCGCAGACCTACGTGCACTCGCAATACACAGTACACAATACACAAGTACTAACGATCCACACACACTACTCAGACAACACTCAGGTACTCACACCACACAGGTAATATGACCCCTGTTATAACCTCATGTTTTAGCTCTGGTTTTTAACTCACCACTTAGACCAGTTCCACTTGGACAGAGTTCCAGCAGACTCAAAAATGAGCAGTCTCACAATGAGTTCTGCACAAGGTTCTATAGGCCTCAAGCACCTGTGACCAATTAACCACTCCCCTTAATTAGTAGGCTGAAGGAAGCAATTTTTTACATCACATCTCCCAATCAGAGTCCCCCTTTACATCAGGTGTCTCCATCAGAGTCCCCCTTTACAACAGATGTCCCCTTTAGAGTCCCCCTTTACATCATGGGGACCATCAGAGTCCCCCTTCACATCAGATGTCCCCATCAGAGCCCTCCTTTACAGCAGGTGTCCCCATCAGAGCCCCCCTTTACAGCAGATGTCTCCATCAGAGTCCCCCTTTACAGCAGATGTCCCCTTTTACATCAGGTGTCTCCATCAGAGTCCTCCTTTACATGAGATGTCCCCATCAGAGTCCCCCTTTACTTCATGGGGACCATCAGAGTCCCCCTTTACATCAGGTGTTCCCATCAGAGTCCCCCTTTACCACAGATGTCCCCATCAGAGTCCCCCTTTACAGCAGATCACCCCATCAGAGTCCCCCTTTACAGCAGATGTCCCCATCAGAGTCCCCCTTTACAGCAGATGTCCCCATCAGAGTCCCCCTTTACAGCAGATGTCCCCATCAGAGTCCCCCTTTACAGCAGATGTCCCCATCAGAGTCCCCCTTTACAGCAGATGTCCCCATCAGAGCCCCCCTTGACCTCAAGTGTCACTATCAGAGTCTCCCTTTACATCAGATATCCCCATCAATGAACAGGCTGAGCTGCTGAGCACTGAACAGGCTGCATTGATGGGCACTGAACAGGCTGCGCTGATGGGCACTGAACATGCTGAGATGCTATGCGCTGCACAAGCTGCATTGATGGGCACTGAACAGGCTGCATTGATGGGCAAGAAACAGGCTGCATTGATGGGCCCTGAACAGACTGAGCTGATGAGCACCGAACAGGCTGAGCTGATGGGCACTGAACAGGCTGAGCTGATGGGCACTGAACAGGCTGCACTGATGGGCACGGAACAGGCTGCATTGATGGACACTGAACAGGCTAAGCTGATGGGCACGGAACAGGCTGAGCTGATGGGCACTGAACATGCTGAGCTGCTGGGCACTGAACAGGCTGAGTTGCTGGGCACTGAACAGGCTGCATTGATGGCCACTGAATAGGCTGCGCTGATGGGCACTGAACATGCTGAGCTGCTGTGCACTGAACAGGCTGCATTGATGGGCACTGAACAGGCTGCATTGATGGGGACGGAACAGGCTGCATTGATGGGCACTGAACAGACTGAGCTGATGAGCACGGAACAGGCTGAGCTGATGGGCACTGAACAGGCTGAGCTGATGGGCACTGAACAGGCTGTGCTGATGGGCACTGAACAGGCTTCATTGATGGGCACGGAACAGGCTGAGCTGATGGGCACGGAACAGGCTGAGCTGATGGGCACGGAACAGGCTGAGCTGATGGGCATGAAATAGGCTGAGCTGATGGGCACGATCAGAGTCCCCCTTTACATCAGAAGTCCCCATCAGAGTCCCCCTTTACATCATGGAGACCATCAGAGTCCCCCTTCACATCAGATGTCCCCATCAGAGTCCTCCTTTACAGCAGATGTCCTCATCAGAGTCCTCCTTCACCTCAGAGTCCCCCTTTACATCAGATATGCCCATCAATGAACAGGCTGAGCTGCTGGGCAATGAACAGGCTGCATTGATGGGCACTGAACAGACTGCGCTGATGGGAACTGAACATGCTGAGCTGCTGGGCACTGAAAAGGCTGCATTGATGGGCACTGAACAGGCTGCATTGATGGGCACTGAACAAGCTGCATTGATGGGCACTGAACAGGCTGTGCTGATGGGCACTGAACAGGCTGTGCTGATGGGCACTGAACAGGCTGTATTGATGGGCACGGAACAGGCCGCATTGATGGGCACGGAACAGGCCGCATTGATGGGCACTGAACAGACTGAGCTGATGGGCACTGAACAGGCTGAGCTGATGGGCACTGAACAGGCTGCCCTGATGGGTACTGAACAGGCTGCCCTGATGGGTACTGAACAGGCTGCATTGATGAGCACGGAACAGGCTAAGCTGATGGGCACGGAACAGGCTGAGCTGATGGGCACGGAACAGGCTGAGCTGATGGGCATGGAATAGGCTGAGCTGATGGGCACGATCAGAGTCCCCCTTTACATCAGATGTCCCCATCAGAGTCCCCCTTTACATCATGGGGACCATCAGAGTCCCCCTTCACACCAGATGTCCCCATCAGAGTCCTCCTTTACAGCAGATGTCCTCATCAGAGTCCCCCTTCACCTCAGGTGTCACCATCAGAGTCCCCCTTTACATCAGATATGCCCATCAATGAACAGGCTGAGCTGCTGGGCACTGAACAGGCTGCATTGATGGGCACTGAACAGGCAGGGCTGATGGGCACTGAACATGCTGAGCTGCTGGGCACTGAAAAGGCTGCATTGATGGGCACTGAACAGGCTGCATTGATGGGCACTGAACAAGCTGCATTGATGGGCACTGAACAGGCTGCGCTGATGGGCACTGAACAGGCTGTGCTGATGGGCACTGAACAGGCTGCATTGATGGGCGCTGAACAGGCTGAGCTGATGAGCACTGAACAGGCTGAGCTGATGGGCACGGAACAGGCTGAGCTGATGGGCACAGAACAGACTGAGCTGATGGGCATGGAACAGGCTGAGCTGATGGGCAGGGAACAGGCTGAGCTAATGGGCACTGGTGAGGCTGCATTTAAGGGCACTGGTGAAGCTGCATTGATGGACACTGGTGAGCCCGCTTTGATGGGCACTGAACAGGCTGCATTGATGAGCACTGAACAGGCTGAGCCGATGGGCACTGAACAGGCTGCATTTATGGGCACTGGTGAGGTTGCAATGATGGACACTGGTGAGACTGAGCTGATGGGCACTTATGAGGCTGCATTGATGGACACTGGTGAGGCTGCATTGATGGACACTGGTAAAGCTGCATTGATGGGCACTGATCAGGCTGCACTGATGGGCACTGGTGAGGCCGCATTGATTGGCACTGATGAGGCTGCGCTAATGGGCACTGGTGAGTATAATACACTCTTCAAATGTGCTTTAAAATGCATAGTTTTTTTTTATGAACAAGAAAATAATGACGTTATGCGGTTGGGCTGGTATAATAATGATATGGGGCTGGTATGAAATGATTTCTAGAAATAAGGTATATATCATATAATCATTCCATAAACACATACCACATACACTGCATATAGCATTTGAGGAAAATAAGCTTATAAAATAGTTTACTATTTGCCAATAAAAATAGGATTTCATTTTAAAAATCTGGTCACCTTACTTTAACCAGTTAAAGACCAGCCCCCGCAGTTATACTGCGGCAGGTTGGCTCCCCTGGACGAATCGCCATAGCTGTATGTCAGCCACTTTAAGAGCTCTAGAGGGGACAACGAAGCCGATGTACGTGCTCGGCGGCCGCAATGTCCGCCGGGCCCCCGCGATTGCTCCTGAGAGAGACAGAATGAAGATCTGTCAATGTAAACAGACAGATCTCTGTACTGTCAGGAGAGAGGAGACAGATCTGCTGTTCATACTGATTATGAACAATGATCGGTCTCCTCCTCCAGGTAGTCCCATCCCCCACAGTTAGAAACACTCCCTAGGACACACATTTAACCCCTTGATCGCCCCCTTGTGTTAAGTCCTTCCCTCCCAATGACATTTATACAGTAATCAGTGGCTATTTTTAGCTCTGATCGCTGTATAAATGTCAATGGTCCCAAAAAAGTGTCAAAAGTGTCCAATCTGTCCACCTCAATGTCGTAGTCCCGATAAAAATCGCTGATCACCGTCATTACTAGTAAAAAAAAAATAATGATAAAAATGCCATAAATCTATCCCCTATTTTGTAGATGCTATATAATTTTTGTGCAAACCAATCAATATACGCTTATTGCGATTTTGTTTTACTAAAAATATGTTGAATACATATTGGCCTAAACTGAAGAAGAAATGTGTTTTTGAAATTTTTTTGGGGATATTTATTATAGCAAAAAGTAAACAACTTTTTTTTTTCAAAATTGTCTGTCTTTTTTTTGTTTATAGCGAAAAAGATAAAAACCGCAGAGGTGATCAAATACCACCAAAAGAAAGCTCTGTTTGTGGGAAAAAAGGGCATAAATTTTGTTTGGGTACAGTATCGCACGCCCGCGCAATTGTCAGTTAAAGCGACGCAGTGCCGTATCGCAAAAAACGGCCTTGTCATTAAAGTGGAACTTCAGTCATTTTTTCATCTTTCCATCTATTAAATCTTCTGCCCTTGTTGTTTTAACTTTGGCTAGTAATACATTTTATACCAGTAAACAGCTTATACAGCCTACTTCCTGTTTTTTGTCTGGAAAAAAAGCCTAGGCTTATGACATCATGCACAGCTCTCTCTCTCTCACTCTCCTGAGAGTTTGCCAGGAAGGGAGGGGAGGATGAGAGGGCCAATGAGAGCTGCAGAGCTGGAGGTATGCCTCTGTGTGTCTGTGTAAATCCAGGAAGTGAACAGGCAGCAGCTTCAGCTGCCCACAGTTAAAATGGCTGCAGCCAGACTCAGTGGAGGGAGATTTCTGCAGCATATTTGACAAGTACAGAATCACAGTATATATAAAATAATATGCAAAGTGTTTGAAGCTTCAGAATGGCAAAGATGTTTTTATTACAAATTATGTGAGCAGACTGCAGTTCCTCTTTAAGGGGGCAAATCCTTTTGGTCTTTAAGTGGTTAGACTCACCTCTAAAATCAGCAGTGTCAGCAAGACTCTTATTGTATGTTCTTGTTTAGCTTTGTAACTTTGTAGAAAATTATTTTCAAACTGGATCTCCATCACAGACTAAAAGGCCTGTTAACACACAGCTACTTAGCTGTAGATAATGTGGCACCCTCTACCAATAGGTAGGTGCTAGTAATGTTTTTTAACTATGTACTGTCAGCACAGGCAAATTTTGGCAGTCCTATGCTGCAAGCTAGGCCTGTCTGTTTTGATCTGGGGGCTGGGAATGGTCAGAAGATCAGTGGGTGTGGCCACATGTGCTCTGGTTCTGAGGCATCTTCCCTGCTTCCAGGGAGAATGTTCTGGAAGAGGGGCAGGTCCTAGGACTGGAGTGGCAGGCAGCTTGTGTGGGAGCCTTGACCAATCCCCATCTGGTATTGGCAGGGGGCGGGCCTCTTATATAAGATGAGGTAACATGCCACTGGGGGGAGAAGTCGGCTGAGTGAAGTGAGGAATGGAATACTAGGCAGCAGGAGGAGAGCACCCCCATCTGGGGGGAGGTACACCAATCGCAGGAGGAGGCCTAGGGATAATCTGTGAAGAACTACACGGTCATTGGCATTGTCTTTGTCATCACACGGTCGGTGATAAAGAACTCCTGGAGCAGAGGGGGCAGGTGAAGCTGTCGGAACGGATAGTCCGGTCAGGTTCCTCATCAAGGACTCAGGGCAGTGAAAGGTCAGTGAGTGTTACCACACTGGAGGGCTGGATGTGCCAGGAAGTCTGTGAGAGAACTTTGCTTCTACACGGTCATTAGCAAAGTCTTCATCATTTACACGGTGAATGATGGGGAGTCCTGGATCAGAGGAGAGACTGTGGGGATCTGTGTAAAATCGATGTGGACCGAGGGCACAGGATTTGCAAGTTGGGCTGGCTGGGAACAGTAGTCCACCATCCATGAGAAAGCTTTAAAACTACTGGGCCTCCGGGGAGAGGTACTGCAGGCCTCAGGGCCAGTAACAATGAGCAACCAGAGCCTGCTTAGGGGCTTATTGCTCAAAAGAAGATGTGACATTACTTTACCTCAGTAACCATAAGTTTGTGCCGGAGGAAATAAGTTTGTACAAGAGGAAATAAGTGTGTACAGGAGGAAACAAGTTTGTGCAGGAGAAGAAGAAGTTCTGAGACCATCACTTTTACACGGTCAAAGGTGATGTCTTCATCCTTCACACGGTGATAGATGGGGAATTCTTGGAAGGAATAGTCTGCGGGAGTTAAGCAGAGGAGGAGCAACAGTCTGCACAGAGATGCAGGCGGAGATTCATACTCAGTAAAAATGCATATCAAATCTTCTGGCTCTATGTGCTTTTGTGCTTAATCTTAAAATATGATGGCAATTAAAGGTTCTATGGGCATCCCATATCCCCTTTCCCCCATCCAAGTTGTACCCCCCCCCCCAATAAAACAAAATCAGCAAAAAACTGTTCATTGTCTCTGCAAGTGATGTATGAAGTCTGGCAGTGGGGTGAATTGGTGGATTGTTTGTAACTAGCGGCAACTACATCGCTACATTTTGGAGGTCCCACCAAGATCCGCCTTCACAGTTAACCTGCTGGCCGTTGCCCCTAGCAACTGCTAAAAGCCAAGGGAGATTTTGCCTGTTTTGCCAAGTTTGGGGTACAATGAGGGAAAGACTATGTTTGCTCTAAAATTGACTTTTGCCACATGCCGTTGCTTATAGCAACCGAGTTCAAACTTGTCGCCAAGTAATGTTGTCCATAAGCAACCGTCCAGGATCACGTTCCTATCCTCAGTTGTCTCAATGAACACTCACCACCATGAAAAGCCTGCAACCAGTGACTGTAACCATGTGCTATCACCCATGGCAACCACAGCAAGCGATCGCGCTCCGGGTTACAAATATGTCCAGCGCTCTGCATGGCGTGGGCATTGTACACTGCATTGCAGATAAGAAAAAAAAAAAGTTTGACTTTATTAATCCTGATTAATACAGTAAAAGGAGTTGTGGATGTGTACTGTTGCCCCTAATAACGGTATGCAACGAGGGGGTGTCTTTGACAGGATGTTGCACGGTCAGTTCCACACAGTAGGATATCACAGAGGAGAGACTTTACTATGTTAATGATGATCGTTGTACAGTTTGCCTGCTTTCAGCTCCAGCTGTGATGCAGTTTTAAAACTAAACCTGGACAGTGCCTGCAATTCATCAGCGCCACCAGGTGTCACTACAGAGCACACTGTCTGAAGCCTGCTTACAGTTCCTCGCACGCTGAACCAACAAGCGTGTGGGCGGAGTCACGCCCCGGAGGAGGACAGAAAAAGAACTCATCGTGCTGTGCGCCACACATGAGGTGGAGGGAGATGGTGGAGGGTGATAGGAGGATGCCCACTGTACAGTGAAAGCCTGAGATGCAGGACCGGGTGTTAGTTGACACTGGCATCCGATTGGAGCTCTGTGGGGGGCTCGCTTTGGGAGTGATCGGAGGAGTGGAGCGGCTATGCATGCTGCGTCCCAGGTGCCACCTACCTACTATTGGAGTCAATGTCTGGGCCCGGTGCGGTCACTGTGGAGAGCCACTAACCCGCTTAGGGCCGGTGCAGCGGGAGTCGAGGTATTGTAGTATCCATCCGCTCACAGGACTATGCACGCTGCAGCCGCAGAATATTCAGAAAGCCGGAGAGGGCCAAGGATCACTTGCCAGTGATGCAGAAGAACAACCAACAGATGCGTCCACCTCAGAGCTCCAGGACATATGGGAGAAAGAGACTGCTGTGGAGACCCGTGGCCTGGCCAGGGGCCTGAAGGCTGCAGGAGTCAGTGTGCTGCCTCCGGTTGATATCCCTGAAGAGCCGTCTCCAAGTAAGACCCTTGCTGCGCCCATCTGGAGGGAGCCCATGCTGCAAGAGGCAGGGCTGTGTTTTGGCCTAGGCCAACAAGGCCTAGGCCTAGGGCGGCACTTTGCGGGGGGCGGCGAAAAGGGCCGCCCCCCCGCATGAGAGGAAGCCCCCCCACCCGCCTTGCCGATTCCCGGCTCCCGCTGTCGCCTCCCGCACACATGCAGCCCAAGGCAGCCGGCTTTCTGTAGCGGCGCCGCGGTGTATGGGCGTGCTTGGCAGAGGGTGGGGGCGTGTACCTCACGCCCCCCCACTCTCTGCCAAGCACGCCCATACACCGCGGCGCCGCTACAGAAAGCCGGCCGCCGTGGGCTGCATGTGTGCGGGAGGCGGCATCCGGGAATCGGCAAGACAGGTGGGGGGGGGGGGGGGGTGTTTCTCATGCGGGGGGGCGGCGTGTGTCACTCGCTCCTCTATAATCAGCAGGTGACAGGTGGAGCCTTAAGCTCCGCCTACCCTCCCCTGCAGTGAATCTTCTCCTCGGCCCTGGGGCGGGATCTGGCTGTGACGTCAGAGGCGTCAGAGGAGAGAGAGGAGCACGAGGGAAACCCCCAGGACAGCAGGTATAATGATTAAATAAATTATATCAGTGTTATGGGCACTGGCAGTGGCAGCATTTGATGGGCACAGTGTTAGCATTTGATGGGCACAGTGGCTACGTTTGATGGGCACAGTGTTAGCATTTGATGGGCACAGTGGCTACGTTTGATGGGCACAGTGTTAGCATTTGATGGGCACAGTTTTAGCATTTGATGGGCACAGTGGCTACGTTTGATGGGCACAGTGGCTGCAATTGATGGGCACAGTGGCTACGTTTGATGGGCACAGTGGCGTTTGATGGGCACAGTGTTAGCATTTGATGGGCACAGTGTTAGCATTTGATGGGCACAGTGTTAGCATTTGATGGGCACAGTGGCTACGTTTGATGGGCACAATGGCTGCGTTTGATGACACAATGGCTACATTTGATGGCACAGTGGATGCGTTTGATGGGCACAGTGGATGCGTTTGATGGGCACAGTGGATGCGTTTGATGGGCACAGTGGCTGCGTTTGATGGGCACAGTGGCTGCAATTGATGGGCACAGTGTTAGCATTTGATGGGCACAGTGTTAGCATTTGATGGGCACAGTGTTAGCATTTGATGGGCACAGTGGCTACGTTTCATGGGCACAGTGGCTACGTTTGATGGGCACAGTGGCTGCGTTTGATGGCACAATGGCTGCGTTTGAATGCACAATGGCTACATTTGATGGCACAGTGGATGCGTTTGATGGGCACAGTGGATGCGTTTGATGGGCACAGTGGCTGCGTTTGGGCACAGTGGCTGCGTTTGATGGGGCACAGTGGCTGCAATTGATGGGCACAGTGGCTGCAATTGATGGGCACAGTGGCTGCAATTGATGGGCACAGTGGCTGCATTTGGCACAGTGGCTGCGTTTGATAGCACAGTGGCAGCATTTGATGGGTACAGTGGCTGCGTTTGAGGGCACAGTGGCTGCGTTTGATGGGCACAGTGGCTGCGTTTGATGGGCACAGTGGCTGCGTTTGATGGGCACAGTGGCTGCGTTTGATGGGCACAGTGGCTGCGTTTGATGGGCACAGTGGCTGCATTTGATGGGGCACAGTGGCTGCATTTGATGGGGCACAGTGGCTGCATTTGATGGCACAGTGGCTGCATTTGATGGCACAGTGGCTGCATTTGATGGGGCACAGTGAGGCTGCAATTGATGGGCACAGTGAGACCCCCCCCCCCCCCCCCATGATAGCAATAAAACTCAGCAGCTACAAATACTGTAGCTGCTGACTTTTAATATTAGGACACTTACCTGTCCCAGGGTCCAGCGATGTCGACACCTCAGCCGATTTTCGGATTGGCTCTCGGGTTTTACCACTATCATTCATGGTAAGGGAAACCGACCGGTTCCCTACTGCACATGTGCGAAGCACGTTGCACTTTCTGAATGGCCCAGTGGAGGAAGGAGGAGGGGGGGCAAACTTCAGAGGGGACAGCGCAGGCTCCCGGAAGTGGGGAAGGGTACCTGTCAGAAACAGGTACCCGTTCCCCCCTGAAAGGTGCCAAATAAGCCTAAAGAGGAAGGGGCTTGGTTTACAGATGATAGGGTGGGTCTTAAACAGGAAGGGGTGTGGCCTCGACAGGATGGGGTGGGTCGTATTTAAATTAGGGGGGTGCATGCGTTTAGTCAGGCCTAGGGCAGCACAAAACCTAAATACACCACTGGCAAGAGGGAATACCTTCAGGTGAGCTGAATGAGGGGAGCGAGGACCAGGTCATAGACTGGGGTTCGCCCAGAGTGCTGGAGAGGTTTGGGTCAGTGGAGAAGTTGTTTTCCTGGTCTTCCCCCGAGGAGGGCTCCAGTGAGGGGGATTAGGAGACCGGAGGTTCCCCATCGGTTGATACCCCATCCGATGCAGTGGAGGAACCACAGTCCCCAGCATGGACCCCCAGTGCAAACCAGCAGAATCTTCACAAATCAGCCATCCACTACCCAGACCAGGGCACCCACATACAGGCAGTGGGTCATCAAGGCCCCAGATGCCTGCGTCCTGCCTGGAAAAGGAAGACTTAAAGAGTTACCCTGGCTCTCACGTTTCCAGCGGTAAGTGCAAAGGAGGGTTGCCTTGGAGTGGGGCTTAGATTACCCTTATGTCCCAGCCCAAACCCTGGACGTCATTGAGGACTCACAGGGACAGTGGGCGGATGACCTTATTTGGGACTATTTTCCATCAAAGGAGAAGGAGAATAGCCGGAGGAGATTGCCGGATCCACGGTTTTATGTGTAGGGAGGACTGCTGTGAAGTGCAGCCCACATGGGACCGGCCACCAGGGCTGCAAGGACAGGGCAGGGCCTGGGTGGTTTTCTCTAATGACAATTTCAAAATTTCACAGGGACAGATTTTGCCTGCCACCCAGGGTGCCTGACAGAAGGACAAGTGGTCATGGACACTAGGATGCACTGTCTCTGTTAAACCTTTTTTTCTACCTGACTTTCGGGAGGGGACCCTCCACCTAGGAGCAACTAGAAGGTTTCTTTTGAGCAATGGCATGTCTGTTTGGACTGTATCCAGCAGGAGGTACCCTTAGATCCCTCTTGCAGGAGTGACAGGAGAACAGAAAACAACATGCCACCCTTGATACAGTCTGAAAGAATGTATTTTCTTTACCAGGTGGAGGATCATAACCCCCTCTACCTGGTGAACCAATGTATAGATACTTGTATAGATAGAGTGTGTGTGTTTTGTCTTCTCTTAGGAACGCAGGGATTTGGCGGCTGTCCATCTCCACCGCGGGAAAACAGATGAAGACCTGCGGTAGGCAGAGTATTCCTCCCGGGGGAACAGTGCTCTGCCTCCGCTTGTATGGATGTAGCTACAGGGACCTGTAGATTAGGATGTGTGGATAAAATGTACATTGTAAATATATGATCAGAGTATATATACTTTATTTTTGTACTTTTATACAAAAAAAAAAAGTCCAAGTTTGTATCCTTTCCCCATCCAACCAAATTATATGGGATGCCTTTACTCCTGGCCCCAGGAGGAATTTTTGAAAATTTATTTTCCACAGCTGAGGACAGCTATGATTTTGGTGAGGGGTGAATGCATAGTTGCCAACTGTCCCGGATTTCCCGGGACATTCATGGGATTTAGACTCCATTCCCAATGTTGTTGTTTCCCGGTAAATGTCCCGAGAAAACGGAAAATTGAATACTTACCTTTCCGTAATTTTCCTTTCCTGGTGCCTGCCCATGGCAGCATACCCATGGTTGGTTGCTCCGCCCTCTACCAACCCACAGGACCATTTTAACTCTATAAAAAAAGAGTTCCTCCCCTTAGTCAGTATTCTTGTAACTAGATCTCATAACGCTAAGGATCATTGAAGGGAGGGTGTATGCTGCCATGGGCAGGCACCAGGAAAGGAAAATTACGGAAAGGTAAGTATTCAATTTTCCATTTTCCTGGTGCCTCCCATGTCAGCATACCCATGGTAAATAACTCGCTTACAGGGAGGGCACTGCAATAAAGCAATTTAATTAAACAAAAAAGCTACAGTACAGATGACTGCAAAGTCCTTTCCCCAAACTCTCGTGAAGTAAGGACTGCTGGGTCCACACTATAGTGGGACATGAACGTGCTGAAGGATGACCAGCTGGCCGCTCGACAAATTGTCTCAGGGGAGACCCGCGCCAAAGCTGCCCAGGAGGAGGCTATTCCACGCGTTGAGTGCGCATTGACCGCATCTGGAACTGGGAGACCACTAGCCCGATATGCTCTTTGGATTAACCTTACAATCCAGCTTGCCAAGGTCGTCTTAGATGCTGCCATTCCCTTTCTGGCACCCTTGGGAATGACAAATAGCTGTTGATCTTTCCTGAATTGCTGTGTCAAATTTAGGTAGTGACTTAGGGATCTGGCTATATCCAACTCATGCAGTTTTGAGGAGGCTGGATCCTCCCCGAATGCTGAAAGAACCCACTCTTGGTTCAGATGGAAGACTGAAGGGATGAACTGATGAATAGGTTGCAACACCACCCTGTCCGGGAAGAAGGTAATGTAGGGTTCTTGTGACCCTAATGCTTGGATCTCTGATACCCTGCGACCCGAAGTGATGGTGACTAGAAAGACTGCCTTCAGAGAAATATCCTCCAAGGTGCTTTCTTCTGTGGGAGCAAACGGAGGTTTTGAAAGGATATTAAGCACGATAGTCAAATCCCATTTGGTGTATAGTGTCTTTCTAGGCGGTCTCAATCTTAGAACTGCTTTCAAGAAACGTTCCACCAGAAGATCTAGCGCCCACCGGGTGTCTGTTAGAGCTGAAAGGGCTGAAACCTGGACCTTAAGCGTATTCAGGCCCAAACCCAAGTCCAATCCACTCTGTAAAAAGAGGAGTATGTTCTGGATTCCGGGGTTTAGAGGATGGAAATGGTTCGTTTCTTCCAATTCCGTAAACTTTCTCCAAACTCTATAGTATGTGGAATTCGTAGATGCTTTTCTGGCCTGTAGTAGTGTTTGAATGACATTATGCGAACATCCTAACTCGCCCAACCTTTTCCGCTCAACTTCCAAACCCTCAAGTCTAGGATCTCCGGGTGCGGGTGACAGAACTTGCCTTAAGACAGAAGGCTGTCTATGCGTGGAAGGTGAAGCGGTTTGCACAAGGTCATCTTGATTAGCAACGTGAACCACGGTCTCTTGGGCCAGTATGGAATCACTGCTAAAACTGTGATCGCTTCTGTGGTTAGACGTTGGAGAAACCTCAGTATCAGTGGAGTTGGTGGGTATGCGTATGCCATCTGAAAGTTCCATGGCTGGGTTAGGGCATCCACCCCTGCTGATTTCGGGGGTGGGAACCTTGAAAAGAAAAGCAGTGTCTTCGCATTGAGCAGGGAGGCAAATAGGTCTATTTGGGGAGTGCCCAATTGTTGGCATATCCAGGAGAAGACCCTCGGATTCAGAGACCACTCGTTGTTGTGGCTGAAAGATCTTGAAAGCTGATCGGCTAACTGGTTCTCTGGCCCTGGGATATATGAGGCTCGTAGGTTGACTAAATTCCTCTCGGCCCATGTCAGAATGGGTGTCACTTCGTTCAGAAGGGACCTGCTGTGCGTTCCTCCTTGATTCTGAACATAAGCTACTGCCGCTTTGTTGTCCATCTGGAGAAGGATGGATTTTTCCCCTGAGGAAGGTGGCCAGAGACAGGATTGCTAACCAAGCCGCCCTTAGCTCCAAGGTGTTTGATACTACCTCTGTCGCATTGAATTGCCATCTGCTCTGTACCAACTGGTCTTGGTAATGTGCCCCCCATCCTAACTGACTTGCGTCTGTCGTCAGAACAGTCCATGGGATAGGGCCAAGGGGACAGTGAAGCAGAAGGTTGGATGGTCTTGTCCACCACCAAAGGCTGGATTTCATTGTAGGTGTAATCAATATCCTCTGCTCTAGGTGATCTTTCTTCCACTGTGATATGCATGAAGAGAGGGAACCTAGCAGGCTTAGACAGTCTGATGCTGCCATAGAATGGCTTGCTAGTGCCCTTTTCACTTTCCCTATCAATGAAGGGATTTTTTCTGCCGGGAGTGAAACTGCTCTTCCTGGAGTGTTGAAGAATGCCCCTAGGTAAATTATCTCCTGTGTGGGCATAAGTTGACTTTTGGCGTAGTTGATTAGCCAACCAAACTTTATCAGTGTGTCTAGGACCAACTGTACATGTATCACCAAAGTCTGCCTGTGCTGAGAAAGAACTAGAATATCGTCCAAATAGTGTAGTACTCGAATCCCCTTCTCTCGAAGAGGAGCCAAGATCGCTACTAGCACTTTGGTGAAAGTTCTGGGCGCTGTTGAAATCCCGAAGGGAAGGCATTGGAATTAAAGATGTAAGTCGCCTATTCTGAACCGAAGAAAAGGTTGAAACTGAGGGCGGATAGGTATGTGCAGATACGCATCCTGAAGGTCTATGGACGCCATCCAATCTCCTGGCTGAACAGATAGAATGACCGTGTTTAAGGACTCCATCTTGAAATGTTCCACCCGGATATACCTGTTCAGCCTCTTTAGGTCTAGCACCGGCCTCCAACCAACCCCCCCCCCCCCCGATTTTTTGGGGACCAAGAAGACTGGGGAATAAAAGCCTAAGTGCTTCTCCAAGTCTGGAACTGGTACTGCTGCCTGCTGGAGAACAAGCATTTTGACATATTGAAGAAGGGCCTCCTTCTTCTCTCTGGAGGTTGGAATCTTGGTGGCCTGAAAGGAATAGAGGGGAGGCTGCCTTTTGAATCCCCAGAAATGACCTTGACAGACCGTGGACACTGCCCACTGGTCTACGCAACCTTCCACCCAAACCCGGGCAAACGCCTTTAGACGGGCTCCTACCGGACCGGTTTGGGTGGAGAGGGTGTCAAAAGGACTTCTGGCTATCAACTGTGGATGTAGAGGCTTTGGTTTAGCCGACCTCAGAAAGGTAGCTTGTGAACCTTTCCAGCCCCTTCTATACTCCCTTCCCGGACGGTAGGATCTGGAGTCCTTCCCTATTAACTGGCCCGCTGGGCGGTTTTCAAATCTCTTCCTCCTGCTTCTGTCCTGGGGAATTAGCCCACTTTTCCCCCCTGTGACTCTGGTAATTGCCGTATCCATTTTTTCGCCAAACAGGGCTTTCCCATCGTATGGAATACGACACCATGATTGCTTAGACGTTGGGTCGGCCGACCATGGTTTTAGCCACAACGCTCTTCTGGCCATTATGGAATACAGCATGGCCCTGGAAGAGCATTTTAGGACGTCAATGGCCGCTTCTGCTATGAAATCTGAGGCCAGCTTTAATTCATCCAGTGCCTTAATGATTGCTTCTGAACCTACCCCTTGTCTGAGGGCCGTTTCCACGTTGTTTGACCATACTCTGGTGGCCCTTGAGATCGAAGTCAGAGCTACCGCCGGCTTGCATGCTCCCCTAGCCGCCTGATATGTTTTTTTCAGGTCTGAGTCAATCCTTCGGTCAAGGACATCTTTAAAGGAGACTGCGTCTTCTAGTGGCAAGGTCGAGTTTCTAGCCAACCTTATAACTGAGGCATCCACAGTTGGTACAGCATCAAAAAGTCGCGCATCTGCTTCTGCCAGTGGATATAACTTAAGAAAACGATTATACGCCATAGGTCTTCTGTCTACCTTCTGCCATTCATCTGTTACCACCTCCTTGATTTCTTCCATCAAGGGAAAAGTTGATACCTTCTTTTTCAGATGTGGGAAATATTTCTTTGTTTTAGAAGGTGGCTCCGGATTTTCCTCCCACTGGATTGCATCCTTGACTGCGGTCATGAAAGGCTCAACTAGAAGTCAAAAGCTGAAATATTGCTATCCACCCCTTCTGCCTCGTCTTCAGAATCCACCTCTGCGTCCAAATGAGGAGTGGACGCGCTTACTGCTGCTTCAGGCGAGGGTGGGTTAATTTGGTCTTAGGAGAGGGCCAACTCCCTGATTGAATCCTTGATCAAGCTCTTAATTGATTCCAGAGACTGCTGCTTATCTTTCTCTTTATCCCCTGTAGCCTCTAGTAGACACTTCTACCAATTTTTCCGGCAGCGCTTGTCTTCCACATACCCAACAGGTCTTCTCTTTTGGATACACCGGTCTGTGGGATTCGTGTCTGCTAGGGGTATGTCGGGGTGACCTCTGGCCACTGCGGGAGGCATGAGCTGAGGATAAGTGAGAGTGTCCTGAGCTCCTATGACCTTTGGATCTCCTATCTGAGGAGCTACGGTGAGATGATCTGCGGTATGATCCCCGGTGCGGGCTGTAGAAACAAAAAATCTGTTCTAATTTGCCCGTAGTGTTCTTTTTTATTTTCCTTTAAAACTTACCTGATTGTTGCAGCCCTTACCTAGTGGTATGATGAGGATCTTTTTGTTGCGGTATCACATTACTAGGGGCAGCTGGGCAAGAGAAAAACAAAAAAAGGATAGATTTCTTTCTGCTTTCCTTTTTAACCATATACATACATATATATAAACAAAAGTACCTATTTGCAAGCCCCTAAATACCTTGGCCAGGCTCCATTGCAAAAAATAGGGAAGACACTTAAGGGAGATGTCTTCACCTTGATAGCTGGCCCTGTAATGAATCCCAGGCTCTCCATTTATGCTGAGAGCACTTTGGGAGTACCAAGATGGCCGCCGACAGCTACTGGGCATGCACCGTACTGTCACATGTGCAAGTAACAGCCTGCTCACATACAGATAGGAGACATACCATCAGGGAAGAGCATAAAGGAGAGGCTAAGCTCCTGTTAATCTTCCAATATGGCCCAAAAAAAGATCCACAGAAAAAAACGGCCTCCCATACTTATCTGGCGCCTATAGCAGCCCAAGCGATGGGACTCCATAATGCAGGAGAGCATGAACCTGCAACGGTTACACCATAAAGCGGTGAGGTAAGGCTGATAATGATCCTGCAGGCATGAGGACAAAGTAAAGAATACTGACTAAGGGGAGGAACTCTTTTTTTATAGAGTTAAAATGGTCCTGTGGGTTGGTAGAGGGCGGAGCAACCAACCATGGGTATGCTGACATGGGAGGCACCAGGAAATCCGGTTCTTCACGGATTTTCACCGCCACCTGCCGCTAGAGGTCTGCGGCCGGCAGAGACATTGTCTCCGCCGGCCGCCATTTTTCAGAAGACCAGGAAGACGACTGGGGGGGGCTAGACGGAGCTCCTGCGTCGCCACCCACCCTCCTCCCCGCTCCGCATACCCCCGCCTACCCCCCGCCCCGCTGCCAGTCTGTTATGGAAAGGGCTAGCCATGCGGCCAGCGGAGGGGCTCCACTGGGGACACCTTATGTGAGGGGGGCTGCACTGGGGACACCTGATGTGAGGGGGGCTGCACTAGGGTGCCCACGTGTCCCGGATTGCCCGGGACATTCCCGCAATCAGCAGGTCTGTCCCGGGTCCCGGGCACCTCCATTCCGGGACCATACAGTGTCCCGGAATGAATATGATGCAGCCGTTCGTGATTATCAATTGACTGCCGAATGTCAATGATGTCATCCGGCCGGGCCAGCCCAGTGGTGTAGCGTGGGGGTGGGCAGACCAAGTGACTTCTTCCAGGCTCCAGCCCCTATAATCATCATACACCAGCAACGAGGCAGACACTCCTCTGCACCCAGGTCTCCCCCCGTCCAGGGACTCCAGTGGTCCAGCCTGCCCTGTCCCCCATGATTCCCCAGGTACGTGCCGCCCACAGGCAGCCCGTGTGTGTGAGGGGGAGGGGCAATGCTCGATGCAGACGAGCGTATGGCGGCTGCTGGCAGAGTTCCTGGCCTGCGGGGGATACTGAGGTCTGAGGAATTCCAGCTCCCTCATTCCCTCTCTCTGCATGCAGAGCAAAGCGGCGGCCGTCCTGACCCCCTCACCCCTGTCAATGCAGAACTCGTGCAGGAGCCCAGAAGAAGGAGGAGCCAGTGTGCAGGGAGCAAGTGCAACCCACAGCTTACAGAACGGGACAGCAGGAGAGAGGTATGTACAGTCCATTACTGTCCCCCTGTCCATCCCACTGTCCCTCTGTCCATCCCACTGTCCCTCTGTCTGTCCCACTGTGCCCCTGTCCATCCCACTGCCCCTCTGTCCATCCCACTGTCCCCCTGTCCATCCCACTGTCCCCCTGTCCATCTCATGTCCCCCTGTCCATCCCAAGGTCCCTCTGTCCATCTCACTGTCCCCCTGTCCATCTCACTGTCAACCCTGTCCATCTAACTGTCCCCCTGTCCATCCCAAGGTCCCTCTGTCCATCTCACTGTCCATCCCACAGTCCCCCTGTCCATCCCACAGTCCCCCTGTCCATCCTACAGTCCCCCTGTCCATCCTATAGTCCCCCTGTCTTTCCCACTGTCCCTCTGTCCATCCCACTGTCCCCCTGTCCATCCTACAGTCCCCCTGTCCATCCTACAGTCCCCCTGTCTTTCCCACTGTCCCTCTGTCCATCCCACTGTCCCTCTGTCCATCCCACTGTCCCCCTGTCCATCCTACAGTCCCCCTGTCCGTCCCCCTGTCCATTCCACTGTCCCCCTGTCCATTCCACTGTCCCCCTGTCCATTCCACTGTCCCCCTGTCCATTCCACAGTCCCCTGTCCATCCCACAGTCCCCCTGTCCATCCCACAGTCCCCCTGTCCATCCCACAGTCCCCCTGTCCATCCCTCTGTCCCCCTGTCCATCCCACAGTCCCCCTGTCCATCCCAAGGTCCCTCTGTCCATCTCACTGTCCCTCTGTCCATCCCACAGTCCCCCTGTCCATCCCACAGTCCCCCTGTCCATCCTACAGTCCCCCTGTCCATCCTATAGTCCCCCTGTCTTTCCCACTGTCCCTCTGTCCATCCCACTGTCCCCCTGTCCATCCTACAGTCCCCCTGTCCATCCTACAGTTCCCCTGTCCATCCTACAGTCCCCCTGTCCATCCTACAGTCCCCCTGTCTTTCCCACTGTCCCTCTGTCCATCCCACTGTCCCTCTGTCCATCCCACTGTCCCCCTGTCCATCCCACAGTCCCCCCGTCCATCCCACAGTCCCCCTGTCCGTCCCCCCTGTCCATCCCACAGTCCCCCTGTCCATCCCACAGTCCCCCTGTCCATCCCACTGTCCCCCTGTCCATCCCACAGTCCCCCTGTCCATCCCACAGTCCCCCTGTCCATCCCACAGTCCCCCTGTCCATCCCACTGTCCCCCTGTCCATCCCTCTGTCCCCCTGTCCATCCCTCTGTTCCCCCTGTCCATCCCTCTGTCCCCCTGTCCATCCCACTGTCTCCCTGTCCATCCCACTGTCTCCCTGTCCATCCCACAGTCCCCCTGTCCCCCTGTCCATCCCACAGTCCCCCTGTCCATCTCACTGTCCCCCTGTCCATCTCACTGTCCCCCTGTCCATCTCACTGTCCCCCTGTCCATCCCACTGTCTCCCTGTCCACCCCACTGTCTCCCTGTCCACCCCACAGTCCCCCTGTCCCCCTGTCCATCCCACAGTCCCCCTGTCCATCTCACTGTCCCCCTGTCCATCTCACTGTCTCCCTGTCCATCCCACTGTCTCCCTGTCCATCCTACAGTCCCCCTATCCATCCTATAGTCCCCCTGTCCATCCTACAGTCCCCCTGTCCATCCTACAGTCCCCCTGTCTTTCCCACTGTCCCTCTGTCTTTCCCACTGTCCCTCTGTCCATCCCACTGTCCCTCTGTCCATCCCACTGTCCCTCTGTCCATCCCACTGTCCCTCTGTCCATCCCACTGTCCCTCTGTCCATCCCACAGTCCCCCTGTCCGTCCCCCTGTCCATTCCACTGTCCCCCTGTCCATTCCACTGTCCCCCTGTCCATTCCACTGTCCCCCTGTCCATCCCACAGTCCCCCTGTCCATCCCTCTGTCCCCCTGTCCATCCCTCTGTCCCCCTGTCCATCCCTCTGTCCCCCTGTGCATCCCACAGTCCCCCTGTCCATCCCACAGTCCCCCTGTCCATCCCACAGTCCCCCTGTCCATCCCACAGTCCCCCTGTCCATCCCACAGTCCCCCTGTCCATCCCACAGTCCCCCTGTCCATCCCACAGTCCCCCTGTCCATTCCACTGTCCCCCTGTCCATCCCACTGGCACTGCTGGTAAGCCAGGATCCACCACGGCAGCCTGTGCCCAGTGCCAGTCCCGGGGCCGACTACTCCCACTGCCTGCAGCTCATTGCCAGGCCAGCAGCCCAACTTCTCTCCTCCTGAGCCTCCTCCCGCCCACAAGGGCTGCGACCCGAGGCGGCAGCCAAACTTCCAAGTTTGTACACTACCTTCTCACTAATACTATTCTATGAGAACATGCATGCTTGCAATGAATAATGTATTGCTTTTAACAATGTTCCTTCTAGAATCTGATACTGTATGTTCGTAACAATAAAATTTCCTTTTTTTTTCCTTTTTTTTTTCTTTTCACATATGTATTTGGCTATCTATTCCAAATAGGGTGACCACCTTGGTATTAGACCCCTTTCACACTGTGCCGCCCCGGGTGTCAGAGGTAAAGTGGCGCTATTTTTAGCACCGCTTTACTGTCATTTTAGCGGCGCTATTTGGTCGCTAGCGGCACGGTTTTAACCCCCCACTAGCGGCCGAAAAGGGGTTAAATCCGCCCGCAAAATGCCACCGAAGCGGCATTTTGCCGGCGGTATAGCAGCGCTGCCCTGTTCATTTTTTTTGGGGGGGGCGCGGGTGCGGGGGGGAGGGGGGTGTCCCTGAATGGCAGTTTGGAAATGTGGTCACCCTAGGCTGCACTGGGGACACCTGATGTGAGGGGGGCTCCACTGGGGACACCTGATGTGAGGGGGGGCTCCACTGGGGACACCTGAGGTGAGGGGGGCTCCACTGTTGACACCTAATGTGAGGGGGGCTGCACTGGGGACACCTGATGTGAGGGGGGCTGCACTGGGGACACCTGATGTGAGGGGGACTGCACTGGGGACACCTGATGTGAAGGGGGCTCCACTGGGGACACCTAATGTGGGGGGGCTGCACTGGGGACACCTGATGTGAGGGGGGCTGCACTGGGGACACCTGATGTGAGGGGGGCTGCAATGGGGACACCTGATGTGAGGGGGGGCTCCACTGGGGACACCTGATGTGAGGGGGGGCTCCGCTGGGGACACCTGATGTGAAGGGGCTCCGCTGGGGACACCTGATGTGATGGGGGGCTCTGCTGGGGACACCTGATGTGAGAGGGGCTGCACTGGGGACACCTGATGTGAGGGGGTGCTCTACTGGGGACACCTGATGTGAGGGGGGGCTCCGCTGGGGACTCCTGGTGTGAGGGGGGGCTCCGCTGGGGACTCCTGGTGTGAGGGGGGCTCCGCTGGGGACTCCTGGTGTGAGGGGGGGCTCCGCTGGGGACATCTGATGTAAGGGGGGGCTCCGCTGGGGACATCTGATGTAAGGGGGGCTCTGCTGGGGGCACCTGATGCAAGGACGGACTCTGCTGGGGGCATCTGATGCAAGGACGGACTCTGCTGGGACATCTAACACAAGGACGGACTCTGCTAGGGGCACCTGATGCAAGGACGGACGGCTGGTGGCAGGCGACGTGGCAGGTGACACGCTCAGGGACCCCACTGATTCTGCATTATGGTGAGTTGAATGATTTCATTTTATATTACAATGTAATAATAGAAATAATGCACTTCAATCATCCTGACACCATAACAACCATGGTGCCGGGATGATTGAAGTGCTAACACCAGGTGTTTGGAGTATCTTTATCTGCTGATTGTTAAACTTTCTAGAATACACATATTTCCATTGTTGTGTAGGATCTGGGGCTGCTGTCCCTCCATCTCTCTCCCCCTCCTTTCCCTCTCCATCCCTCATTCATCTCAGACTCTAACCACACCCCGTTGAGCCACGCCCATTTAAGACACACCCACTATTTCACGTAAACCACACCCATTTTTCGGCGCGGTGAGCTTCGCGTGCCACATTTTTGCTTTGGCCCTTTGTCACGCCCACAAATACAAAAAAACAATTAAATTAAAACAAGACTCCGCCTACAGCCAAAAAAGTGTCCCTAAAATTTTTTTTTCAATGTTGGCAACTATGTGAATGTAGCACCCTCTACCAATAGGTAAGTGCTAGTAATAGTTTTTTACTAGGTACTGTCAGCACAGGCAAATTTAGGCAGGCCTATGCTGCAAACTAGGACTGTCTGTTTTGATCTGGGGGCTGGGAATGGTCAGAGTAGCAGTGGGCGTGGCCACCTGTGCTCTGGTTCTCAGGCGTCTCCCCTGCTTCCAGGGAGAATGTTCTGGAAGAGGGGCAGGGCCTAGGACTGGAGTGGCAGGCAGCTTGTGTGGGAGCCCTGACCAATCCCCATATGGTATTGGCAGGGGGCGGGCCTCCTATATATGCTGAGGTAACATGCCACTGGGGGAAGAAGTCGGCTGAGTGAAGTGAGGAATGGAATACTAGGCAGCAGGAGGAGAGCACCCCCATCTGGGGGGGGGGTGCACCGAGAGCAGGAGGAGGCCCAGGGAGAATCTGTGAAGGAACTTTGGCTCTACACAGTCATTGGCATGGTCTTTGTCACCACACATCGGTGATAAAGAACTTCTGGAGCAGAGGGGGCAGGTGAAGCTGTCGGAAAGTATGGTCTGGTCAGGTTCCTCATCAAGGACTCAGGGCAGTGAAAGGTCGGTGAGTGTTACCACAGTGGAGGGCTGGATGGGCCAGGAAGTCTGTGAGGGAACTTTGCTTCAACACGGTCATTAGCAAAGTCTTCATCATTTACACGGTGAATGATGGGGAGTCCTGGATCAGATGAGAGACTGTGGGGATCTGTGTCAAATCGATGTGGACCGAGGGCACAGGATTTGCAAGTTGGGCTGGCTGGGAACAGTAGTCCACCGTCCATGAGAAAGCTTTTAAACTACTGGGCCTCCGGGGAGAGGTACTGCAGACCTCAGGGCCAGTAGCAGCGAGCAACCAGAGCCTGCTTAGGGGCTTATTCAGAGTGGGTCCTTATTGTTTAAAAGAAGAAGATGTGACATTACTTTACCTCAGTAACCCTTACTGAAGAAGTCAGGGTGGTGTAGTAGCCCATTTGACGTAACGCGTATAGGAGGAAGAAGTCGCAGTGGCAACGTCATCCCGCCAGCATCTTGTCGTTTCTATGCATCCTGAGCCCGCACTGCTTAAGTATTGCGTTTGTGAGTAATGTTTTAATGTTCTTATGAGGAAATAAACTGTTTTGATATACAGAGAGCACTAGATTTTGCCTTTTCTGTTCCTATGTGCACCGGACCCCACTGAGGGAATCTGTACTGGCTAGTATCCATCTAATCAGCCAGAGGCAGCACGGACGGAATAGGAGCTCTGTGACCAGCTGATTCGTTTATATTTCTGAGAGGGAACCTGCTTTTTCTGACCTTCTGGTGAAACAGGGGTCAGAATGTGAGGTGAGCGGCTAGGATATTGAGGTGGAGGAGAGTGCATAAACATTTTCAATGTTTATGCACTGGTGGTGTGTTGTGCGTTTTTGTGCAGAAGACTCTGAGGATTATTTTTGTGCATTTGTGCAGCCCTGTGTTTTTCAGCCTTCCAGCCTTCACCACGCTCCTGTACATGCCTTCTCCTACTTTCATGTGAGTGGATATTTTATTTAAAATAAAGTGTTTATGATAATTTCTCAGAGGCGCCCCTATTCCTTGTCTTTTTTTAGCTATTGGAACTTGCTTTTGGTTTCTTGGTGGCTGCCCTGACTGAGACTGCGGTTTTATATTACCAGTGTACACATTTGTACATCCACATTCCTGGACTATTAGGTACTATATTGAAAGGTATCTGCATATTACTTGTTTAGTAATTAATTTTTGTGCATTTGGGCTCTTATTTTTATTCCATTTTTTTTTTTGAGTGTGTGGAATTTATCTTTATTGTCTATTGTTTATTATTCCCATATAGGGAACACTTATATTTCATTGTTGTGTATTGTTCACTACTCCCAGTCAGGGAACACGAATATTTGATTGTGCACTCAGTATCTTGCTTTATTGCAAGTAAATCATCTATTCTCTTTAAGGATTTATTGGTAGTTATTTAGGAAGCGCAACACTGTTTTGTTATGTATATTCTATATGTGAAGTGAACGCATTTTCTGTGTGTGCAGCAGCCAGGTGGGGGGGTGTTTTTCAATTTTTGGTTTGTGGTGGGATTTTGTCACATCACCTACTACACATATCACTACATAGTGATTAAGGTTATTATCCTTTGCACATTTTTTTTTGTTTTTTGTTTTTTTGTGGGATTTTTTTATATCACCTACTACTCATATCACTACATAGTGATTTAGGTTATTAATATTTGCGCTGATAGAAATTTGTTTTATTGTGGGGATCTGTGTCAAATCGATGTGGACCGAGGGCACAGGATTTGCAAGTTGGGCTGGCTGGGAACAGTAGTCCACCGTCCATGAGAAAGCTTTTAAACTACTGGGCCTCCAGGGAGAGGTGCTGCAGGCCTCAGGGCCAGTAGCAGTGAGCAACCAGAGCCTGCTTAGGGGCTTATTCAGAGTGGGTTCTTATTGCTCAAAAGAGTTTGTGCCGGAGGAAATACGTTTGTACAAGAGGAAATAAGTGTGTACAGGAGGAGAAGAAGTTCTGAGACCATCACGTTTACACGGTCAAAGGTGATGTCTTCATCCTTCACACGGTGATAGATGGGGAATTCTTGGAAGGAATAGTCTGTGGGAGTTAAGCAGAGGAGGAGCAATAGTCTGCATAGAGATGCAGGAGGAGATTCATACTCAGTAAAAATGCATATCAAATCTTCTGGCTCTAACTATGTGCTTTTGTGCTTAATCTTAAAATATGATTGCAATTAAAGGTTCTATGGGCATCCCATATCCCCTTTCCCTCATCCAAGTTGTACCCCCACAATAAAACAACAAAAACAAAATCAGCAAAAGACTGTTCATTGTCTCTGCAAGTGATGTATTAAGTCTGGCAGCGGGGTGAATTGGTGGATTGTTTGTTACTAGCGGCAACTACATCGCTACAATTGCAAGCCCCAAAACAAGTAAGTGTCTATGTATATTAATTGATAGGTGTGTGGAGAGCTCCCCCTTGTGTGAGAGAAGTCAAATTACCTCACTGACTAACGAGCCACATCTTTTGTTACTAATGAGCTTACTCAGTAAGTGCCAGTTCACACAGGGGCGACCTATGAGGCGACTCAACCGCCTGACATGTCGCTCTTCATGCATTGCAATGGAACCGCTCTAATAGGAGCGACTCAAGTTGCTCCGACTTAGAAAAAGATTCCTATACTACTTTGGGGCAACTTCGGAGCGGCTTGCATTGACTTCTATAAAGAAGTCGTTTTTGCAAGCCTCGCTGAAGTCGCGCTGTACAGGGCGGCTTCAGAGTCGGACGAGCCACCCCTGTGTGAAAAGGCACCAAGACAAAGACTGCAGTTTTAAGGCCGTATTTTGAAAATAGTAGTAAATGCAGTGCCATTGATCCCAGGGATCTTTGTGCATTTACTACTTTGTTTGCTCTGTAGAGCATTGCATTCACTATCAGTGTGTCATACATGCACATGTTCTTGCATTGAATTCCCCTAGCCTCTGGTCTATACTGAGGTAAGGACCTGAATGGAGAAACTGTGGCTTGTGAAGGAAGAATGATATTGAGCATAACCTGCATAGTCCTTCTGCAGCTTGGAGGTGCAGGTGGAGCCATGCACAGCCACGCTAAATTCAAAAGTTTACAAATTTCTGATGAAAGAAGTACCCTACAAGGGTTGCAGTTTGGGGATATTAGATGCAACCATGCTTCATGTTACACTCTTAATATGATTTACTAAAGGCAAATCCACTCTGCACTAAAAGTGCACTTGGAAGTACAGTCCCTGTAAATCTGAGGGGAAGATCTGAAATGAGGGGAAGCTCTGCTGATTTTATCATCCAATAAGAGCCCTTGCACACTGGGGCGGGGGGCGGCGTCGGCGGTAAAACGCCGCTATTATTAGCGGCGTTTTACCGTCGGTATGCGGCCGCTAGCGGGGCGGTTTTACCCCCCGCTAGCGGCCGAGAGAGGGTTAAATACCACCGCAAAGCGCCTCTGCAGAGGCGCTTTGCCGGCGGTATAGCCACGCCGTCCCATTGATTTCAATGGGCAGGAGCGGTAAAGGAGCGGTATACACACCGCTCCTTCACCGCTCCGAAGATGCTGCTGGCAGGACTTTTTTTACCATCCTGCCAGCGCATCGCTCCAGTGTGCAAGCCCTCGGGGCTTTCACACTGGAATGAAAGCAGCGGCACTTTCGGGGCGGTTTGCAGGCACTATTATTAGCGCAATAGCGCCTGCAAACCGCCCCAGTGTGCAAGGGCTCTAATGTAGAAGCAAAAATGCTGGGTTTTTTTTCCTTGCATGTCCCTCTCAGATCTACAACAACTGCATTTCCAAGTGGACTTGTAGTGCAAAGTGGATTTGCCTTTAGTAAATAAACCCCCATGGTCTAAAGTTTGTAACTATATTGTAAATAAAAATCTGCACATAAAAGCAGGCATCATGCATACATTTCAATGTGCCTCTTGAATTTGCTTGGTAAGCAGTGACTTCTTCATTGTAAAGAGCTCCAAATTTTTGGGAATCAAATTTCTCTGTCCTTCTATCCTATATTGTCAATTTTTTCATCAGATTTATCAACCTTTAGATATAAATGTGCTATTGCCTGTCCTCAGGCAAGGAGCAATATTCTACAAGCCCTTAACCACTACACCCGGACCATTTGGCTGGCCAAAGACCAGAGCACTTTTTGCGATTCGGCACCATGACGATTTAACTTACAATTGCGCGGTTGTGCGACATGGCTCCCAACGTGGCACTGTGGGGGGGAGGGGCTGTGTGTCTGACACGACACTGATCACCACTCCCGATTACAGGGAGCTGTGATCAGTGTCATTAGGCAGAACGGGGAGATGCTTGTTTACATTAGCATTTCCCCGTTCTTCCTCTCCGTGAGATGATCGCGGGTATCCCCGCGGACAACGGGTCCTCGGGACCCGCGATCACACTCACTGAGCTTGCTGCGCGCGCCGCTCCCCGGCCGCTTCTTAAAGGGCAACGTACAGGTACGTAATTCTGCCTGTACATGCCCTTCTGCCGCAGTATATCCGCGTGAAGCGGTCGGGAAGCGGTTAACGTGGATCTAAACCCAAGAACAAATATGGAATATATTTCAGTTTACCAGCTCTTAGATGTGGTGGCTGCATTTGTTTTTTGCTTTTTTCATAGCTTTCTTTTCCCCTTTATGTTCACCTAGTCCTTCCAGTAAAACACTTCCGGTTCTAGAATGGCAATGTTCACCAAAATCTGTGGAGCAGCAGGGCTGTAACCTTAGAACAGAATCACCCTCTCTTCCTCTCCTCTTTAGTCCACAGAGGTGAAATGGGCAGTGCTGATAACACTGCCTGAAGTGGAACTAATCTGTATCTGAGCTCCACAAATCAAAAATGCTAATTAATTCGTTTTTAATTTTCAAAGCAAACTCACCCATCTATCCATGTCTCCATGCTTTATTTTGTTAAGAAATCACTTTAAACCCCCCAGCATTTCTAGCCATGGCCATCTTGTGCCAGGGCAAATGATTTATGTAGCATTTGCTTCCTAGAGTCCATCTGCCCTTAGCTCAGGCATGCAGACCGGAGGGTGTGCTTAGCTGAGAAAGCCCCTCTTCCCATCCGCCAGATGAAAGAAAAAAAATGCCATGAAGATTCATGGGATATATGACATCATTTTTGCCTAGACCAAATACCAGGAAGCAACTGAAGAAATGTAAAAAAAAAAGTTTAACCACTTGCCGACCGCTGCACGCCGATATACGTCGGCGCAATGGCAACGGTGGGCAAATGGGCGTACCTGTACTTCCCCTTTAATTGGCGGGGCTAGCGGGCGCACGCTATAACTTTTGCGCAAACCAATCAATATACGCTTATTGTGATTTTTTTTGTCAAAAATATGTAGAAGAATATATATTAGGCCTAAACTGAGGAAAAAATGTGTTTTTTTTATATATTTTTGGGGGATGTTTATTGTAGCAAAAAGTAAAAAAATATTGCTTTTTTTTTTCAAAATTGTTGCTCTTTTTTTGTTTATAGCAATAAAATTAAAAAACAGAATGAGGTGATCAAATGACACCAAAAGAAAGCTCTATTTGTGGGAAAAAAAGCACGTCAATTTTGTTTGGGTACAACGTCGCACGACCGCGTAATTGTCAGTTAAAGCGACGCAGTGCCGAATCTCAAAAAGTGCTCTGGTCAGGAAGGGAGTAAAATCTTCCTGGGCTGAAGCAGTTAAAACACGTAAATCTAATAAATCTTCCTATCGATTAACTAATGCTAGCATAAGGATTAAAAATAGTTAATAGTAATTGGGAGAGTTTAGTTCCACTTTAAGTTTGCAGTGTTGCAGAGGCAGAGTACAAGAAGTTAGGAGCTTGGTGGATTTGTGGTAGGATCAGTCAGTATTGTTTGCACTGATCGGACAGATATAACAAAACACTTTCACTGGGTTATTAACAGACCAAAAGTTAACAGACAAACTGCTAGGAGTGTGGACAGGGCCAGAGCTCATCCCAGCTCAAAACATCCAGTAGGGAAAGGGAATTCCTAAAAGTCGCACATCACAGCAAAACTCTGTGAGGAAGTATATGACAGCCTCAGCCCGGGATCCAGCCAGGCCACACCCCCCAACATGTTTCACTCCGCCCTGAGGCTTCAGGGCGGAGTGAAACATGTTTGGGGACGTGGCTGTTGGGATTTACAAACACTTTAACTTTGATGGGGCCCCATAGGAAAACCATCAAGGCATTCATTAAACCATATACAGGTTTAGGCCTTGTTCACACCTATGCACGTTGCAGGTTGCATATTGCAGGTGTATTTTGTGTTTTTCAATACACACTGCTTTTGATCTATTGAAGTCTATGGAACTAAAAACCAGAAAAAAGTCCCTGGCTCTTTCCATAAAATGCACAGATGTGAACTACATCCATGGGAGACCATGTTAAATGGACTGTAGTGTGTTTCTGCAAAACTGAAAACGCACTAAAAAATGGATAGGTGTGAACCAGGCCTTACAAAAGATGTAAATGTTCACAAATATATTTGCCTAATGTAATGGCTAGCAGCATAGAGTATATTACTATGTAGCCAGACAGCTCTGGGCCCTCTGGGAAGTCATATGGTCAGCTATGGCTACAGTTACGCCCTTACCGAATATGACTGGTTTGTATTGCCTTACTGAATAGACAGTGTTAATTGTTATTCCAGGCCAGAAATTGGACTCTTAAGAAAGCACACACACATAATAATTAGTTTATTAAAAGCCATTGTTGCTCTAGGACAGCCGTCACTAAATGGCGGCCCGCAGTCGGAACACGGACTGATCGACGCTCCTGTCCGGAACGCCAGGCCCACTGCTCCGCTCAGCAGTCATTGGTTACTAGGACCGCGGGCGCCTTGCAACTAATGACATCGCATGTGCGTCCTGCCCTCCGCTGCTTACTACCTGTGATGTCACGTGCACGCCCCCGCCCTGCCCCCTGCTGTTTGTGAGAGCCGGGAGCCGCGAGGTATGATGTGTCTCTTAAAAGTGGCACACTGATGGGCACATTTACTGTAAGGTTCACTCTGATGGGCACAACAAAATGTGCCCATCAGAGTGCCCCTTAACATTAAAAATGCCCATCAGAGTTCCCCTTAACATAAAATGTGCCCATCAGTGTGCCCCTTAACATAAAATAAGGGGCATTCTGATGGGCATATTTAATGTTAAGGGGCACACTGATGAGCACATTTTATGTTAAGGGACACTCTGATGGGCATATTTAATGTTAAGGGGCACTATGATGAGCACATTTTATGTTAAGGGGCATGCTGATGGGCATATTTTGTTGTGACCATCAGCGTACCCCTTAACATAAAATATGCCCATCAGAGTGCCTCGTAACATAAAATGTGCCCATCAGAGTGCCCCTTAACATAAAATGTGCCCATCAGCATGCCTCTTATTTTAGGTTAAGGGGCACACTGATGGGCACATTTTATGTTAAGGGAAACTCTGATGGGCATATTTAATGGGAACACCTGATGTAAGGTGGCACTGTGATGAGGACGCCTGATATAAAGGGGCACTCTGATGAGGACACCTGATGTAAAGGGGCACTCTGATCGGGGCACCTGATGTAAAGGGGCACTCTGATGTGAACACCTGATGCAAGGGGGCATCTGATGTAGTGAGGCACTCTGATGGGGGCACCTGATGTAAAGGAGCACTCTGATGGGCACACCTGATGTGATGGAGACACCTGATGTAAAGGGGCACTCTGATGGGGACAGATAATGTAAAGGGGCACACTGATGGGAGACACCAGATGTAAGGGGACCTTCTGATGAAGAAACCTGGTGTAAGAGGGCACTCTGACGGGAATACCTGATGCAAGGGGGCACTCTGATGGGTACACCTGATATAAGAGAGTACTCTGACAGTGGCAACTGATTTATGGGGGTAGTCTGATGGGGACACCCAATGTAATGAATTACTTTGGTAGGGGCGCCTTATGTAAGGGGGAACACTATTGGGAACATTTACATTTACAGAGTATTAGCAGAGTGTGTGGAGGAAACAGTAAGAAAAGCACCAGAGAGCGTGGCTTGAGCCAAAAAAGGAACGTAGACACTTACAATCTTTCATGGCACAGACTTGTGATTCGGACCTCGGACAAATTTTTTTTTGAGTTACTGGACCTCCTTAAATTTTAATTCACTACCCCTGCTCTAGGATGTTTAAATACAGAGACAGGCGTTGAACTTTACTTGTTACATTTGTGGTATGTGGCGTTACATAATGTTCCCTGTTTTTCTTCTTTTCATGTTAGATTTCAGTTGCATCTCCTTGTGTTATATTTTTACACCCGGTTTACTTGTAAAATCACCTTTTAGCAAAAGATTGCAACAAAATAAAATATCAAAGACTCATTGCTGGAAATGCCTGTGTTGCTCCATCAACCACAAGGAGTGTCTTATTATCAGCCCTAAAAAAAACAATACACCAAAATCTGGATTTTAAGGACAGCACAGGCAATGTTTTTCAGTTACAAAGGGGGTTATTTACTAAAGGCAACTCCACTTTGCACTACAAGTGCAAACTACAAGTGCAAAGTGCACTTGAAATTGCACTGAAAGTGCACTTGGAAGTGCAGTCGCCGTAAATCTGAGGGGGACATGCAAGGAAAATAAAGAACAGCATTTTAGCTTGCACATGATTGGATAATAAAATCAGCAGAGCTTCCCCTCATTTCAGATCTACCCCTCAGATTTACAGCGACTGCACTTCCAAGTGCACTTTCAGTGCAATTTCAAGTGCACTTTGCACTTGTAGTGCAAAGTGGATTTGCCTTTCGTAAATAGCCCCCAAAGTGTTGTATGAGCTGTGTTACATAGCTTCTGGCGTAACCTAATAAAGTGTATATAAGATTTAAAGAGACCCATCAGTCTGCTCATTTTGGGCAAAGTGACAGGATCTGTTTAAAGCCCAAGCCACAACCACCTTATACTCACATTAACAGAGCTCGCCCCACTGCTTATTCTTTCATGGCTGCTATTGCCAAATACACCGTGATTTCAGGTATGTGGGGATTATGTGATCTCCCACCTGATGCGTTTGGGCCTAGCCATTGTCCATAACTTGATGGTGATGAAGAGGGTGACCACCTTCCTGGCGGTATGATTATGTCAGATTTTTGCGTCTCAAAGCGGTACAATTATTTTGCATAGAAATTTGGCGTTTTATATTGTAGGTCTGTAATTCTTAGCAATAACACACTTAAATCTGTCCACCAAGAGTCTAGTAGATATCCCGGGTATGATGAAGTTTGAAACACAAAATCATAAATTATAATATAATAAATAAATATAAATAATTATAAAAAATAACAATATAATAATAATAAAACTAATTTCCCCACGATTCACTATCGCTCAATTCTGCAAGTGTTCTAATTTACTATCGCTGTTTTCTAGCTGGTCTAAAACCACTTTTGACGTAAAGGGACACTTTTTGGTTGCCATGGGCATTCTCAAGTTTCCAGGCAGAAAGAACAGTATATATAATATAAAACTACATGCAGGGCATTGGACAAAGCACTGGGACAAAAGGGATGTCAAATGATTTCATACAGTAATGCAATCTGTAAGATTACAGTGTACTGTGTGTATTATGATTTTTCTCTTTTTTGAATTTGCCACCGGGCTCCGCCTCCATGCATCGCAACGCTCGCAGGGAATGGAGCCCGGCACAGAGAGGCTTTGGAGGAGGACAGAGTCCACGGACACAGTGGGGGACATCGCAGGATCCTGGGGACAAGGTAAGTAACCTGCACCAGGGTCCTGCAATGCAATCCCGAGTGTGGCTCAGGGTCACCACTAATGGTGCTGAAATATTAACCCCGAGCCACACTCGGGAAAACCGCCAGGGAGGTTAGGCTTCCAAACCAGCTGACACTGGGCATTTTGTGATGGTAGCCACAGAAGGAGAAGACCAAGAACCCTGGGAAGGATAAAATAATGTGGCTGGGATGGGCTTTAAAGGTCACTTTGTGTAAAGTGAGCAAGGTGACAGGTCCTCTTTAAAGCCTAACGCCAACCAAACATTTTTGGATAGACTTGGGAAGGGTAAATGTTTCCCGTGTCCTTGAGAGAGCAGGGCAAGACATGAGAGGAGCTGTTGCCACAGGGATAAGAAGAGGCAGACAGTTTTATAACCTACCTGAGGTTATAACCTATCCAGAGGCTATCCCTTCCCATAATTGGCAGTGGGAAATAGCTAGATAAGGATTATCAAAATCCTTGCTCCCAAATGGATTGGCTTTCCTTGTGCTTATACTGGGGAATTGGACCTTAGTAATCATAAGAGTTGCTTTCAGGCCTGGTTCACACCTATTTTTTTTTTTTTTTTTTGTGAGTTTTCAGTTTTGCAGAAACACACTACAACCCATTTAACATGGTTTCCTATGGATCATGTTCACATCTGTGCATTTCATGGAAAGGGCTGGGGACTTTTTTCTGGTTTTTGGTTCCATAGACTTCAATGGATCAAAAATGTGTATTGAAAAACGCACCTGGAATATGCAAACTGCAACCTGCATAGATGTGAATCAGGCCTAAGTATTAAAGCTGAGGTCCAGCTGAAAAAAAGAAAAAAACTTTTAATAAGCACACTTACCTGTCCAGGGTGCCCGCGATGTTGGCCGCCCGAGGCGATCTGTCCATCGGATCGGGTCTCGGCACCACCATTCGAACTAAGGGAAACAGACAGTGCAGCTTTGCAGCTTCACTGCCCGTTTCCTACTGCGCATGCACGAGTCGTGCGGCACTTTGTGAATGGCTGGCTGTGTTCTGGTACACACACAGTTCCCTGAACACAGCGCACCCCATTTCCCAGAAGACAACGCGAGGAGGAGAAGAATGAAGATCACCGCAGAGTAGGAAGTGGCAGATTAGGACGATCTGCCTAGCAACAGTCATTTCTGGTAAGTAAAAAAAATGTTTCTTTTTCAAATTTTTTTTCCAGATTTTTATGAGCATTTTTATGTAATTTTTTAATTTTTTTAGGGTAGACCTCTGCTTTAAACAAGGTGTGGTGTACAGCACAGCAATCTGTGTGAGCCAATGGAACTAATGTAAGAGAAGTGCTACCGTAACAATCAGGACAAGTCATTTCCTCCAGCAGAGACGTGATACTGTGAAAATGCTTCTACAGTCAAAGAAAAAAAATGTTTTCTTTTAGTATTAGGCTAAATGGGTGTTATAGCAGCCAATTCATTATAAATCGACTGTCAATGCACCACACCACAATGGCCGAAAAAACATTTATGACCGTTTTATAACACATCGGCTGTGCTCTACTTCATACAAGCATACCCCACTTTTAAGTAAACAATGGGGTTTATGTAATGTGTTGGGAGACTGTGCACAACGAATAGCACCACCAACACACTGCACATAAAGCAGGTGCATTGCCATGCAATGTGACAATGCCAATGGGCCTTCCGAGAACTGGTGCTTTGCTAATCTCATGAAGAGAACCATCCTAGCCCCTGAGTGTGTTCAAAAGTATCAAGCAGCATGGTGTTAGCTCGCATCCCTCATAACTACTGTACTGTACAGTTTCCATTACTTGTTGCTGATTGCACCCTTATGCCGCATATACACGATTGGACTTCTCTTCGGAAAAAGATATGATGGCTTTTCCGACGGGATTCCGCTCAAGCTCGCCTTGCATACACACGGTCACATAAAAGTCCGCTGAACTTTCGACTGTCAAGAACGCGGTGACGTACAACACTACATCGAGCCGAGAAAATGAAGTTCAATGCTTCCGAGCATGCGTCGAACTGTTTCCGAGTATGTGTAGCAATTTTGCGCGTCGGAATTGCTACAGACGATCGCATTTTCGGATAGGAACTTTTTCCGATCGAAAAATTGAGAACATGCTCTCAATCTTTTGCTGGCTGGAATTGGGCCAACAAAAGTCTGATGGAGCATACACACGGTCGCATTTTCCGACCAAAAGCTCTCATCTGTCTTTTGCTGGCTGAATTTCCGATCGTGTGTACGCGGCATTAGAAGCTGGCAGACAGCATGTCAGGTCAGACAGGGCAGAAATCTACATTCAACTGGGCTTGTTCTGTAATGATAAAGATTTTTTTTTATTGCTAAGTCAAGCAACTTTATCAGTTCCAAGAGTGCTGTAGTACTTACTCCCATAGGCGTACGCACAGGGTGTGCCAGCTGTGCCTGGGCACACCCTAATCACCCCATGTGGCACAGATTCCCCCTGCTGACACTAGCCTGCTCTACTGACACCATGTTTTAATACATTTAAAAAATATATATATATTTATTTATAAACAATATTATCTATAAGAGTGTGCATGCCTGTGTGCATATCTAAATAAACATACACACACACACATGTGTGTTTGAGCATTGGGGTGCACACCATAATGCAACAGCTGTACACACCTATGCTTACCCCATATATTCCCATGGACAATCTTCCATTAAGCATGAAGGAGCTGGCTCTATAATGAATTCCATATGGCTACAAGAATGGCCTATAAAGTGGAGAATGGTAGAGACTGGCTGATGATTCCCTCACCAGGGTCAGGGGCAGCAATACCTAAGAGCACTAAAAATCGGTTTCAATCTACCATAAAGGCAAGAAAAATGTTTTGGGTGGAGTTATACTTTAATCCCATTATCTGCCAAGCAGTACAGCAAAGACCTTAGTAGCAGAGAATCATGCTAACCATCAAGAGAAACATAGAAATGCAAAGTTAATACAATTAGTGAGTAAAACAGAATATATAATCGTTTGATAGGAGCCCAACCAGTCTTTCTATAGATTTAGATAGACTTGAGGAAAGTTTGAGATTTCTATCGGATTATTATTCCTTTCTGTGTCCCCGCTGGAGAAGTCATTTCCTGTCCCAATGACCCAACAGGAAGTGATAAAATCTTGCTAATGGAGACCCAGTTAGCAGCAAAAAACAGCAATTCTATAACTGTCTATGTCCCCAGTGGAAAGATTATTCTAACTTCCTGTCACAGTGACAGGACAGGAAGTGAGGGGAAAACTTACTAAAGAGACAGAAACAGCAGAAGGGCCTTTGTAGACAGGCTTTTGTTCACTTCAAATGGGTTTTGCATCCCTGTACAAGTCTATGGAAATTCAAAACCCACTTGGAGCTGATCACTGCAGGCCCGAAGGAACTCAACTGCAGGTCAAATGCACCTGTCAATTAATTCTGAATAATCTCAGAAGCATCTTAAATAAAACTGACAAAGGTTCTAGACCTTCTCTGCTCTATTTAGGGCTAAAAACAACTCTTGAACTCTACAATTTCCTCTTTAAACATTTTTTAAAATGAATTATTTTGCATTGGTTACAACTATACAAGTCATGTAAACGCACAATCAACTGTCATTTTATTTTCTATTTTGGCTTTTTTTGCTTTTATTAGTCAGTATTAAATAATAATTTTATTAGATGGCGCAAAGGTTAAATCCTTGTAGAATATCCCAAGAGAGGCAACTTGTGGCTGTCTAGCTGCTGAGAATATACAAATCCCAATATGGTCTATAGGTATGCTGGGATGTGTAGTTCCACAGCCACTAGAAGGTCTTGCTTGTCTGGGATGTAGTATTAATAGAAATAATACGGTATAATATATACCCCATACCCACCTACAAAACAAGAAAAAAAATTCTAAGCCCCTTTCCTCTATATACACACATCTAATATCATCCCCTTACAATGTGTTATGGTTTAAAAGAAAATTCTCCCACCACCGAGTAATAGACTAAATTGTACAGAGTATGTTCCCCTCTTCCCTTCCTCTACTACAGGTAGACAGTTTGTTAAGCCACTTTGCAGTGGGCTCAGGTGCGCCCCTCAGAGGTCGTGTGTCCTTTTCTGGGCTTCTTCTTCTTGTTCAGTCTACCATCTTGTCTTGCTTCTTCCCTTCCTTTTTCTTCTTTTTTGATTCTATGAACAGGAAATATGAAAATTGAAAAGAATTTAAGAAACTTTAAGTTTAAATGCTTTAATTCCACAAATGCCACTAATCTATTTGCATCTAAATGTTTTATGTGCTTTTAACCACCTCAATACAGGGCACTTACACCCCTTTCCTGACCAGACCAATTTTCAGCTTTCAGCGCTCTCACAATTTGAATGACAATTACTCAGTCATGCAACACTGTACCCATATGAAATTTGTGTCCTTTTTTTTCACACAAATAGAGCTTTCTTTTGGTGGTTTTTACTAGTGAGTTTTTTATTTTTTGTGCTATAAATAAAAAAAGTAAATTTTATGAGAAAAATGCCTTTTTCTTTGTTTCTGTCATAAAATTTTGCTAATCAGTAATTTTTCCTCATAAATTTTGGCCAAAATTTGTACCGCTACATATCTTTGGTAAAAATAACCCAAATTAGTGTATATTATTTGGTCTTTGTAAAAGTTATAGAGTCTACAAACTATGGTGCCCATCACTGAAAATTGATCACATCAGTACATCAGGTGAATCTCATTTCTTGAGACACGAACAAGTCAGGAAAGTACAAATACCCCCCAAATGACCTCTTTTTAGAAAGTAGACATTCCAAGGTATTAAGTAGAATGGTGAGTTTTTTAACTTGAAATTTTTTCCCACAATTCTTTGCAAAATTAAGATTTTTTTTTTTTAACAAAATTGTCATATTATCAGGTTATTTCTCACACACCAATCAGAAACAAACAGTCAGCGCAAAAACTCAATGACTACTCACAGCAGCTGAACACTAAAGGCAAATATATAAACCCTTTAGAACTGTGTAAATTAATAAGTGCAGCGCTAAAATTATTAACTAAAAACAATCACTAAATAAAAAAGTTCAATAAAGTTCATATGTTCGTGAAATGAAACACATGTAGATAAAGAGGCACACAGACGTCACTGGTGATAAAGGGTGCTTCATGCAAAAGTTTAAGGTGATCCTTGGTCCGTGCTCACACCATTTGTTTAGCCAAACTGCTCACCTTGCTAAATAGACCCCTGAGCAAACAGGAAGGTCATGAGAGCTTTCACCACCTCTGGTGGTAATGGTAAACTTGTAGATGGAAGCTGGGCACCTCTCGGACTCCGCAGATAAGCCTTGTAACACTCCCGCAGCAACATATAATACAAAGAAAAGATCTAGTGCTCTCTGTATGACTTGTAAAAGGTAACATTTATTAAAAGACGGGTACTCACATAAATAGCACTTAGTCCAAGTGCTAGGATATCAAGCATTAAAAGACTGGTAACAGCAAAGCTGGTAAGGTGGCCGTAGTGACATTAAGATGAACTCCCGCACGCGTATCGTCCATAGGACTTCCTCAGCGATAGTGGAGTATCGAAATGCCACTGTAGTTTAAATAGATAGCCCCTTATCACACTCACCTGTGTAATTAGAGAACGAGCGGTAGGCATCCAATCAGGACGCACCACTCACTAATAGGAAGTGTATATCCAGAAAGGTTGCCATAGCGATCACTAAAGCGCGTCATGCAGCGAGGAACCTGTATGGCAATCCGACTGTGTAATAGAGAGAAACGAGCGGTAAGCGTCCTATCAGAGCGCACCACTCGGACATGGGAGGAATTTGATAGGCTGTATCTCCATAATGGTCATTACGGCGCGACGGCATGACGGCGTGACGGCGGATCACATGACCACGCACCTCAGAAGATACCTCCCACCTCGGAAAGACGTAAACAGAGCTAAGATATGTTTACCTGTAACCATGGTGATCCGGCGTTACGTCCGCAAAGCGGCAACACTCACGCCAGTCATCCTCACATTATACCGCCTTCCCAGAGGCGGAGTAAACATACAGCCTCCAGCGTGTGTGGTTGTCACAGCAGCCAAAAATAAGTGGGCTGGGTGCACACCACATCACTGCTGGAGACCAAATATCGTTCAAAGATGAATTTATAACATAACAGGCTTATCGGTACCCACCCTACATAATAAAGAGGAGTCTCCTGGGAACCAGCCTGGACTAAGGTTCCCTAAAAATAAAAGGTTAATGTTAATGCCTACATGGTCTGTAGTCACCAATGCTGACCCCACATCCGGCATCAGAAATGCACACAATATTTAAAAGATGTAACCGGATGAAAAACCTAAACAGGTGTCCAATAAAGGACATCCTAAAAAAATATTACTAAAAATAGTAAAAAACTATTTTAAATTAATCTTAATTAGTCACTACGGCCACCTTTTACAATCTCCCAAATATAACAGACACCAATTGAATAATTCTCCTAAGACATAAAAAAATTCTCCTAAGACATAAAAAAAAAAAAAAAAAAAAAAAAAAAACTAACGGTCAGAAATAAAACAATTCAAATCAAACTCGACATTGAGCCCCGTAGGTACTCCCACATGTGTTTCATATATCCAGAAAGACTCACGGCGGCTCAATTGTCTTATGAAATTGCCGCCCCTCCAATGGGGCGTTACTTTTTCCACTCCCCAAAACTTAAGTTTAACAGGGCTGCGTTTGTGAAAGAGTTTAAAATGTTTGGAAACGTTGTGAGAATCCAGGCCCTTCTTAATATTGGTGATATGTTCACCAATACGAATATGAAGGGACCTGGATGTTCTACCCACATATTGTAGGCCACATTCGCATTCCATGATATAAACGACTCCTGATGTCGAACATGTAATGAAATCCCTAATTTGATAAACCTTTTTTGTGGCTGTGGCTACAAACTCTTTACGTTTTTTAATATTGCCCTTGGTTTGTTTACATGGTGGGCATCGCCCACATGCATAGAAACCAGTCATAAGTCTTAGCTCTGTTTACGTCTTTCCGAGGTGGGAGGTATCTTCTGAGGTGCGTGGTCATGTGATCCGCCATCACGCCGTCATGCCGTCGCGGCGTAATGACCATTATGGAGATACAGCCTATCAAATTCCTCCCATGTCCGAGTGGTGCGCTCTGATAGGACGCTTACCGCTCGTTTCTCTCTATTACACAGTCGGATTGCCATACAGGTTCCTCGCTGCATGACGCGCTTTAGTGATCGCTATGGCAACCTTTCTGGATATACACTTCCTATTAGTGAGTGGTGCGTCCTGATTGGATGCCTACCGCTCGTTCTCTAATTACACAGGTGAGTGTGATAAGGGGCTATCTATTTAAACTACAGTGGCATTTCGATACTCCACTATCGCTGAGGAAGTCCTATGGACGATACGCGTGCGGGAGTTCATCTTAATGTCACTACGGCCACCTTACCAGCTTTGCTGTTACCAGTCTTTTAATGCTTGATATCCTAGCACTTGGACTAAGTGCTATTTATGTGAGTACCCGTCTTTTAATAAATGTTACCTTTTACTAGTCATACAGAGAGCACTAGATCTTTTCTTTGTATTATATGTTGCTGCGGGAGTGTTACAAGGCTTATCTGCGGAGTCCGAGAGGTGCCCAGCTTCCATCTACAAGTTTACCATTACCACCAGAGGTGGTGAAAGCTCTCATGACCTTCCTGTTTGCTCAGGGGTCTATTTAGCAAGGTGAGCAGTTTGGCTAAACAAATGGTGTGAGCACGGACCAAGGATCACCTTAAACTTTTGCATGAAGCACCCTTTATCACCAGTGACGTCTGTGTGCCTCTTTATCTACATGTGTTTCATTTCACGAACATATGAACTTTATTGAACTTTTTTATTTAGTGATTGTTTTTAGTTAATAATTTTAGCGCTGCACTTATTTCTCACACACAGCATATGCATAAAATACATTACACCCCAAAATATGCTACTCTTCCCAAGTATGGCGATACCACATGTGTGAAACTTTTACACAGCCTGGCCACATACAGAGGACCAACATTGAAGTAGCACCTACGAGCATAAATGACACATCTCATTTCTCAACCACCTATTACACTTTTGAAGGCCCTGGAGCACCAGGACAATGGAATTGCCCACAAAACGACCCCATTTTGGAAAGCAAACACCCCAATATATTATCTATGAGGCATAATTAGTCTTTTGAACGGTTCATTTTTTTCCAGAAGTTTTTGGAAAATGTGGCATTTTTTTTTACACAAAGTTGTCAATTTATAAGATATTTTTAAAACATAGCATTTATACAACAAAAATTACACCCCATAATACATTCTGCTACTCTTCCTGAGTATGGCGATACCACATGTGTGAGACTTTTACACAGCCTGGCCACATACAGAGGACCAACATTGAAGTAGTACCTTCAGGCGTTCTAGGAGCATTACAGATCTCCTTTCATTCCGACCTATCACACTTTTGAAGGTCCTTGAGCACCAGGACAGTGGAATTACCCACAAAATGACCCCATTTTGGAAAGCAAACACCCCAACGTATATTCTATGAGTCATGGGCTGCAGATAGGTACTCAGGTACTCTGATGGGCTGCAGATAGGTACTCGGGTAACTTGATGAGCTGCAGACAGGTACTCGGGTACTCTGATGGGCTAGTGAAAGGGACTCGGTTACTCTGATGGGCTAGTGACAGGTACTTGGGTACTCTGATGGCCTGGTGACAGGTAGTCGGGTACTCTGATGGGCTACAGATAGGTACTCAGGTACTCTGATGGGCTGGTGACTGGTATTCGGGTACTCTGAAGGGCAGTGACAGGTACTCAGGTACTCGGTACTTATATGAACTGTGACAGGTACTCAGGTACTTGGTTAATCAGATGAACTGTGACAGGTACTCGAGTACTCAGATGAACTGTGACAGGTACTCAGATGAACTGTGACAGGTACTCGGGTACTCAGATGAACTGTGACAGGTACTCAGGTACTTGGGTACTCAGATGAACTGTGACAGGTATTTGGGTACTCAGATGAACTGTGACAGGTACTCAGGTACTCTGGTACTCATATGAACTCTGACAGGTACTCATATGTACTGTGACAGGTACACGGGTACTCACTCAGATGGACTGTGACAGTTACTCAGGTACTCAGATAGACTGTGACAGGTACTCGGGTACTCAGATGGACTGTGACAGGTATTCAGCTACTCAGATGAACTGTGACAGGTACTCGGGTACTTAGATGGACTTGACAGGTATTCGGGTACACATATGGACTTTGACAGGTACTCGGGTACTCATATGGACTGTGACAGGTACTCAGGTACTTGGGTACTCAGATGGACTGTGACAGGTACTCGGGTACTCAGATGGACTGTGACAGGTACTCAGATGGACTATGACAGGTACTCAGATGGACTGTGACAGGTACTCGGGTACTCAGATGGACTGTGACAGGTACTCAGATGGACTGTGACAGGTACTCGGGTGCTCAGATGGACTGTGACAGGTACGCGGGTACTCAGATGGACTGTGACAGGTACTCGGGTACTCAGATGGACTGTGACAGGTATTCAGCTACTCAGATGAACTGTGACAGGTACTCGGGTACTTAGATGGACTTGACAGGTATTCGGGTACACATATGGACTTTGACAGGTACTCGGGTACTCATATGGACTGTGACAGGTACTCAGGTACTTGGGTACTCAGATGGACTGTGACAGGTACTCGGGTACTCAGATGGACTGTGACAGGTACTCAGATGGACTATGACAGGTACTCAGATGGACTGTGACAGGTACTCGGGTACTCAGATGGACTGTGACAGGTACTCAGATGGACTGTGACAGGTACTCGGGTGCTCAGATGGACTGTGACAGGTACGCGGGTACTCAGATGGACTGTGACAGGTACTCGGATGGACTGTGACAGGTACTCGGGTACTCAGATGGACTGTGACAAGTACTCAGGTACTCAGATGGACTGTAACAGGTACTCAGGTACTCAGATGAACTGTAACAGGTACTTTGATGGGTGGTGACAGGTACTTTGATGGGTGGTGACAGGACCTCTTTATTGGGGGGGCAATCAGTGTGATTGGTGTACACTGTAAGCGGTATCAAGATGTTACCGCAATCTCCTTCTCACACACGAACAGTGTGTGATGAGGAGAACCCGGTAACACCTCGTTACCGCTCTATGTTTACATTTAGTGATCGGCTGTGAAAGGATTACAGCCGATCATGTGGTAAACAGCCGCCAGCCAATGGCTGTTTACCAGCGTCGGTGACGAGCAGTGTTCCCGGTAACACACTGCCACCGACGTGCATGCGCAGCGCACTCGTGCGCATGCACTGTATAAAGTGGGGCGGTACCATTTGTGATGGGCCGTGACTTCATCACGGCCGGTCACATGGTAAACAGCCATGCCCAATGGCTGTTCACCCCCCATCGGTGGCAAGTGGTGTCTCCGTGACACGCCCCCACCGAAGGTACAGGGATGCGCACACGATTGCACGCATTCCCTGTTTAAATGGACAGACGTCATATGACGCCCGCCCAGAACGAGAGCCGCGCCACCTGGCCGTCATATGACGGCTGGCGGGTGGCAAGCGGTTAAAATTCAACATTGTGACCTGTAATCCAACCCAGTGGACTGTGCTGCACAGTTGCTTAGTGGCTTAGTTTCAACAATGAGTTGCTTGGTTTGATTCCTGGCCAGAACACTATCTGCATGGAGTTTGTACATCATCCCTGTGCATGTGTGGGTTTCTTTCCCCACCCACAACAAGAAATGCTGGTAGGTTAATTTTCTCCTGTCTAAACTGGCCTTAGGCCCCTTTCACATGGGCGGTCCAATCAGGTCTGCCTGTCAGTTTATCATGCGGCCCTGATCGGACCCTCCGGTCTCTTCTATGGAGCGGTGGATGTCAGCGGACGCATGTCCGCTGACACCCGCCGCCATCCGATCCAATCCTGTCTGCCAAAACAGATGGATGGTGGTCCTATTCCCCATCCATCAGATCAGATTGCATTGGATGGAAGCGGACAGGCAGTCTGTTTCCATCCGATTGCCCCATAGAGGAGAGCAGGACTGTGTTTGTTCTGCATAGTGGAGCAGACACGGACCTTTCATCCGCCTGCTCAGTGGGGATCATCGGACAGATCCCCCACTGGGAAAGCAGATTCCCGCTTAGCGGAGGCGCCCGTGTGAAAGGGGCCTAGGTTTTGGTCTTAGTATGTGTGCATAAATTGGCTATGCACATGTGTTGTCACATTCTGCATGCCGTACCTACAACCTTGTAAAAAAAAAAAAAAAAAAAAAAACCCCAAGAACAGTCCAGGGAAAAAAACTCTCAAGACAATTGATCATGATGCCCTGAGAGCTGGCCCAAAAAAACACCAAGAGTTGGATACAAATATATACTGTACATGAGAATAAATTTACAAAGAAAAAGCGAACTTTGTAGACACCATAACTACAAATTTAAAAATATACTGTAGCACCCTCTAGTGTGCTAGAATAGCAATTGTTAGGTTTTTGTTAGTGTAGGTAAAATGTTCAGGCTTGGCTGCCTGCTTGGAGAAGATTCTAGAAGAATGGGAGGGAGGTTAGGAGCTGCCTGCAGTATTCATGAGGGCCCTGACCAATCCCCAACAGATGGGTTGGCAGGGGGCAGGCCCCCTCAAATACTCAGGGTCAGCCCAGCTGGGGCAGCAGAGTTCTGGTAGAAGATGGAGATAGAGTGTTAGGAGGCTGTCAGAGAACCTTGGGGGTACCCCCCTAGTCTGGGGTGATCTCGGGTCTGGGAGCTCAGGTGCGGAAGGGAACCTCTTCATATTCTGGATGCACCCTCTGCACACTGGTACACCCTTCCAAACAAACTATGCAATGAAAAAAAAAGGGATCTTTAGTTTACATATATTGCAATACATGTTTAGGCTGACCAACTGCGTCAACGTAATCCCTCTTCTGGCCAGTCCTGCACTGTCTTACCACTGAAAACGCTAAGGTGGACACCATGCCAACATGGGACATAAAGACCCAAGGTGGGGGGGAGCTACTAGGTTCAGATCTGGTCACTGCCTGCGTTACAACAGAGAAAAGATATACCTGTGCTCAAATCCCAATAGCTTGTACATGTATTTGAACTATCGGGTGCTAAAGGGGTGTGACCACATTTTAACACTACAAATTCTGGATGGACCCTCTGCACACTGCATGACACACAGTGGTGTCCTGACCAGTGGCATGGGAGCAGGTGTGAGGACAGCAGGAGGAGAACACTGCCAGGCAAATCTCCAGGGAAGAAGACAGCCAGGAGGGCTGGTGAGTAGCCAGTAGTCAGTGTTTTTCCAGTGTAGCACCCTCTACCTTAGGTAGGTAGGTGCCAGTGTTAGTTTTTTTTTGTTTTGGCCAGTGCAGGTAAATTTATGCAGGCCTAGCTGAAAGCTAGGACTGTTTGTTTTTGATCTGTGGGGCTGGGAGTGGTTTAGAGCAGCAGCAGGTGACTGACATGTGGCATTATCTCTCTGGCGCCTCCCTCTGGTTTCCGGAAGGTTTTGGAAAAGAGGTGGGGAGAGAGGATTGGAGTGGTATGAGGTGTATCTGGGAGCCCTGACCAATCCCCAACTAGGATTGGCAGGGGGCAGGCCTCCTATATATACCCAGGGTCAGTCTGCTGGAGGAGTTGTTGGGTGGAAGAACTGAGTGATGTAGTGTTAGGCTGTCAGGGCCTTTGAGGGAGCCTCCTTTCTAGTGGGTGGTGACCTTGGGATGGGGCTCGGGAGCTGGATTGGAACCCCTCATACAACCCACATCAGGGGTGTCCTGAACAGGAGCAGGAAAGGACAGTGGGGAACGCTACCGGGCAAATCATCAGGAGGGATCCATCTGTGGTTTGGTGAGTGACAGGCACAGTCAGAGGATCTGGAAGAGACATGCCAGGAGTGGATGTAGAGCCGGAGGGAGAGACTGTGATGTTATTGGCAGGGAAGTCGGGCTGCTGTAGCCAGGAGGTTTGGCAGAGTTCGCACAGGACATACTGGGACCAGTAGTCCACCAAAGCAGCTAGCACAAAAGACTCTTTTTTTTCAATGCTATTGGTTGCTACACCAAAGGGGCTTGCAGGCCCTTGCCAGAAAATAGCTAATCCTGAACTGTTGGGGGCATGTCCAAGATGGCGACGGGAGCGGACGTGTTCTAGCTCCGCTCCGCCGTTCGGATCATTTCTCCGCCATTCCCGCGGTGCCGGACATCCATCTGCCGCTGAAAAACCCTCAGCCTTGGTCCCTGGAACCCTCTGCCCATGCCTGGCTACAAACGGGGGGGGGGGGGGAGCAGTGTGCCGACAGTCCCACAAACAAGCCGGGACTGCACACCACGCTGGAGGGAAGGCCGCAGCTGTCCCTCACATCATGGCATCCCAGGAAGAGGAGATGAATCACGAGGCTGCTGCTCCACAAGCCCCTTCACAACACACAGCACTCCTTGATGCAATTAATGGCTGTAAAACAGCTTTGACTGAGAAAATGGACAGTGTATACATAGAGCTGGGCCTTATCAGCAGAGACATTGATGCTTTCAGGGGCAGGGTGACAGAGGTGAAACACTGTGTGTCTACAGCTGAGGATGTACAGAGAGAGCACACGGCTGACCTTCATTCATTAAAAGTCAGAGTTAAACATCTCGAGTCGCGTGCTGAAGACGCTGAGAATCGCAGCAGACGCAATAACCTGCATATTATAGGGCTGCCTGAGGGAGCAGAGGGCAAGGACACCACCCTGTTCACAGAGCAGATGCTGCAGTCTCTTCTGCCCCATGCCTCTTTTTCTCCCCATTTTGTGGTGGAGAGGGCCCACAGGATTCCCACAGTCAAGGGTCCGCCAGGGGCCCCCCCGCACACTTTCATTTTTAAATTGCTCAATTTTCGAGATTGAGATCTTGTCCTGAGAGAGGCCAGAGGAATAGGAGATCTGAAGTATGAAAATGCTAAAATACTAATATTTCCAGACTATGCCATTGAGACACATCGTCAAAGGAAATCGTTTGATCAAGTATGTTCCCGTCTTCGCGCCAAAAGTCTGAAATACAGCATGCTGTGCCCTGCCAGACTCCGGGTCCAAGATGGTGAACGAGTGAGGTTCTTCACATCCCCAGAGGAGGCGTCCTCCTGGCTTGACACGATCCGAGCAGGATAAAGCAAGTATATGTTCCACAGCTTGTGCTCCACTTGATTTAAAAATTTTTTTTTTCCCTTTTTTTTTTTTTTTTTTTTTTGCTATGCATTCATCTGTGGCTTTCTGGCTTTCTCTGATGATTGACTCTGTTTCCCCCTTGCTGACATTACATTTACAGAGGGCACGATGAATCTTCTGCCCAATTGTTTCCTGGAAGAATCAGAGTCCCATGATCTAGTGCTCCCCTGTTGCCGGAGACTTATTATAGTCTCCCCCTGCACTTTTCATCCCTTTTGCTCCATCTGCAATCTAAGGGGAACACCGTTTTAAGCCAGAAGCTCATCTAAGCCTCAGGAACACTTAAATACCTGCACTAAGTTTTGTACCCCCAGCTTGCTGGGAGACCGGCATCTCATTTATCATCTGGAAGACCCTAGCTGTTATGGGTCAGCAAGCATATGTACAGTAAGCCTCTTGCACACTTTACCTCCATGGCTTGGCGGTTTGCCGAGGGGTTTTTGGGAAGGAATGCCACCCACTGTTCTGGGGGGGCTGGCAGGGAGGGGGAATGTTTTGTTTCTGTTATTATTATTTTTGTTCTTGTTTTACTGATTATGATGTGTATGTATACCTGACACAGACATATGGAACTACAATTTTATCGCCCCCTGAGGGCTACTCTCTTGAGGTAACAGGGATGTTTGTTTCCGCTCCATCCGGGTTGGGCTTGTCCTCTGAAAAATCTCCTAAATTTATGTACTGGAAGACCGAATGGCATCTCTAACAATTGTCTCGTGGAACACCAGGGGCCTTAATTCCTCTGTGAAGCGGTCGCTGGTGTTCCAGTTCCTAAAAACATATAGTCCTCACATATGTGTTCTTCAGGAGACCCACCTGGTTGGAAGGAAGACTCTTGGTCATCTATATCACTCAACTTATTTGAATTTTGCCAGGGGGGTTAGTATCCTAGTGCGCAAGTCCCTGCCATTTAGGCTCTTGGGGCTGGTGCTCGACCCGGATGGACGGTACATAATAATACATGCAATGGTGGAATGCTTGGAGTTGTTGTTGGTGGGTGTTTATATACCTCCTCCTGCCTCGACTAAGTTACTTCATAAACTGAGCCCTTTTATTGCTAATTATGGCACAGACAATCTGTTGCTTATGGGGGATTTCAACATGACACAACGAATCCTGGGTTGGACCGTTTTAACGCACTGGGGGAGTCCACGTCGGATCTGTCCATTTTGGGGAGACGTATGGATATGGCGCCATCCTACTGATAGGTCTTTTACCTGCCACTCGGCTACGCATAGGACTCTCTCACGCATAGATTTGATATATGCGGGGAGACCTCTATTATCCAGGGTACAACAAATTTCCATCCTGCCAAGGGGAATATCCGACCACGCACCGCTTCTTCTCCAGTTGTCTCTGGAAGGTTCCCCTGCAGATAAACTGTGGAGGTTGTCGAGATTTTGGATCTCTGACCCTGGGGTGGATGCGGGGTTTCGTCAACAAATGAATACCTATTGGGCACTGAACCCTGGGTCGGCCCCGGCGGCGGTGGTGTGGGATGCCCTCAAGGCTTCCTCTAGGGGTCAATATCAAACGCTGATTGGTGGAGTCCGCAGACAGCATAGAGCAGATTTGGTTAAGGCTGAGGAAAGGGCCACCTCCCTGGAGCGACAGTACACTCAGAATCGAGATCCAGAGCTTTATACTAAACTTCAGGAGTGCACTAGAGAGGTAATGCTGCTCCACACCTCACTGACCAAAAAAAAACTACTGCAGCAATCCCAGAGGATCTTTGAGGAGGGTGAGCGAGGGGCTAAACTACTGGCATGGTTGGTCCGAGAACAGTCGGCCTCCATGAGCGCTCCCTCACTGATTGACAAAGATGGAGTCAGACAAGTTTCCTCTAGAGCAATTAGTGAAGGGTTCACGTCCTATTACTCAGACCTATACTCCACTCGAGTGGACTACTCTTTGGAGGACCTCCACATTTACCTCTCAGATGTTGATTTCCCTGTCCTGACTGATACCTACAGGGACCAACTTGACTCCTCTATCACCCTTGAGGAGGTCCAATGGGCCATCTCCTCGCTCCAAGCAGGAAAGACGCCTAGCCCTGACGGGTTTCCGGCTGAGTTCTACAGAACGTATGCCAAGGAACTAGCACCCAAATTTCACTCTATGCTCCTGTCCTCGCTGAGAGAGGGGGCCTTGCCGGCTTCCATGTCTGAGGCGGTGATAGTAGTTATCCCCAAGCCGGGTAAGGACCCTGAACTCTGCAAATCCTATTGTCCGATCTCCCTGATTGACGTGGACGCTAAATTGCTGGCCAAAATCTTGGTTGAAAGGGGTGATTACAGCCCTGGTCCATCCGGATCAATCCGGATCAATCCGGCTTCATACCAGGCAGAGGAACAGACATCAATATCCGCAGGCTGTTCACCCACGTTGATCTGGCTGGAGAGGGCGACACAGGAATAGTGGCTGCGCTTGATGCCGAAAAGGCATTCGACTCAGTCGAGTGGCACATCCTCTGGGAAGTGCTGGAATGCTTTGGATTTGGACCCAGGTTCATCTCCTGGATCCAGCTTCTTTACAGGAACCCGACTGCCCGTATTAGAGTAAATGGCCTATTGTCAGCCCCATTCAGCCTACATAGGGGTACCAGACAGGGGTACCAGACAGGGGTGCTCTGGCGATCGAGCTCTTGGCGATCCTGATACGTCAGGATCAGAGAGTGCGAGGTCTTCAGGTTGGGATAGTCCAGGAAAAAATCTCGCTTTATGCCGATGACACCTTGTTGTATCTGGCCGACGCGGGTGCCTCCCTTAGCTCAGCCCTTGAGATAATAGACCAATTTGGGAAATACTCTGGAGTTCGAGTTAATTGGGACAAATCAGTCCTGTTCTCCCTCCATCAGTCGGGTCATGGGGCGGTTACTGACACTCCACTCCAATGGGTGGATGAATTTAAGTATTTTTGCCATCCAAGTTAAATCTGCTCAATAAAACAATAAAAACAAGCTGATGAACTGTTTATTGTTCAGTGAGGAGTGACTGCAAGTGAATGCAGGGCTGGGCAGGGTGACAGGTGGAACTACTACACTCAGCGGCCCCACGGGGGCATTGCTACAACTGCCTAGGTGTTTACTCAGACCTGATCAGAGTGCGACCATAAGGAGTATGCGCTTGGAATGTGGCTCTCCATCATGGGACATATTAATCTATAGCAGTTGGATCAGTGGGAGATGACTTATCTCATCATATAGGCAACTGCACATTGCTCCCCATCCCTAACAAACTCCATGCATGGTGCATTACAGAACAGCATGTCTGAAATCATGGGAAAATGGGAGGATGGGCAAACTTATCTAAACTCATGCAGGGGCTGCCTGTTTCTAGCAATTTGCAATCTCTTCTGATTACATGAGTGCAGTGCGGCCTCAAAGCATCCTTTCTGGCTCTAAGCAGAGAAGACACTAAATTAAAGCAGCATATGTCCTGTGTTCAGACCTTGTCTGCAGTCAGGCAAAAACTTATGCAGCATACACACGACACGGTCGGACTTTTCGACCGGACTGGTCCGACGAACCGAGTTCGGCGGACAATCCGATCGTGTGTGGGCTTCATCGGACCTTCAGCGGACTTTTCCAGTCGAAAATCTGACGGACTTTAGATTTGGAACATGCTTCAAATCTTTACGTCGTAACTCTGCCGGACCCAGAAATCCGCTCGTCTGTATGCTAGTCCGACGAACAAAAAACGACGCTAGCGCAGCTATTGGCTACTGGCTATCAACTTCCTTATTTTAGTCTGGTGTAAGTCATCACGTACAAATCCGTCGGACTTTGGTGTGATTGTGTGTAGGCAAGTCCGTTCATTAAAAAGTCAGTCGGAAGTCCGTCAAAAGTCCGTTAAAAGTCCGTCGGAAAGTCCGTCGGACCAGTCCGGTCGAAAAGTCCGCCCGTGTGTATGCGGCTTTAGAAAAGCAGAATAAAAACAGAGAATATTTACATTGTTCTGGCCCAGGGATAACAGCTCTCAAAGCACAGGGAAAGAAAATGTAGGGATATAGTTGTTTTATATGCAAAGCTATGTGATATCCCAGGGTAACAAGTTTCTAAGACAAGCATTATTTCTTAAATTTAAACCAGTTTTTTCTTTTTCTGAACACTGCATGCGAACACGAAAGCAATTCTGGGTACAGCATTTCGCTTTATGCATTTATGAATGATTTTGCTCCCTGCCTGCGGTTCCGCATTAAAGGCCAGCTCCGCTCTCTACAAAATTTAACATTTTACAGCCGAGCAGAATCCCTTCTGCAGCCACATAGCTCATATAAAGCTCTCAAGGGCGCGGGCAGCGGCCTACACCGAGAAGAAAGAAAGCCAATAGAATAAATATGTATTATCTCGCCTTGCTATATTGCCTGCATAGCATTAGATGACAGGTAGGCACTGGAGGGGACTCCATTAATTCTGTCTGGTTTCAGTGATTCACAGACTGTGACAGAGAGAAGTGTACGAGGGCCCAGGGAGAGTGGGGGAGTTACGCCACAAAGAACAATCGGCGGACTTCAACAACACGGAGCCACTTTGAATTCAGGACGTTGTGTCAGTCATCATTGCCATGCTATGCAAGGAAGGGGAACAGCAGGCGGCCACTGGAGAAAACAGGTCACGGCTCAGAAAAGAGGCACGGTTTTGTTCAGACTTTGGTTTTATGTTTCGGCGTTCCCTTCTGTTTGCTGATGTTCTGTTTTTTGGCTGCTTAATGTTTTTCTCTCTCAGATCCCAATCATCCTTTGATATAGGTAGGAGGAATAAAGAATTGGTCTTCCCGAAACTAATATCGCCCAGCAAGTCAGGGATGCCAGCTTTGAGATGCCTCATAGAGATATCACCATTGTACAGCAGACCAATTTACATCCAATGACAAAGCGCCGGAGCAACTGGTAGATGGCGCCACAGCAATCAGAAAAAAAATATGCTGCCAGCACACCTTAATCTTCTGTGAAAGGAACCATCTTTATTGACAACATAGATGCTGGAACCTGAATGGACTGGTTCTCTTAACATGACAATCAACCATATCCTTATTCTCCAAAAATAACCCGTACACTTCCACTACTTAATTACCCTGTTATCTATTTTTCATGAAAGTGTTTGTTACCCCAACAATTCATGTTCCTGATATGTGCCTGCTGTACCATGTACTTGTATGAGAAAGTATCCTGTTCTCTTTGTATTGTTTCCTTTATGTGAAATCCCTGGTGTTCCTGTCAGTGCCCCTTGCTTTCCTATTAAAAACTGACCATGCTAAGCAGGAGAGCACACCGTGGTCAGTTCTCTAGCTATGCTGGGAACTCAGTGTGCTCTCCTCCAATGATTAGACTTGTCCTGACATGGCCCCGCTGCACAGCTATTTACTGGGAAGCTCAGTGTACTGCTACTTCTCCCCTCCCTAGCCCCTATGCAGCCGAGAACAGAGGGAAAGTGATTACTTATAAAAAAGGGAAAAAACATATTTATGATGTGTCTTTGTTTTTTTCATTTTTATATCTATACAAAAATGTTTTGCCTTCCATTTCTATTTTAAACTGAATGGGTTGTTTTACAAGGTAATTGTTTTCAATCACTTTAAATCATATATTACTGTGTTTTTCTGCCTCCTTGTAATGTCCTCCATTAACTCCCAAATCTCTTTTTTTCCCCTGACTTCCATTTGTTTGGAAAAAGCAGCGCACATTAGTTGTGTTTATATGCACTGCTCTATGCAGACCACAAATCCCATAGTTCCTAGTCCATATGGGGAGGGAGGGAGAGGGTGGCTATGTCTCTACATACAGTGGGACCATGGAGAACGAACATCGCCACATTCTAACAGGAAGTCATATCAACAACAGCAAAAAAATAAATAAATAAATTGGAGATTTGGGGGAGGCTAAGAAACATAGAAGGTCCTTTTTGGGTTAAAGTGTTACTAAACAGAGGACCCTGCATTCCCATGGATGTCATCATGGTGAAGTGGAAGAGGACTCCAGTGGCAACCTGTGAAGCTCTGGTGAACTCCATGCCCAAGAGGGTTAAGGCAGTGCTGGAAAATAATGGTGGCCACAAAAAATATTGACAATTTGGCCCCAATTTGGACATTTTCCCTTAGGGGTGTACCCACTTTTTGTTGCCAGCGGTTTAGACATTAATGGCTGTGTGTTGAGTTATTTTGAGGGGACAGCAAATTTACACTGTTATACAAGCTGTATACTCACTACTTTATATTGTAGCAAAGTGTCATTTCTTCAGTGTTGTCACATGAAAAGATATAATAAAATATTTACAAAATGTGAGGGGTGTACTCACTTTTGTGAGATACTGTATGTATGTATGTATGTATGTATGTATATATATATATATATATATATATATATATATACAGTGCCTTGAGAAAGTTTACGTACCCCTTTAAATTTTCCAAATTTTTTCATGTTACAACCAAAAACATAATTGTATTTTATTGGGATTTTATGTGATAGACCAACACAAAGTGGCACATAATTGTAAAGCAGAAGGAAAATGATAAATGGTTTTCAAACTTTTTTACAAATAAATATCTGAAAAGTGTGGCGTGCATTTGTATTCAGCCCCCTGAGTCAAAACTTTGTAGAACCAACTTTCGCTGCAATTACAGCTGCAAGTCTTTTTTGGGGATGTCTCTACCAGCTTTGCACATCTAGAGAGTGACATTTTGCCCATTCTTCTTAGCAAAATAGCTCAAGCTCTGTCAGATTGGATGAAGAGCGTCTGAACAGCAATGTTCAAGTCTTGCCACAGATCCTCAATTAGATTTAGGTTTGGACTTTGACTGGGCCATTCTAAACATGAATATGCTTTGATCTAAATCATCCCATTGTAGCTTTGGCTGTATGTTTAGGGTTGTTGTCCTGCTAGAAAGTGAACCTCCGCCCCAGTCTCAAGTTTTTTGCAGACTCTAACAGGTTCTCTTCTAAGATTGCCCTGCATTTGGTTCCATCCATCTTCAACTCTGACCAGCTTCCCTGTCCCTGCTGAAGAAAAGCATCCCCACAACATGATGCTGCCACCACCATGTTTCACGGTGGAGATGGTGTGTTCAGGATGATGTGCAGTGTTAGTTTTCCACCACGCATAGCTTTTGCTTTAGGCCAAAAAGTTACATCTTGGTCTCATCTGACCAGAGCACCTCCTTCCACATGTTTGCTGTGTCCCCAACATGGCTTGTCGCAAATTGCAAACAGGACTTCTTATGGCTTTCTTTCATCAATGGCTTTCTTCTTGCCACTCTTCATAAAGGCCATATTTGTGAAGTGCACAACTAATAGTTGTCCTGTGGACAGATTCTCCCACCTTAGCTGTGGATCTCTTCAGCTCCTCTAGAGTTACCATGGGCCTCTTGGTTGCTTCTCTGATTGCCCGGCCTGTCACTTTAGGTGGACGGCCATCTCTTGGTAGGTTTGCAGTTGCGCCATATTCTTTCCATTTGAGATGTTCAAAGCTTGGAATTTTTTTTTTATAACCGAACCCTGCTTTAAACATCTCCACAACTTTATCCCTGACCAGTCTGGTGTGTTCCTTGGCCTTCATGATGCTGTTTGTTCTCTAAGGTTCTCTAACAAACCTCTGAGGGCTTCACAGAGCAGCTGTATTTATACTGAGATTAAATTACACACAGGTGGACGCTATTTACTAATCAGGTGACTTCTGAAGGCAATTGGTTCCACTAGATTTTAGTTAGGGGTATCAAAGTAAAGTGGGCTGAATAGAAATGCACACCACACTTTTCAAATATTTATTTGTAAACAATTTTGAAAACCATTTATCATTTTCCTTCCATTTCACAATTATGTGCAACTATGTGTTGGTCTATCACATAAAAACCCAATAAATTACATTTACCTTTTTAGTTGTAACATGACAAAATCTGGAAAATTTCAAATTTCAAATTTTCAATTTTTAAAGGCACTATATATATATATATATATATATATATATATATATATATATATATATATGTGTATATATATATATATATATATATATATATATATATATATATATATATATACACGCTTGTGGACCACCCACTGCCTTACTGCGGCAGGGTGGCCCCGATGCAAAGCAGGGAGAAAATACAGTTATTTGTAAAAGCAGCATACACTACACATTGTTAGGCACACAGTTAACCCTTTGATTGCCCCTAGATCGTAACCACTTACCAGCCAGTGTCATTAGTACAGTGACAGTGTATAGTATTGCCACTGAATCACAGATCACAGTTCTACTATAGGCCCCAAATCACTACCATTAGTAATATAAAAATAAAAAATTCCAATATATATATATATATATATATATATATATATATATATATATATATATATATATATATAAAGATAGATAGATAGATAGATAGATAGATAGATAGATAGATAGATAGATAGATAGATAGATAGATAGATAGATAGATAGATAGATAGTGTGTACACGCTATAACTTTCACGCAAACCAATCAATATACACCCTTTTTTTATATCAATGACATGTAGCAGAATACACGTTGTCCAAAATGTATGAAGAAAGTTTACTTCTTTAATGAATATGTTTTAATAGCAGTAAGTAAAAAATATTGTTTTCAAAATCTTGTTTTTTTTTTCGTTTATATAATAAAAAATAAAAAACACAGTGGTGATCAAATACCATCAAAAGAAAGCTCTATTTGTATCAAAAAAATGATCTAAATTTCATTTGGGTACAGTGTTGCATGACCGCGCAATTGCCAGTTAAATTAGCGCAGTGCAGAATAGCAAAAAATGCCCTGGTCATGAAGGGGGTAAAACCTTTTGAAGTTTAAAGTGGTAGTAAACTCAGTTTTACCACTTGTACCTACAGGTAAGCCTACCTGTAGGTACTGTGAATATCTCCTAAACTTGCACTGTTTAGGAGATATTTACACTGCATGCAACCGGTGATGTCACCGCTGCAGGCGCTCTGAAGGTACCAAACCTTCATAGTCCGTGCCGTAAACGGTGACTCCTGCGCGCATGTGACATCATCACGCCTCTGGCCACTCATGTAACCAGAGGCCGAAAACCCGCAAGGAACACTGGGTGAAGATGGAAGCTCTCTCAGTGATGACAGCACACCGCTGGAGGGCTTTGTTTTAAGGTAAGTCTCTCATAATGTGCTAGTATGCAATGCATACTAGCACATTATGACATTGCCTTGCAGGGGAAGTTTTTTTAACTGCAGTTTACTACCGCTATAAGTGGATAGATAGATAGATAGATAGATAGATAGATAGATAGATAGATAGATAGATAGATAGATAGATAGATAGATAGATAGATAGATAGATAGATGACACATGTATATATCGATTTTTTTTTTTCTTAGAAGTGCAGCCCTACTGTTTTGTCTTATAATCAATTTCCTAAAATGTTATACTTAAAGTATGCATGAAATGCTCAGCTGCCGTTGTCAGGTACATGAGTGTAAAGCAGGGTTTTCTCCCAGCTGTAACACAGCAAAGAGCAGCTGCCAAACTCGATTCACTGACTTCTCCATCTTCTATCTGATAGGCCGTACAATGAAGCATTGTTTTATCCCCAGAGAGATTACAGGACATCAACACAAACCTCATTTTCTCTCTCCTCGCTGTACCATGGCACGGATAAAGCGAGTCATTTCTCTCTTACATTAAGGCTACTTTAACACTGAATGCATTTTTCAGATGTTTTAGCGCTAAAAATAGCGCCTGTAAAGCGCCTCCCATGCTACCCCAGTGCTTTCACACTGGGGCGGTGCACTTGCAGGAAAGGAAAAAAAGTCCTGCAAGCAGCATCTTTGGGGCGGTTTGGAAACGCTGTATACAGCACTCCTAAACCGCCTTTGCCCATTGGAATGCATGGGCAGCGATTCAGAAGCGCCGCAACACGGGAGGTTTTAACCATTTCTTCGGCCGCTAGTGAGGGGTTAAAAGCGCTCCGCTAGAAGCCGAAAAGTGTCGCTAAAGCGACGGTAAAGCCCTGCTAAAACGAGCGGCGCTATACCACTGACCTGGCACGGCCCCAGTGTGAAAGTAGCCTAAAATGCCCCATTGGAAGGGTCCACAGCGCCTTGGATCTCCCCGCTTCAGCCAATAGAAAAACACCAAACTCCTCTTGGGACAATGAAATTATATAACAGGCGGGGCAAGAGGGTGAGGGCGAGTATGGCACTAATACAATTTAGAACAAACTGTATCAATAAAAGGGTTTTTAAACTAAAGTGTATCTAAACCCAAACACAAAAATATAGTACTAGTCCATAGATGTAATGGCTGCATCAGTTTTTTTTTCTTTATTTTCACCATGTAATATTGCCAATGACACATTTCTTGTCCCAGTGTCCCTGAGTGGCTATGTTTACTCCTTAACTATATCTATGGAGAAAGCCATGCTTTCACCCACAGCTGGTCTTCAAACATGTCTGCATTTGAAGACCTGCAGGGGAGATTAGCAGAAGAAAGATAACATTGTTTTATGCTTCCAGGTCCACAGGAAGTGACAAGGCCATTGCATTTCTGACAAGATCAATGGGTATTTTTTGAAAAAATGTATTTAGCTTGAAAAATAAACAAATGCAGTAACCACATCTAAGGACTGGTAAACTACAATACTTATATATATATTATATCATATCTTTTGTTCTTGGGTTTAGTCATCCTTTAAAGAGGTTGTAAACCTCGGGAAAAAAAAAAACAAAACAAAACAAAAAAATCCCGCAAGACAAAGGCATAATGAGATATACTTACCTTAAAACGATGCCCTGGATCGGTGTCGGCCATCCGAGTACAGCGCAGACATCTTCTACCGGAGTTGCTTCTACATTCGTGGCTCCGGCTGTGATTGGCCTGTGCCGCAATGAAATCACTCCCACGCATGCGCGCGCGAGCCTCTGGTCACGGCACAACTCCTGAAGAATCGGCACAGCAGCCCGTTTCTTCAGTGCGCATGTGCCGATGACGTCGGCAGCAGCGCATATACTGAATATCTCCTAAACTGTACAAGTTTAGGAGATATTTAAGGTACCTACAGGTAAACCTTGTTATAGGCTTACCTGTAGGTAAAAGTGGTGTAACAGGGTTTACAACGACTTTAAACCACATATAGAATTTGATATAATTTCAACACTATCAGTATGATACAATTGTTACAGAAAGGTTAGCAATAAATTGCCAGGTCCCTGCCAGCATAATGTCCAGGCATCATACAGGATGAGGGCATGTAGGTGTACCAGTGTATAGGGCTAAACTTGATACAAAGCAAATTATGATATAGAAGCAAAGCCTACAAAAAACAGATGGTTTGGTAAGATTACAGATGTGTTAACCACAATTATTCTAAAATCCACTTGGAAAACATCTGCTTAATTGTATCTTTCTCAGTTTTAAAGGAATCAGCAAAGAACAGAACATGATGAGATAATGGAGAGGAGCCAAGAAACTTCCCTTAAACACCAGACTAGTGATGGAAGTGCCACCTGGAACCAGGACACGAAAGCTGTCTTTCTGCATGGAAATTTTAACGATGTGGCCTCTGGCCAAAAATCAGGTCATGCACCATTTATAGAGGGCTTCATATCCGACTTTTATCAATGAAAATGTCTGAGACATCAAGGCAACAAGCCTTTTAAGAAGCTGGTCAGTAATAATGGCCTCCATGTTTCTCCCAATACAGGTCTTACCGAAGAAGACAGGACAACTTGTAAAGGTTCATAGTTCTAAGATACCATTTTTAGTTTTCACATTTACTTCCTTCTTTATTGGTTGTAGCTTTTCTTTTTGACTAAAATTATATTTGGGTATGTTCGTTAAGTTATATAATCTTTCCATGTATGAATATTGGGTCTCGGAATTCTTTCATCTGGCCTGACTGAGCATGTTTGGGGAATAAAGAAAGCCACTGTGGCTGATATCGAAAACGTTATGGAAACGCTGTGTACTTGGCTCCCCTGGGCCTACATATACAGCCATTCTGTAGATCAAGACGGAGAAGAGACAGGACAGTCCCAATAGAAAGGGTTCCATTTTATCTCCTCTCCCATTCAAAGTTTGCTTCCTGGCCATTCAATGATGAAGCTTTGAGAGCTGGAGATACAGACACAACTTCCTTTTCAGAACACGGGGAACTTTTGCATAGTTTTAATGTAAACATGACCATATCGCTCATAAGCTGTGAGTGTATCTATAGGCAAAAATGGAAATCCCGACACCTCTGACACCCTGGGTTCTGACATAATTCGAAGAAAGAGTGCAAATGCAAAAGACACCAAAGAAATAATAGAGATTGCAAATGGGTATTTTACTAGGTATTCTTGAGTTAACAAGAGAAAGAAAAATGTAAAATGCTGGTATTCCCCAAATTGCAGATATACAATGAAATGGCAGTAACAGTGAGCCTGACGGTAAAGACCAACAGGCCTTAAGAGAACCTATAAGAGAAGAAGAGAAGACTTTTTGTCAGTCAGCTCCCTCTAAGCCCTGATGCCACAGGCGAAAAGTGATAACAAAACACAATGGGGGTTATTTACTAAAGGAAAATCCACTTTGCACTGCAAGTGCACTTGAAAGTGCACTTGGAAGTAAAGTCGCTGTAGATCCGAGGGGGAAATGCATGGAAAATAAAAAACAGCATTTTAGCTTGCACATGATTGGATGATAAAATCAGCAGAGCTTTCACTCATTTCTGATCTACCTCTTAGATTAGAGTGACTGCACTTTCAAGTGCACTTGCAGTGCAAAGTGGATTTGCCTTTCGTAAATAACCCCCAATATGTGAAACCTGAGTGAGAATTCCCCCTTAAGTTAAACAGGTGCTGTAGGCTGATTCCTTTGGGTGGAGTCGTCGCTGAAGTAAGGGTGTCCTTCAGCTAGCTATAAAGGGGCCCAATATGTTGCTGTGCAATGGCGACCAACAAAGGTGAATAGAATAAGAAAGGTGTCACCCAGCAAAAGGCCTTTGAAGTAAGAAGGGGGGGGGGGGTAAAGGTGTCTGCATACAGTATAGGGCTGCAACTAACGATTATTTTCATAATCAATTAGTTGGCCGATTATGGTTTCTATTAATCGGATAATAACCTTAACAAAAGTGTGGTGTATAATTTAGTTAACATGTAAAGTTTAAAATAAAGGGCATTTTTTTCTTAAATATCTCTATGCAGTGGTAAAGATAAATAACCAACTACAGGTATATGATTAGGGAGCAAAATCTCTAATCCACTCTAAGAATAAGACAGAAGAGATATACTGCATGTAGTATTAGAGGTTGAATCTGGTAAATATCATCAGACTTGGAGATCACATTTTTTATTTAAAGAAAAAAAAATGAAAGACTTTTGCAGATTTTCAGACCGAACTGTAATATCTTATGTATGACAGACTCCCTTGTCATAGGCAGGTGGCTTGATAAAAGCTCCTTGCGCCTGCTGTCACTTATGCTGGCTAACAAAAACCATGTCTTCCTTCAAAGAAAATGTTATTTCAAGAACGTTCGTTCGATTTTCTAATCGTTAGTGGGGTCAAATCGACGTTAGTTTTCGACCACAGTGACGGGAAAATTTGAAGGAGCAGAATAGAAAACTTCTTGGTCAAAGGAATTTTCAGACAGTGTATGCAGTTTTTGTTCAGAAACTACATTCATTTTAAAACTGAATGTGGTATGTCCACAGTCTCTGACCATCTCTTGCAGTATGTAAGTAGTCTCCAACAGTCTTCTGTATTATAAAATAAGGGATGGGGTAGGGGAAGGGGGAGGAGCAGGCAGCACCTGGTGGTGGTCAGGTAAGTAACGTGACCAGCTAGATCCCGGTACCCGGTGTAAAGGAGCCGAGTAAGGGGTTACTTTAGCAACAAGTACTGATCAGACCAGAAAATTCAAAATGGTTCAAAAGTATAAACAAGAATGTATTAAATATGTTGCTTTACAAATATCAAAAAATTGAAGAGTGAATAGTTAAAAAGTAGTGTCAAAAAAACTACTGATCAAGTCCAGGGTTGGACCTTGAAACAATTATCATGAGCTGATTAAACAAACAGGACAAAACATAAAACAATACAAAACAAAACAACGTCAGACACCGTCCGGACATATTGAGTTGGCAAGCAGTCAATCAGGTAAGTCTTGGATAAATTTGAAGGTTGGGGAATGTGAGCCCCCGAATACTAAATAAGACCGATTGGTTGCTTGCAAATCCAATGGATATGGGGAAAAGGGGGATGGGAAGGGGGGATGATGCGAGCTGCTCGGTGGGCTGGATGGACACAGCCTATGTGGACTGCAGTTGTGATAGTTGGCTGCCTAAGAGAGTCAAAGAGAGTCACAAACAAAACGATGGAATATCAGGTGGTATTGATGTTAGGAATACTGGAATTCCTCTCTGGCAGAATACTAGTTGAAATTTCAATAGGTCAAAAAAGATGATACATATGTGGAAGATAACACTGACAATCGGAAATGGAATCATAAAAAGGATGTATGATAATGGAGTCAGTAAACTTTACTATTTGAAGTCTTCAACCAGATGGGATGATTCCTAATAAATTGGGTTGGTTGGTGCAGAGAATGCTTCATATGCAGGGGAAAACAAATCACTCACGTACTCATCTGCTCAGCTGTAGGATGGCTGGATACACTGAATCATCATAGGCTGCAGGGGTGGCGGGAGATCCAAAGCTTCAGTGACTAACCCCCTCCGTGATCAGATGCCGTGATGAAAGGTTAGTAAAGTGTGCAGGTTGTTTAGGAGTGCATCCTGGTAGGCATTGAAGCATTTGAAATGTCAATCTGCTATAGACTTCGGATGGTTCGGTGCGATCGTACAGCCTTAGCTTGTCAGAGCATAGCTCACAGCGCTCGCCTCGCTTCCCATACACCGGCGTGCGTGACAGGCCTGTGTTGATGACGTCAACGCGTTTCGCTAGGTCTAATGGCGTAGCTTCATCTTGGACGATGTAGCATTACATACCCATAATATTTTGTGCAGCCCTTTGTTGCTGATGTCGGAGACTTCCTGCATTTGGTAAGTGTGCCTCTACTGCTTTAACACCATAAGTTGGTACTGTATGTTATGGTGCTTTGAGGCCTACAGTGGCGAGGAATGTGATGTTGGATTATAAAGTTATTATCTTGTAGTCAGTTCCTGCTAGATGTTATTATTGTACATAACAGCACCGTATTACCTTGGAGATTGTTTTCTTAATGAATTTTGCACAATCAATAAACTTGCAATAGGCCGCTACATGAGGATGAAAATGTATGAACTTTTCGGCTTACAATATATTTTCACTGCTGATAGACTTCATATCTTAAAGCATATCTATTGCCATTATTAGTTTTGGAGGATTTTTTTTTTTATTACTAGAAGAGTAACCATTTTTATATGAATTATCATTGGTGTGCACCACCAAAGCTCAAAGCTATATATATATATATATACACACACACACACACACACACAGTAAATTGTAAGAACTAGCATCAAAATGTGGAGCTTTAATGACTCCGCCACTCGCTGTTTCTTCTGTTTAAGGGCTTTGTTTGCCCATTTTTATTAAAAGAAAGTTCAGCAAACACAAACATACTGTAGGTTTCCCTCGCAGGGGCTTTCAGCATTTCTTCTCCTTCAACATAAACATTCAGCCATTCTGGCTTTTACTTGCAGCACCGCTGCTCTAGCCTTACACTCCAGTTCCTTGTCTGTCTCCTACAGACTGTTCACTGACCAACTTGCACACAGCTAGCAGCCTCTTGCTGCACTGGCTCCCACGTGGAGCCATCCGGACTCCTGGACCAGACCTCATGTCTGCCGGGGCGGAGCTCAGAACCATGGTCAAGCTAGAGGTCGACCGATATGGGTTTTTCTCTGGCCAATGCCGATATTTAGAAATCGCGGTGGCCGATGGCCGATATGTGATGCCGATTTTTTTGGGCCGATATATTAGGCCGATTTTTTTTTTTTTTTTTTCCCTTCATCTCACAAAATCTAACAGTTAGACCCCTTTCACAATGGGGCGTTTTTCAGGCGCTTTTAGGCTAAAAATAGCGCCTATAAAGTGCCTGTAAAACGGCTCCCCTGCAGTCTCAGTGTGAAAGCCGAGTGTTTTCACACTGAGGCGATGCGCTGGCAGGATGTTAAAAAAAAGTCCTGCAAGCAGCATCTTTGGAGCGGTGTATACCGCTCCTCCACCACTCCTGCCCATTGAAATGAATGCACAACACTGCCGAAGCGCCTGCAAAAAATTACGGTAAAGCGCCACTAAAACTAGCAGCATTTTACCATCAACGCCTGCCCGCTCCAGTGTGGAAGCAACCTTAAGTAATAAGTGATACAGAAAATGTTTTACATTTAAATATTTATTAAACAAAACAAACCTCCAATCAGTTCACTTGTATGTAGAATTTAGATTAAAAAAAAAAAAACTATATCTTAAATATTAAATACACAAAAACAGGTAATCAAAACTTTTGGATGAAAAAAAATGGGCTAACTTTACCGCTTGCTTAGTTTTTTTTTTTTATTTATTAGTGTATTTTTTCAAAAAAAATTGCGTTTGAAAGACCGCTGCGCAAATACCGTGTGACATAAAATATTGCAACAACTGCTATTTTATTCCCTAGGGTCTCTGCTAAAAAAATATATATATATAATGTTTGGGGGTTCTAAGTGATTTTTCTAGCAGAAAATACAGAATTTTTACTTGTAAGCAACAAGTGGCAGAAAAGATTTAGTCTTTAAATGGTTAAACTGAGAACTTCTACACACAGAGTTCAGCTCATTGATAAGTGTAAACATTGTATCTCTTCAGGTTCTTTTATCAGATTTGGCAGGCTGCCCAGAGAGGAGAGAAGTGGCTTCACAGAAGACTTCAGGCAACTTGCATTGACTTCTATTACAGAAGTCATTTGCAAGTCGCGCTGCAGTTATATCGGCCTTTTTTATCAGCACAATCGGCCGATGCCGATTAAGTAAAAAACGCCAAATATCGGTCGACATATCGGTCGACCTCTAGGTCAGGCTATTACTAAAAGCCCAGCACGCACCTGACCAATCAGTACACTTGCCATTCTGAATACCTGGATCCAGGATTGGAGATTTCATCTTACCCGGATCACTTTGAAATCTCCAGGCTTGAGGTCCCAAAACGAACTTAAGAAATTACTGAGAAACCTGAAAAGCCAGTTTCTTCTTCATGTCACAAGCTCCCTGGAGCCCCTCAACCCAAATTGAGAATTCTGGGTCACAACCTCTTTCTGGACCCTGGCAGGGCAACGCTCTGCCACAATATATACACACGTATATACACACACACTCTTGAAAATAGATGTAAACAAAATTTTAAAATGTATTAAAACATAGACGCTGTCAGCAGAGCAGTGAACGGTGTAAGTAGGGCAGAGATTGGCTTCAGTAGGGTAGTAGACAGTGTCAGTAGAGCAGTGGATGGTGTAAGTAGGGCAGAGATTGGTGTCAGTAGGGTAGTAGACTGTGTCAGTAGAGCATTGGACAGTGTCATTAGGGCAGCAGATGGAGTCTTTAGGACAAAGACTGGTGTCAGCAGAGCAGTGGACGGGGTCAGCAGGGCAGAGCTTGGCATCGGTAGGGTAGTAGAAGGTGTCCGTAGAGCAGTGGACATTGTAAGCAGGGCAGAGACTGGTGTCAGTAGGGTAGTAGACGGTGTCAACCAGAGTGCTTTCACAATGGAGCGGTGCACTTGCAGGACGTTAAAAAAACTCCTGCAAGCAGCGTATACACTGCTCCTAAACCGCTCCTGCCCATTGAAATCAATTGCGGTGGTTTTAACCCTTTCTCAGCTGCTGGGGGGGTAAAAGTGCCCCGCTAGCGGCCGAATAGCGCCGTGAAATTGACGGTAAAGCACCGCTAAAAATAGCGACACTTTACCGCTGATGCACCCACCGCCCCAGAGTTAACAGGGCCTTACACACAGTTACTTTTTTTTTAGTTGGATATGTTTTATAGCAGAATGTAAAATTTTTTTTTTTTTTTTAAATTGGTCTTTTTTTTATTTATAGCGCAAAAAATAAAAACTGCAGTTGTGATCAAATACCACCAAAAAAAAGCTATTTGTAGGAAAAAAACGACATACATTTTATTGCATATAAAGTAACACGCTTATATGTGTCTAAGATAACGCAGTCCCGTCAAGTGTTAAAGTATATCTGAAACCTTTCTTTTTTTTTTGTTTTTTCTTTTTTACACTTTGAGGAGAACATGGTTACATTGCCAGGATTTATTTCTTTTGTTTGTGTCACATTGGAAAGATTTCCCATCATTTTCTGTCCTGAAGATACAACAGGGAGTGAGAGTACATCTCTTCAAAGTGAGGGAAATCCCTTATCTTGTTGGCTCGGAAACAAACGTTCCAATTGGAAAAAATCTCCCTAACAGGGACACTGAAAGCAATTAAAAGTTGTTCTAGTCATCTGCTACTCTAAAGAATCCTAAAAAAGTTTGAGATAAACTTTAAATTTTCCTTTCTGTAAACATCATGTCATGGTATAGCACAGAATAACAAAACGGTTTTAAAAACTGTCACTTGTAATTAATTTAACCTGGTGCAATTATTCAGCACAGAAAAAAAAAACCTTGACGTTCTGTTCAGTAAGCCAAGCAACGCAGTGACATATTTTTGGGACAATGATACAATGTGACAATTGTGGCAGGGTCTCATTATTGGCTGGGAGGGGTTTAGATGATGCAGACACACGCACTATGAAAAGATGAATTTTGGTTTCCCTTGACAAACAGCCTAAATATATTGGGCTTGGGAGGGGGGTGTGAGGGCTCAGCAGACACGGAGCCAAGACATTTCAGAAGTTCACCCAGAAGAGACCATGACAAGATGCTGTGCTGACCAGACTGAAGTCTCCTTGAATAACTCCATGACATTAAGGCTAGGTTCAAACTTTGTATGTGTCGGGACCGTCCACAAAATTGCATGCTTTGCACACACAGACACAGAAATCAGAGCTCAGGAGTAAGTAATGCAAACGCACTGTTCCTTGTTAAAGGCATCTGCTAACACGCACACCAAAACGCATGGTGTGGTGACATTTTGCAAAAGGGTTAGAAACGTATTTTATGCATTTCTTGTGCATAGGGGAGCCCATTGAAATGAGCTGCCCTAAATGTGACGCTTGAGATAGGGTGACATTTCCAAGCTCTCATTCAGGGACACCCCCCCTCCTCCCCAGCATGCACTGGTCTGTGACATCACAAGAGGGCGGTGCCACCATGTGACGTCATGGGGTGGCCCCGCCCCTTACCAATTTAAGATTACAAATGAATTACATTAATGACATACTACAGGAGACAGTCAGAGACTGTGGATATACTACAGGAGACGGTCAGAGACTGCGGACATACTACAGGAGATGGTCCGAGACTGCGGACATACTACAGGAGATGGTCAGAGACTGCGGACATACTACAGGAGATGGTCCGAGACTGCAGACATACTACAGGAGATGGTCAGAGACTGCGGACATACTACAGGAGATGGTCAGAGACTGCGGACATACTACAGGAGATGGTCCGAGACTGCAGACATACTACAGGAGATGGTCAGAGACTGCGGACATACTACAGGAGACAGTCAGAGACTGTGGATATACTACAGGAGACGGTCAGAGACTGCGAACATACTACAGGAGATGGTCCGAGACTGCGGACATACTACAGGAGATGGTCAGAGACTGCGGACATACTACAGGAGATGGTCAGAGACTGCGGACATACCTAGCGCATGCGCTCTGAAGGTCCGGCATACCTTGCCGTCACTTCAGAGCTTTGCGTCAGAACCGAGGGCTCCTGCGCACATGTCTGGCCAATCACAGCGCCGGAGCTCGCGAACCCAGAAGAAAGACAGGGGGAACATGTCAGTCCTCTCAGCGGTCACTTTACAGCTCTGGAGGGCTTAGTTCCAAGGTGAGTATTTCATAATGTGCTAGTATGCGATGCATTGGCGGTTTACAACCCCTTTAAATAATGTAAGCAATAAATGTGGATTATACTGGGTGTGTCTAAAATGAAAAAAGCAAAATGGTTGAGGAAAACAATATTGATCCACCCCGCCCAATTTTCCCCCTCTGTCTTTTATTATTCATTAGAGTGGCAGTTAGCAACCAGTCGCTCGTGACCTACTCGCTGTTCGTGATCATGTGACATATACTGTAGATCATGACCCTGTTGTACCGACAACTTCTCACCCAGCCTACCTTCTTTTTGAACTTTAGATCAAAGAATCAATTTGAATGCAGAGCCTAGAGAAGTCCCAGGCTCCTCTTTAGCTTTGACTTGTCATATGACACAGCCGAGGGGAGGCCAGGAAGAACTTCCCTCAATCTGTCGGGCACCACTGCATCTGAGGTCAGGTGAATACGTTTTTACAGGCTGAAGGAAGCAACTTGTACTTACTACTGACTTCTGAGCTGAGCTCTGCGTTGCTTACTACTGACCTCTGCACTAAGCATTACTTACTCCTGAGCTCTGATTTCTGTGTTACATACTACTGATCTCTATGCTTAGCATTACTTACTACTGACCTCTGAACTCTGTGTTACTTACTACCAACCCTAACTGACCACTGACTACACTAACCATTACTTACTACTGATCTGCGTTACTTACTGCTTACCCCTGCACTCTGCGTTCTGACCTTTGAACCCTACTTTACTTCCTACTGAACTCTACATTACTTACTACTGACCCTTGCACTCTGCGTTGCTTACTTGACCTCTGAACTATGTGTTACTACTGACCTCTACACTTTGCATTACTTACTACTGACCCTTGCACTCTGCATTACATATTATTGTCCTCTGAACCCTCTGTTACTCCTGACCCCTTAACACTTAAAACCCTCCTTCCTGGTAATATTTAATCTCTTCTGTGTTGTTTGGGTAGATCTCCACCTCTCTAGGGTTGCCTACCTCTTCTTTAAAAGGGCGCCAACAAGGCCAGCCTGAGATTGGCATGCGTGGCTTCAGTGCTCTGGTCATCTCAAGATCTCAAGAGGTTGGCAGTAATGAGATGCTAACATGGCTGAAGAAACTAAAAACAGTATATTTTTTTATAAAGGCAATTGTCGATGATGTACAGTGATTTAACAAAGTACACATCCAGTTAGGGTTTTGATCAGATCTAACTCTCTCTGCTCTACAGCGCTGAGGTCTTTTCTCTAGTGAATAGTTTTTTTTCAGATTGTTTTTATGTGTGAAGTTCCCCAACTTCTTTAAGCTGCGAGCTGATGACCCACCAAAGCAGTCCATTATTCTCAAGCAGGGATGTAGTTGACCCTAGTGCCAAGCAAGAGATTTGGTAAACGTGCTTCATATAGCATGAGTGAACGGTTAACACCGCGCTTCCCCCCTCCTCTCAGCTCTGTATCAAAGATAAGCCTGTCCAGGCCTGTGGGATGCACTCGGCAGAAGCTCGGAGGAGTTCATTACACATTGAAGTCAGATCGATGGCAAAGAAAATGAGTTTGTCTGCTCGGTGACGTGGGGAGCTGAGAGGGGTCACAGGACCACAGTCAGGCCTGTCGGGTGTTCGGCAGAGCGTGCCGAGAAGACCACCACCTCCGCTAAGATCAAAACAACATCCATACGGGTGTATAAATATGAATTCTGCAAACTTCCATGGTGCCCATGTTTTACAATTCACATACCATTATAAATATTTAAAGGGCAAATTCATGCAACAAGTAAAATCAATCCATAAAGGGGTAATGCTATTAAAAGACAGACACCACTTAGTTTAATGTAATATGAGCTTTATATAATAAAGTACAGCAAGATTTCGCAGGATTTTCGCAATGCCTCTGCAGCTTTTAATCACGTGAATCAGGGCATCCAGAGGATGGTTCTTAGAATATGGTCACTTCTCAACACCACCCAGCACAGAGGCTAATCTGCCACTGATAGCTACTGGTCTCAGATTAACGTGGAGTTCCACCCAAAAGTGGAACTTCTGTTTTAAGGACTCCTAACCCCCTGACATGCCACATTTGGCATGTCATTTTTTTTTGGGGGGGGGGGGAGTGGGTAACTAGTTTTGACAGGTACCCAACTCCCACTTCCGCTCACGCTGCCTAGATGACTCCTCTTCTCCCCCTCCCTCCCTGCAATCTTCTGGGACACGTCACAGGTCCCAGAAGATTTCTCGGCCATTCAGGACACGCAGCGCGTCTTGCTTGCGGCTTCACAGCCCGGTGCCCACACTAGTGATGCCGGCATCAGGGAGAGTCGGGGAAGAGAACCGTGGCTTTGGGCAGCTGCATCACTGGACTGTGGGACAGGTGAGTGTGTGTTTATTAAAAGTCAACAGCTACACTTTTTTGTAGCTGCTGACTTTAAATAAACAGAAAAACGAGTAGAACTCTGCCTTAACGATTGGTAGGACTGGCTACCAGTCACATGATCACTGTGATAGCCTGTGATTGGCTACCACAGTTATCACTAACTTTTGAATCCTCCCCATCTCTTTTACCTCTGTGAGAAGAAATAGATACAGTATCTCACAAAAGTGAGTACACCCCTCACATTTTTGTAAATATTTTATTATATCTTTCCATGTGACAACACTGAAGAAATTACATTTTGCTACAATGTAAAGGAGTGAGTGTACAGCTTATATAACAGTGTACATTTGCTGCCCCCTCAAAATAACTCAACACACAGCCATTAATGTCTAAACCATTGGCAACAAAAGTGAGTACACCCCTAAGTGAAAATGTCCAAATTGGGCCCAATTAGCCATTTTTTCCTCCCTGGTGTCATGTGACTCATTAGTGTTACAAGGTCTCAGGTGTGAATGGTGAGTAGGTGTGTTAAATTTGGTGTTGTCGCTCTCATACTGGTCACTGGAAGTTCAACATGGCACCTCATGGCAAAGACCTCTCTGAGGATCTGAAAAAAAGAATTGTTGCTCTACATAAAGAGGGCCTAGGCTATAAGAAGATTGCCAAGACCCTGAACCTGAGCTGCAGCACTGTGGCCAAGACCATACAGTGGTTTAACAGGACAGGTTCCACTCAGAACAGTTCGACCAAAGAAATTGATTGCACGAGCTCAGCATCATATCCAGACGTTGCCTTTGGGAAATAGACGTATGAGTGCTGCCAGCATTGCTGCAAAAGTTTAAGGGTGGGGGGTCAGCCTGTCAGTGCTCAGACCATACGCCGCACACTGCATCAAATTGGTCTGCATGGCTGTCGTCCCAGAATGAAGCCTCTTCTAAAGATGATGCACAAGAAAGCCCGCAAAAGTTTGCTGAAGACAAGCAGACTAACGACATGGATTACTGGAACCAGGTCCTGTGGTCTGATGAGACCACGATAAACTTTTTTGGTTCAGATGGTGTCAAGCGTATCTGGTGGCAACCAGGTGAGGAATACAAAGGCAAGTGTGTCTTGCCTACAGTCAAGCATGGTGGTGGGAGTGTCATGGTCTGGGGCTGCAAGAGTGCTGCCGGCACTGGGGAACTACAGTTCATTGAGGGAACCATGAATGCCAACATGTACTGTGACATACTGAAGCAGAGCATGATCCCCTCCCTTCGGAGACTGGGCCGCAGGACAGTATTCCAACATGATAACGACCCCAAACACACCTCCAAAACAACCACTGTCTTGCTAAAGAAGCTGAGGGTAAAGGTGATGGACTGGCCAAGCATGTCTCCAGACCTAAACCCAATTGAGCATCTGTGAGGCATCTTCAAACGTAAGGTGGAGGAGTGCAAGGTCTCTAACATCCACCAGCTCTGTGAGGTCATCATGGAGGAGTGGAAGAGGACTCCAGTGGCAAACTGTGAGGCTCTGGTGAACTCCATGTCCAAGAGGGTTGAGGCAGTGCTGGAAAATAATGGTGGCCACACAAAATATTGACACTTTGGGCCCAAGTTGGACATTTTCACTTAGAGGTGTACTCACTTTCGTTGCCAGCGGTTTAGACATTAATTGCTGTGTGTTGAGTTATTTTGAGGGGAACGCAAATTTACACTGTTATACAAGCTGTACACTCACTACTTTACATTGTAGCAAAGTGTCATTTCTTCAGTGTTGTCACATGAAAAGATATAATAAAATATTTACAAAAATGTAAGGGGTGTACTCACTTTTGTGAGATACTGTATATTGTATTTTTTTCTTCTCAGTAGATGAAAGGTTTTAAAAAAATAAGAGAATAAATAAAGATAAAATAGCTAGATCAGGGCTTGATCTAGGTTAGTTCAGTGTTCACTGTCCATTGTCAGCGCATTTTAGGTAGATAAAAAAAACAAAATGCATACTATTGTTTCTGGGCCCTACTATGCATGTCATGAGTAGGAGAGTTTATTTTAGTTTTTTGGGGGTAGATATGTGTTGAATCATGATAATGGCAAGAAATATACAACTAAACTTTAAAAAAAATTACTATTTTTCAATAATAAAAAAGGAGATACTCGTTATCATTTACCACAAAAGACCCAGTTTGAAACAAAAAGTAAAGGTGTTATTTAGCTGAATACGCCAAAACTGCAAAAACTGAGTTCAGTAGTTGAAGTTTGTGTTGAGATATGTGTTATTTGGCACCAACCTGAACAATAGGGAATTGTAGAGGTTTGTTTTTACTTTTATCATTAAGGGGTCAGTCTTTTATGTTATCCCCAAAACTAGTGGTTCCCAAACTTTTTTTTTTACTTGTGTACCCCTTGGCAACCTATTTCCATATACTGTATCCTTCATATTGACAGAATATTTGTAATTGCTGTTGCTGTTATTTCAAATTTACTGTAACATTAACTACTTCAGCTCCAGAAGGTTTTACCCCCTTCATGACCAGGGCATTTTTTTGGCTATTTAGCACTGCGCTACTTTAACTTGTAATTGCAATGCTGTACCCAAATGACATTTATATAATTTTCCCACAAATAAAGCTTTGTTTTGGTGGTATTTTTTTTTTTTTTTTGTTTTGGTGGTATTTGATCATCACTGGGTTATCTATTATATATGTAGCACCCTGTAGTTTGGGCAGGGAGCCCCTCACAAATTTACTTGCCAGGAGTAGTTATCCTGGTTGATTGATAGAGATCTATTGATTTTTCCCTAAGTTTGGCCTTGTTGCACTTTTCTCTTCTACCACTAGGTGTCCATGTACTTGGTGGTACTAGATATGAGAAGGGCAACCCAAGGTCAGGTTATATATATATATGGGGTATCTCAGCCAATGGGCAGGGGTTTTCTTGAATCCCTTGGCCTACTGGGAGCACCTATATATTTGGGTGGAGTCAGGTGAGTCTGTGCCACCTGGACTGCCGTCTGGGTGGACATGTGTCGTACGCCGCGGGCTGCTAGGCTGGAGATTGTGCCTATCCCGAGGGCATCTGGCTGCTAGGCTGTGTAAGTGCCTATGAAGAAGTAAAGAGAGCAGCGCAGGGTTGGGATTGCAGCTTGCAGTCCAACCAGAAGTGACGGTTCTGCCGGCCGGAGAACCTGTCAATGGTCAGAGGTAGAAGGGAAGCTGTCGCCACAAAGGGACCAACCACCTTTACCAGGGACCACAGTGAGTAACTGAGGCAAGTACTGGAACCACATTCTCATCGAAAGGGCACAGTGGAGAATCTGGAAACTTCAGGCGGTGATCAAGTCAGGGACCCAACCCGCGGGGGGAGACACGTGCAGAGCAGCCTTGTGAGTCAAGCCAGGGACCTCGCCGGTTAGCAGGGGTGAAGCTTGAAAAGTATCTGGAGTGCCAAGCTAGGGACCCAGCAGGGAAGCGTGGGTGATGTTTGAGGGGATACCACCGCAAACCTCGGAGGAGCTCAAGGGATTCATAGACAGTGAATCAGAGGGTCTAGTGGGAGACCGGGAGTTCAGTGTTGAAGAACTCTAATGGCCAGTTGTAGTGGAGCCGAAAGAATTGTTACATTTGAGTTAGGAACTGTTAAAGACTGTTACCATAGAAGACAGCATTCCTGCATGTGCAGAAGTGGTGCCTTGCTGGGGCCTTTTCCTGTACGGCTTCCTATTAAAGTCTCGGTGTTGTCCAATTGAATCTACAACTAATTAAAGGTGTCCTGGCCCTAACCCTCTTTCTCCCCAAAATACAAAAAAGGACTATCAAAAGAAATAAAACCTCTTTTACATCCAAGAAGTGTCTGGGGTAGCGGCGCCCAATGACTTTCACCATCTTTGCACCCACTATGCCTCACAACCCACTACATATTGAAGGGTGTCAGCTATCTTTGGCCTTGAAGGTCCTCAGACTGCACAAGGCAAGAGGCCTTGCTGCATATAAATGAAAAAAAAAACTGAAAAATTAAAAAACAAAAAACAATATTTTTTACTTATATATCCAATAAAAAATAATGACAAAAACTTCTGTGGAGTAGCCTCAGAAGAACTCACTCACTGAATACTGCTCACTTGAATGAATCAGGTTCCACTTTGCACTTTCTCTGCCACAAGTAAAGAGCAATCTAAAATACAGTACATAGAGCTTTTCCTGGTCAGCTGAGTCATAACAGCCAATAGTTTGAAGGAATAGATAACCTCGCTCCTTACTATAAAAGGGTGGGCACTCAAAAGCCATATTGTCAGTGTGTATTAGAGCTCTAGAAAGAGGTGACAATTCTGTGTAGAGATACTGTTTTTTTTTTTGGCAGCAATACATGTCCCTTGTAGCAGTGCCTAGTATTCCCTGTCTTTTGTTTGCTAAAAATGTACTTATGTGCCCCACAAATAATCAAAATTGAGTAACATGCTTTAACCCCCCAAAATTTAAAGTGATTGTAAAGTCTCGCTTTAAAAAAACAAAAAAAACAAACATGTTATACTTACCTCCTCTGTGCAGTTGGTTTTGCACAGAGCAGCCCAGTCCTCCTTTTCTCGGGTCCTTCTTTGCTGCTCCTGGCTCCTCCCTCCTGACAAGTGCCCCCATAGACCAGCAGCTTGCTATGGGGGCACCCAAGCCAAGCTGCAGCCCTGTGTGTCTATTCAGACATGCAGCTGCCATTCATAGCTGCCCCTCTCTCCACTGATTGGCTAACTGACTTTGATTGACAGCCATGGGAGCCAATGGCGCAACGGCTCTGCTCCAGCCAATCAGGAGGAGATTTCCAGACAGCCGAGGGAGTGGTGGACATCGCTGGACAGAGAAGGTGCTCAGTAAGTGTTAGGGGGTGCTGGGGAGACTGCTACACACACAAGGTTTTTTATCTTGATGCATAAAATGCCTTAAGATAAAAAAAGTTTGCCTTTACAACTCCTTGAATGGAGTTTGCCGCAATATTTGCAAATTTTAAGCACAATTTGCAAACTGAACCTGGGCAGATTTGCTCATCCCTAGTTACTGTTGTGGTAGCTGGACAGCTTGGTCTGCAATGTAAATGTAAATGTTGCGGGTGTAGGATGACGTGTAAATTGCAACTGCAGCAAAAACATGCTGCTCTTTGGCAGTTGCACAGGGGTGCTATTAAGAATTATAGGGGGCTGTGGCTAGTTGCAAGATGGAGAGGTGACACAAGAAGCTGAATTGCTTACAAGAAGTAAATGTATCCCCTACCCGCTTCTGCTGTTTGTCAAAGACATGAACGTCACAAGATCGACTGAACAGGATTACAGATCTCTTGGCAAACATAACAATGAATAAAACATTTTATGAACAGTTTATTTAGCTGTGTGTTTGAAACTCTGCTTTATTATCACATATTAAAAAAAAAAGTCTACTTTATTTATCAGTGCAGGTTATCATCTTCAAAAATGACAGGTTCTCTTTATAAAGTGATTTACAATGCTGATTCGCCTGGCTGATTTGGATCAAATCAAGAAACAAGTCTGAGAACCCTTGGCGGCAGGAAGTGCGCCTTAGCGTGCTTTAATACGACTCCGATTACACCTTCGGTGCTCGGTTTTTCCTCCATGACTGATTAATCAAGATCATAGTTGGAGCAATATGACTAAGTGGATAATTATTTCCCTTAACGTAATTACAGATTTGATGATGCATCACCTGGCAGGAGTCGCTTTGTTGTCACACAGGTACAAAAAGATGTCACGTCAATTCGCTCTGCCGCACTGACGAAAAATCGCTTGTTAGATATATTTTGAGTCATTTGCCCAGTGATGACTAATAAAATCTAAACAGGATCATGTGATGCGGCAAAGAGCAATGTGCAGTCACCGAACAAAATTAATTCTGATTGGTTGTTTAATTATATTTTAAAGTGGACTTTTCTATGATTTGCCTGCATATAGATTCATGTCCCAATATACAGAAAAAGTAACATTTTGTAGAAAAGTTCCACCTTGTTTTATTAAAAAGCCATCCTTCAGCATAAAACGGAGCTCCACCGAAAAGGGGAAGCTCCGCTTGTCTGCCTTCACCCCCCCCTTTCGCTGCCACATTTAGTACCTTTTGGGGGGGGAGCGGGTACCTGGTTTTGACAGGTATCCGCTTCCACTTCCCTCTTAGTTCGACACGGCGAAGTGAGCCCGGAGATCGACCCCCCTCCTTCCCCCTGCAGCAGGCCCATTCACAGAGCGCATCACGATTCACGCATGCACAGTAGGAAACCGGCTGTGAAGTTGCAAGGCTTCACTGCCGGTTTCCCTTAGCCGAGATGGCGGTGCCAGCACCCAAGAGCCGATTCAAGAATCGGCTCGGGTGAGGACACAACTGGATGCCTGGACAGGTAAGTGTCCTAATAGTAAAAGTCAGCAGCTACAGTATTTGTAGCTGCTGACTTTTCATTTTTGGAGGGGGGCAGAACTCCTCTTTAAGTCCAGGGACTTTGCCTAGGCTGAGATGATGTCTTTAGTCTGCTGCAGGCAGAATTTCCTGTCTTTTCTCCCCCAGTAATTAGACTACAGATTTGTACCATGGTATTTAACTTGCATTGTACAAGATGAGTTAACATGGTGGCAACCACACGACCATGAGGATCGGCTTCAGGAGACTGATTGTTCAGCATGAGAGGAGTCTGTGGGACATGGAGTAATGTAAATACTGCACTCTGTTTTAGACTAAACAAGCAGTATGTGAGGATAAAGGGTGTACCAATATTTATTTTTTTTTATCCTCACTTTAAATATGTGAATGTGACCAGTTTAACCAATTGCGGACTGCCACACGCCGATATACGTCCTGTCTTTGAAGAAGAATATCGTTGTTATGGCAGCAGCTAGCTGCGATAACCCCGGTATCACAATTTTTTTTAAAAAGAACGGTGTAAAAATAAAAAACACGTGAGGTATCACCGTGATCGGTAGAGCAAGAGCAATAATTCTAGCCCTAGACCTCCTCTGTAACTCAAAACATGCAACCTGTAGAATTTTTTAAATGTCGCCTATGGAGATTTTTAAGGGTAAAAGTTTGTCGCCATTCCACGAGTGGGCGCAATTTTGAAGCGTGACATTTTGGGTATCAATTTACTCGGTGTAACATTATCTTTCACAATATAAAAAAAAAAAAATTGGGCTAACTTTACTGTAGTCTTATTTTTTAATTCAAAAAAGTGTATTTTTTCCAAAAAGAGTGCGCTTGTAAGACCGCTGCGCAAATACGGTGTGACAGAAATTATCACCGGCCGCCATTTTATTATCTAGGGTGTTGGAAAAAAACTGTGTAATGTTTAGGGGTTCTAAGTAATTTTCTAGCAAAAAAATACAGATTTGTTTTTAACTTGTAAACAACAAATCTCAGAAAGAGGCTCCGTCCTTAAGTGATTAACCACTTTACTACCACAGTAGGTCTTTAAATAGTGAAGTGGTGGACACTTTCTTCTACAGTACTGTTTATAAATGGCATGGCAAAAATCACCCTCGGGTGGTCAATGTGCCCATTAATGGTTGTGATGTGAGCTGTCCCTGGATGGCTCAATTCAGACACAGTATACAGAGGCAATCCGAAAGCCAATCACAGTGATCATAGATGTAAACAGTGTAGTGTTTACATTTGAACAGCCTGAACCTTCCTCCTTCAAAAAGAGGAAGGAAAAGGAGAAAGGAGGAACTAATGAATGAAAAAATCATTCATTCATTAGTTCCAGATCACAGGCAGCAGCAGATATTTTAGCTGCATTCACACCTGAGCGTATCGTTTTCAGGCAGAAAGTCACACGATTTTGCCGCAATTTTGTACAGGTCAAAGGGTCATCAATGTAAAAAGCAGAAAAATGCCTGTAATCTGCCCAAAAAGAAGCTTGTGTACTTTTTTGAGCTTCAGGCATTTTGCTTCAGGCAACAGAACGCTCAGATGTGAACAGGGGCCATTTAAATGAATAGGATTTTGCTTGCTGGGCATTTTTGAACTTTTGAGATGAGCGTTTTATGAGCTGAAAACGCTCAGTTGTGAATGCAGCCTTAATGTATGTAGTGTACAGATCCCTGATGGGCCCCACTGTTTGTACCAAGTTCTATTCCTGTGTGAGTGCAAAGAGACAAGCATACAGTAACCTCCCAGTCTCTCTACATAAAAAGCAGGCAGAAAGTGTCTTTTTAGATTTATTGCTTGAAGAACTTGGGTAAGGTGCGGGGTGAGACATAGAATACTCCAAATTTAGTGCACAATGTAATGTAGGGCATTCTCTGACTATCAGGGTGCAACCCCTCTTGTTGCTGGTGATTAATGAACTACAGCTCAGGGAACTTCAATGCAAGAGCAAACCTGAGCCAGCAAATCTGGAGCAGTCTCTCCAAAAGTTAACCAGGACAGTGCCGAGGATCTCTTTCAGGCTTGTACTCATGGTGCCCTGGGAACTTGAATGCTGTCCTGTAGTTCCAGACCGATTCTGTAATGTGAGTCTCCAGGCCAGATCCTCTGTGGACTTCAAACTGCTCCCCACAACTTTAGACATGGATCCCTCAACTTTCCCAAGGCTGGGACCCTAATGGCCTCCTTTAAACTTCAGCTAAGTGACCCAGAGGGCCACAGTCCTCAATCTGGGTCTTCTCCACCAGGACAATGACCCTGCTATTCTATGCCCCAATCTATTTATTTACACCCCAGCCCCCTATTGATCAGTCTTCCTACCAGGGATTGGCTGAGGCTATATAAATATGCAAGTTGAGGGTCTGCCTCTTTCAACCCACTACATTTTGGAACTTATCAGAAACCAGAGGAAGCAGTCAATCCTGCAACCAGCAGAACCCAGAGCAGCCAAAATCAATCAAACTTCGCTTCACTGACTAGAGAGGAGCCAAAAACTAAATTTGCCTCAAAACTAATAGCAACCTGACTAGAAGGGTGCTACATGTATATATATATATATATATATATATATATATATATATATATATATATATATATATATATTTTGGGGTTTGTTTTTCACCACCCCCTGTATATTTGATCTCCATGTTGTCTCTATATTAACCCCTTTACCTCCTTTATCCTGCACATCTGCATACACTGTAAAGGGTGGTGCGCTGGCAGCCACTATTGCACCTGATGAGCAGAATCACCTCTAGTGGCACAGGGAGGAGTCAGACAGCAATCTGCCAATCACTTACTCCTGCATTAGCTGCCAGAAGTAAACATGGCAATCACAAGAATGCAGCCTACTTCTGGTGCTGTGGGAATTGGACTCCTGGTGGCCATCTTGGGAGAACCTGTGGCTCATTAAACACAGAATTAATTCTCCTGAGATTTAGGCAGCCATATTGGACCCAGAGAAGCTATAATTAGCCCCTGTTGGGTCATTTTGGTATGCCCCGCAGTATGAGGAGTAAATAGGTGTCCGTTGCCAGCCAGCATCGCTTCCTCTGACAAGCTGGCTGCTTTTCCTTCTTGTTATTCTCTCCTCCATAACCTCAAGGCTTAACTCTGTTGTACATTCATTACTGTATTGCCAGCAGAGTTAATCCTGGCTGTTACTCACTATTCCCCAGTTCTTTGGATACTCTATAAATACGCTTATTGTTAACACACTTGATTCCCCTTTTCAAGTAATTGAGACCAGGCAACTTCTTCTTTAAGAAGAACTGTGTTTACTTAATAAAAATAATAATGCTAAGGTAGTATAGTTAGATGACAAAGTATTTTAAAATACACACATAGTGCAGCATATTACAACATGGCTGGGCTGTGCAGTGGGCTGTGCTATCCCCTACTAGTGCCGTCCATACCTGATATTAGGAAAAGTCTTTCTCCGGCAATTACGTTCAAAGTCCATCCTTGCAGGAGCCTTCGACCAGGCTCCATTAAAGGGTGACGCTACTGCCAAACAGATCTCATAATACAATTGGTGCTTACGATACTACTCCCATGCCTGGACTGCACCACGAGGTCAATCCCCCACTTTATATACTACCTCCAAAAGAGAAGTGACACATACATGTATGGGAAGACATTTCATGGAAAGAAATACTTGCAGCAACAGCCAACCATTGGAAAGACAAATTTAAAGTGGTTGTAAACCCTTACAATCCACTTTTTACTACAGGTAAGCCTATAATAAGGCTTACCTGTAGCTACCCTGGATATCTCCTAAACCTGCAGGGTTTTGGAGATATCCCCTGTATCAGCATGTGCCGACATCATCGACACATGCGCACTGAAGCAACGGCCCATTCGTGCCGTTACCGGCGGCTCCGGCACGCATGCGCGGGAGTGACGTCATCGTGGCTCTGGCCAATCACAGCGCTGGAGCCTGCGATACCCAGAAATTTCTCCGGGAGCAATGTCACTGGCCTGTGCAGTGTGCAGGGGCTGCAGCGGTGGCTTCGATCTAAGGTGAGTATTTCATAATGAGCTAGTATGCTATGCATACTAGCTCATTATGCCTTTGTCTTGCAGGGTTTTTTTTATTTATTTATATAACTTTATGTAGACTCCTGCTTGCACATACAGTATATGGGGGCACCCGGCATTAAAACCTACTCTGCTGGCTCATATGTGCATTATGCAGGACGGTGGAAGTTAGATTCTTTATTTTTATAATCATATACCTATGTGAATTACAAGAGCAGTATTTTCTAATCACATTTTCTTTTTTTCTTTTTTCTTTTTTTTTTAATTTATTGTTGGTTTAACAAGATAGACTTGTGTCGTTTTTCAACCAGATGTTACTATGTAACTGAAGCACCCTCTACCTTAGGTAGGTGCTAGAGTTAGATTTTTGGCCAGTGCAGGTAAATTTAGGCAGGTCAGCTAGGCCTCTTTTTTTGTTTTTGATCTGTGGGGCTGGGAGTGGTTTAGATTAGGCTGGTGACTCACAGACAGTGTCACTTCTTGGTTACCTCCCTCTGGCTCTCAGAAGATTCTGGAAGAAGAGGAGGGGAAGAGAGGTGGAGCTGTCTGGGGTGTGGTAAGGAGCCCTGACCAATCCCCAACCAGAATTGGCAGGGGGAAGGCCTCCTTAAATACCTTGGAACAGCCCAGCTGGGGAGGAGTTGTTCGGATGAAAGAACTGAGAGATGGAGCGATAGACTGTCGGGGCCTTGGAGGGAGCCCCCCTGTCTGGAGGGTGACCTTGGGCCAGGGGCTCGGAGCTGTGAAGGAACCCCACACAACACAAGGGATGTCTTGAACAGGAGCAGGAGAGGACAGTGGGGAACACTGCTGGGCAAGTCTTCAGGAGGGATGCACCAGAAGTCGGTGAGTGACAGGCACAGTCGGGAGAGCTGGGAGAGGCATGCCAGGAGTGGATGTAGAGCCAGCGGGAAAGACTGTGATGTTGCTGGCATTAAAGTCTGGCTGCTGCAGCCAGGAGGGCTGGCAGAGTCTGTACAGGACTTACTGGGACCAGTACTCCACCTTGATACAGCTAGCAAAGACTTTGAAAAAGACTTTGTTTTCTACTGCTATCGGTTGCTACACCAAAGGGGCCTGCGGTCCCTGGCAGCAAATGGCAAATCCCTGAAGTTGGGCTTAATTCAGAGTTGGGGTTAACCATGTGCTAGCTGTGCCAGAAGCCAAGTATTGCACAGGAGAGAAAGTAACAGTCTACAAATAAGCATTGTGCTGGAGAAGTCTGGAGATTTAGAGGATGTGAATAGAAGTTCCAATCAATCATTTCATCGGTTAATACTATTGATTCTGGGCATCCCATAATCCCTTTACTTTACCAATCCAAATTTAATCCCTTAATTAAACAACAAAAACAAAGCTGATGGACTGTTCATTGTCTGGAGAGTGACTGGAAGTGAATGCCAGGCAGGGCAGGGTGACAGTTGGAACTAACATTCTCAGCGGCCCCACGGGGGTACCGCTACATAACTATGCAAGTTTTGCTTCCTACTCAGTAGTGCTGCCCAATGACTATGCCTCAGTGCTCCCCTCTAGCAAGTTCCAAACTGACTGAAAACACAGTACTCTCTGCACACCTTAGTCATCTAATCTCAAAAGTCAAGCAGATAAATATGTGAGAGTCACATGAAATTTTTTTTTCAAATGAATAGTAAAATAACAACTCAGGATGCATACTCAGTACTCTATATTTTCCCCTTAAGATTGTGCAGGCTGTAGCTCTACTGTTTCTATTCCTCTCCATGCGTGGCCCCGCATGAGGTCTACTGGGACAACTCTCACACATTTGCCTCTGACATATTATATTCTCACAATGGCCCCTTTCTCGACTGATGAATTCCACACTTTGCTAAATGGGGAGAAACACAATCTCTCTGTTTGGAATCTTGGGGCATCTAAGATTCTTCTGCATTTCTGCACAGGATACCAATCATAACCTTTTTAAAAGAAGCAATAACTGCTTGCTATTTTTTTGTAGTTTTTAAACTGTTTTATATCTATTTTGCACGGCATACAATATAAAAAGGTAATTTGATAACAGTAAACGATAAGAGTAAAATAATATGTAATCTTTCTTTTTTACATAAACATTTTACTACATAGCACACGATCCCTAGCACAACATGGGGAATCTACAGAGACAGCACTGCAGTAGTTGTCTCCTTTCAGGCACTCTGTCTGTGATTGAAAACTTGGATACAGCAGTAAGGAGCAATGGGTACGAATTACTGTTCTGACTGATTCACTTTTGTGTGTAAAGTTAAGCTTGAGCTATTAGGCTCTTTTCTTCAACAGAGTGAATAAGAGCAGGGGTGGAATGACCATTCATGAGAGGCTGGTGGTAGCATTCACAGGTGTGCGCACAAAGTGTGAAAGATGTGCCAGGGCACACCCTAATCACCCCATGTGCATTAGTATTATCAGCGATAATCTAGGCAGAGAAGGGGAAAACCTGGAGGAGGCTGACCAGGAACCAGGACAAGGGAAGAGACTGGAGAGGAGGAGCCAGTGAAGTGAGTGAGTAATCTCTCACCCTTGTAATCTTCTCTCTCTCAACCCCCTCTCTCTCTCACCCCTCTCTCTCACCCCCTCTTTCCCTCTCCACCCCCTCCCTCCCTTTATCACCCCCTCTCTCTCTCCCCCCCCCCCCCCTCTCTTTCACACCCTCTTTTTCTCTAGGAAATTTTCCGTTTTTGTTCTTGGGTTTAGATTTTCTTTAAATTAAGGTTGAGGTTGTTTTAGCGCTCCTGGGTACATAAGATGATGTGCAGTTATTACAGCAACATGCCTCCAGATCAGTGGTTTCCAAACTGCGGCCCAGGGGCCAGATGTGGCCCTTTACTTGCTTTTATCTGGCCCTTGGGGAAATATTTCATCCTCTGACACCAACAATGGGGCATAATTTCCCCCCTTGGCACCAATGAAGGGGCACAATTCCTTCCAATGACACCAACAATGGGGCACAGTTCCTCCCAATGACACCAACGATGGGGCACAATTCCTCTCACTGACACCAAAGATTGTTTACTCCCACTGATGCTGGACATTTTCTACTTCCGATGGCCACATTCCGGCCTTCTTGTTTATAAAGTTTGGAGACCCCTGCTCCAAATTATATGAATGTGCGTTCTATATTCACACACTACCAAATAATTTTTAGCCAATTCTTCCTTTTTCTATTTTGTTTGTTTTTATAATGTTCTTCTCTACCATTTTTCCTTAACCCCTGATGTAATGCAAGTATGCAGCCTTGGGCTTGAAGGGGTTGTACTGGGGTGATGCATGCAGCTGCACCCATCACCCCAGTACCGTTTTTTAGAGCCTACGGTCGGCTTTCTTGTAATGACAACCGAAGTGGCTAAGCAGCTGCTCGGCCATTATCCCAAGCAGTGGTAGAGAACATCCCCCCCTTCCCACTGCCTTCTGCGGCTCGCCCAGGCTCTCCCATCCCACCACCCAGAATCGCTTTTGATCGGGTCTCGGATCTAGTAACCCAGAAGCAATGTCAAGACATCACTTCTGGTTTTCTGAAGACTTAAAGTGGAGTTCCATTCAAAAATGGAACTTCCGCTTATCCGGTTCCTCCCTCCGGTGTCACATTTGGCATCTTTCAGGTATTTACTCCCACTTCCGGCGATAGATTGCCGCAGAATCCACGGCGATCTATGCCATGTCCTCTTCTGGGAGACACACAGGTCCCAAAAGACAGCAGGGACCAGTCAGGATGCACAGTAGGGATGAGCCGAACACCCCCCGGTTCGGTTCGCATCCAGAACATGCGAACAGGCAAATAATTTGTTTGAACACGCGAACACCATTAAAGTCTATGGGACATGAACATGCATAACCAAAAGTGCTCATTTTAAAGGCTTACAGTGGGGACGGAAAGTATTCAGACCCCCTTAATTTTTTTACTCTTTGTTTTATTGCAGCCTGTTGCTAAAATCATTTAAGTTCATTTTTTTCCTCATTAATGTACACACAGCACCCCATATTGACAGAAAAACACAGAATTGTTGACATTTTTGCAGATTTATTTAAAAAGAAAAACTGAAATATCACATGGTCCTAAGTATTCAGAACCTTTACTCAGTATTTAGTAGAAGCACCCTTTTGATCTAATACAGCCATGAGTCTTTTTGGGAAAGATGCAACAATTCTTCCTTGCAGATCCTCTCCAGTTCTGTCAGGTTGGATGGTAAACGTTGGTGGACAGCCATTTTTAGGTCTCTCCAGAGATGCTCAATTGGGTTTAAGTCAGGGCTCTGGCTGGGCCATTCAAGAACAGTCACGGAGTTGTTGTGAAGCCACTCCTTCGTTATTTTAGCTGTGTGCTTAGGGTCATTGTCTTGTTGGAAGGTAAACCTTCGGCCCAGTCTGAGGTCCTGAGCACTCTGGAGAAAGTTTTCGTCCAGGATATCCCTGTACTTGGCTGCATTCATCTTTCCCTCAATTGCAACCAGTCATCCTGTCCCTGCAGCTGAAAAACACCCCCACAGCATTTTGCTGCCACCACCATGCTTCACTGTTGGGACTGTATTGGACAGGTGATGAACAGTGCCTGGTTTTCTCCACACATACCGCTTAGAATTAAGGCCAAAAAGTTCTATCTTGGTCTCATCAGACCAGAGAATCTTATTTCTCACCATCTTGGAGTATTTCAGGTGTTTTTTAGCAAACTCCATGCGGGCTTTCATGTGTCTTGCACTGAGGAGAGGCTTTCGTCGGGCCACTCTGCCATAAACCCCGACTGGTGGAGGGCTGCAGTGATGGATGACTTTTAACAACTTCCTCCCATCTCCCGACTGCATCACTGGAGCTCAGCCACAGTGATCTTTGGGTTCTTCTTTACCTCTCTCACCAAGGCTCTTCTGCCCTGACAGCTCAGTTTGGCCGGACGGCCAGCTCTAGGAGGGGTTCTGGTCTTCCCAAACGTCTTCCATTTAAGGATTATGGAGGCCACTGTGCTCATAGGAACCTTAAGTGCAGCAGAAATTTTTTAGTATCCTTGGCCAGATCTGTGCCTTGCCACAATTCTGTCTCTGAACTCTTCAGGCAGTTCCTTTGACCTCATGATTCTCATTTGCTCTGACATGCACTGTGAGCTGTAAGGTCTTATATAGACAGGTGTGTGGCTTTCCTAATCAAGTCCAATCAGTATAATCAAACACAGCACAATGCCGTTTTTATCAATGAACTTTTATGTGTATTGCCGGACCGACAATTCATTATAGCCGGTAGCTAGCGATAGTAGTTTTACGTGACTTTTTTTCCTTTAGAAATGTCATTTTGCTGTCAGACTGTTGTAAACACGGGAAACATGCGCCCCTTTACAGGCATACTATAGACACCCCCCAGGTACGAAATTTAAAGGAATATTACACTTTTATTATTTCACTTTAAGCATTATTAAAATCACTGCTCCCGAAAAAACATCCGTTTTTCAAACTTTTTTTTGCATTGATACATGTCCCCTGGGGCAGGACCCAGGTCTCCAAACACTTTATATGACAATACCATGCATATAAACCTTTAAAATGAGCACTTTTGATTTCTCCCATTCCACGGCTTTCGAATTTGCAGCGAACACCCCAAATTGTTCACTGTTTGGCGAACAAGTGAACAGCTAATGTTCGAGTTGAACTCATGTTCGACCTGAACATAAAGCCCATCCCTAATGCACAGTAGGGAACCAGGCTGTGAAGCGGCAAAGCTTCACTTCCTGATTCCCTTACTGAAGATGCTGGCGCCTCCACCCGAGAGCTGAGGGACGGGTCGGCTTCCGGTGAGGACATCGTGGGCTCCCTGGACAGGTAAGTGTCCATATTTTAAAAGTGCAGTATTTGTAGCTGCTGACTTAAAAAAAAAAAATGGCGGAACTCCGCTTTAACCACTTCAGCCCCGGAAGGATTTACCCTCTTCCCGACCAGAGTACGTTTTACAGTTTGGCACTGGGTCGTTTTAACTGCTAATTGCGCGGTCATGCAATGCTGTACCCAAACGAAATTTGCGTCCTTTTCTTCCCACAAATAGAGCTTTCTTTTGATGGTATTTGATCACCTCTGCAGTTTTTATTTTTTGCGCTATACATGGAAAAAGACCGAAAATTTGGAAAAAAAATGATATTTTCTACTTTTTGTTATTAAAAAAATCCAATAAACTCAATTTTAGTCATACATTTAGGCCAAATTGTATTCGGCCACATGTCTTTGGTAAAAAAAATGTCAATAAGTGTATATTTATTGGTTTGCGCAAAAGTTATAGCGTCTACAAACTAGGGTACATTTTCTGGAATTTACACAGCCTTTAATTTATGACTGCCTATGTCATTTCTTGAGGTGCTAAAATGCCAGGGCAGTACAAAACCCCCACAAATGACCCCATTTTGGAAAGTAGACACCCCAAGGAAATTGCTGAGAGGCATGTTGAGCCCATTGAATATTCATTTTTTTTGTCGCAAGTGATTGAATAATGACAAAAAAAAAAAAAAAATTACAAAAAGTTGTCACTAAATGATATATTGCTCACACAGGCCATGGGCATATGTGGAATTGCACCCCAAAATATATTCATCTGCTTCTCCTGAGTACAGGGATACCACATGTGTGGGACTTTTTGGGAGCCTAGCCGTGTACGGGGCCCCGAAAACCAATCACTGCCTTCAGGATTTCTAAGGGCGTAAATTTTTGGTTTTACTCCTCACTACCTATCACAGTTTTGAAGGCCATAAAATGCCCAGATCGCATAACCCCCCCCCCCCCCCAAATGACCCAATTTTTGGAAAGTAGACACCCCAAGCTATTTGCTTTGAGGCATGTTAAGTCCATGGAATATTTTATATTTTGACACAAGTTGCGGGAAAGTGACAAATTTTTTTTTTTTTTTGCACAAAGTTGACACTAAATGATATATTGCTCACACAGGCCACGGGCATATGTGGAATTGCACCCCAAAATACATTTAGCTGCTTTTCCTGAGTATGGGGATACCACATGTGTGGGACTTTTTAGGAGCCTAGCCGTGTACGGGGCCCCGAAAACCAATCACCGCCTTCAGGATTTCTAAGGGTGTAAATTTTTGATTTCACTCTTCACTGCCTATCACAGTTTCGGAGGCCATGGAATGCCCAGGTGGCACAACCCCCCCCCCCCCAAATGACCCCATTTTGGAAAGTAGACACCCCAAGCTATTTGCTGAGAGGCATGGTGAGTATTTTGCAGCTCTCATTTGTTTTTGAAAATGAAGAAAGACAAGAAAAAAATTTTTTTTTTTCATTTTTGAATTTTCAAAACTTCGTGACAAAAAGTGAGGTCTGCAAAATACTCACTATACCTCTCAGCAAATAGCTTGGGGTGTCTACTTTCCAAAATGGGGTCATTTGGGGGGGGGGGTTGCCACCTGGGCATTCCATGGCCTCCGAAACTGTGATAGGCAGTGAAGAGTGAAATCAAAAATTTACGCCCTTAGAAAGCCTGAAGGCGGTGCTTGGTTTTCGGGGTCCCGTGCGCGGCTAGGCTCCCAAAAAGTCCCACACATGTTTGTATCCCCATACTCAGGAGAAGCAACAGAATGTATTTTGGGGTGTAATTTCACATATTCCCATGGCATGTTTGAGCAATATATCATTTAGTAACAAATTTGTGCAAAAAAAAAAATTTGTCTCTTTCCCGCAACTTGTGTCACAATATAAAATATTCCATGGACTCGACATGCCTCTCAGCAAATAGCTTGGGGTGTCTACTTTCCAAAATGGGGTCATTTGGGGGGGTTTTGAACTGTCCTGGCATTTTATGCACAACATTTAGAAGCTTATGTCACACATCACCCACTCTTCTAACCACTTGAAGACAAAGCCCTTTCTGACACTTTTTGATTAAATGAAAAAAAATTTTTTTTTTGCAAGAAAATTACTTTGAACCCCCAAACATTATATATTTTTTTAAAGTAAATGCCCTACAGATTAAAATGGTGGGTGTTTCATTTTTTTTCACACAGTATTTGCGCAGCGATTTTTCAAACGCATTTTTTGGGGAAAAAACACACTTTTTTAAATTTTAATGCACTAAAACACACTATATTGCCCAAATGTTTGATGAAATAAAAAAGATGATCTTAGGCCGAGTACATGGATACTAAACATGACATGCTTTAAAACTGCGCACAAACGTGCAGTGGCAACAAAATGAATACATTTTTAAAAGCCTTTAAAAGCCTTTACAGGTTACCACTTTAAATTTACAGAGGAGGTCTACTGCTAAAATTACTGCCCTCGATCTGACCTTCGTGGTGATACCTCACATGCATGGTGCAATTGCTGTTTACATTTGACGCCAGACCGACGCTTACACGTTCGCCTTAGCGCGAGAGCAGGGGGGACAGGGGTGCTTTTTTTTTTTTTTTTTTTCTTTATTATTTTTTTGCTTTTTTATCTTATTTTTAAACTGTTCCTTTCATATTTTTTTTTTTTAAATCATTTTCATTGTTATCTCAGGGAATGTAAATATCCCCTATGATAGCAATAGGTAGTGACAGGTACTCTTTTTTGAAAAAATTGGGGTCTATTAGACCCTAGATTTCTCCTCTGCCCTCAAAGCATCTGACCACACCAAGATCGGTGTGATAAAATGCTTCCCCAATTTCCCAATGGCGCTGTTTACATTCGGCGAAATCTAAGTCATAAAATGCTCGTAGCTTCCGGTTTCTTAGGCCTTAGAGATGTTTGGAGCCACTCTGGTCTCTGATCAGCTCTATGGTCAGCTGGCTGAATCACCGGCTGCATTCTCAGGTTCCCTGTTGAGACAGGAGAGCCAGAGAAAAACACGGAAGACGGTGGGGGAGGGGCATTCCCTCCCACTGCTTGTAAAAGCAGTCTAGAGGCTAATTAGCCACTAGGATTGCTTTTACATGAAAGCCGACCACTGGCTGAAAAGAATGATACCAAGATGATACCTAAACCTGCAGGCATCATTCTGGTATAACCACTCAAAGTAGTGAAGCGTACCTGAAGACAAAAAAATGGTTAACAATAAAGCACAGTAAACGGTAAAGTATAAAAAATTGCATACCTGAAAAGCAAACATGAGAAAACATAATAACAATAAAACATTGCAGAATAGAATACAGTAAAATAGAGCAGAACAATAGAGAGAGAATAGAGAGAGAGAGAACAATAAAACGACAACAATTTTTTTTGTATTTTATATTTTTGTTTGTGTTTTTTTTTTTTTTTTACACTTTTGTTTGTAACTGTAACTTTTTTAACTATAACCGGTTCCAGGTTCGGGTCTCTCAAAATGCGATGACATCTTGGGAGACCCTGTGAAAGTGTGCCTAGTCTGTGCAATGCTGTACCCTACGCTAATACTCAAATAGTGTATGGTAGCATTCAAAACATTCACCAATGCAAAGGCCAGGATTGTCAGGACAGGAGGGACAATAATAGCGGGTATCACGCCTATATCCGCGCTTGCTGCAGACACGACATCTTTTTTGGGGGGGTTCGTTGGGTAGGAGTACTCGGGAGGACATAAAGAAAATGACTCTCATGCAGCCGACTGCATTTGGTTGGGAATGTGAATGGGGGAAGTGCGGGCGCTGCAGAAGTGGTGGGTTCCCAATTAGGATTGCGAATGCAGCAGGAAGGGCATTATGGGCACGACGGGCCTGTGTTTGTCTTTTTGGTGGCAGCAGGACACTACTTGTGCTTGCCACCTCGCCAGCTTGAACTGCACTTATGGGACTCGCCACGTCACCAAGTGTTACTGCAGTGCTGGTTTGACTATGACCGGGGTGTACTAGGCCGCTGGCGCTTGCCAGTTGACCAAAACGCTACCAAAAAAACTGTAAGCGATCGCAGGGATCAGGCCTGACTCTGCGAACGCTGCAGTTATGTGTTTAGTGTTTTGTAAGTGACAGTGATCGATCGATACTGCACTTGGGTGGGCTGGGCTGGGCCGGGCGGAGGGGCAAAACGCAGGTGCTAGCAGGTATCTGGGCTGATCCCGCTAACACTGCGTTTTTGGGAACCCTAAACTGCTGGGGACGCTAGTATAGATCTGATCGGATCAGATATTGATCCGTTCAGATACTATACCACTAAGGGAGGTGTACGGTGCGTGCGTGGGTGTTAGCGGTACTGGCGCTAACCTGACGCTGCCTGGGGCTGGTGCTTGCCAGCTCACCAAAACGCTACCAAAAAAACTGTTAGCGATCGCAGGGATCAGGCCTGACTCTGCGAACGCTGCAGTTATGCGTTTAGTGTTTTGTAAGTGTCAGTGATCGATCGATGCTGCACTTGGGTGGGCTGGGCTGGGCCGGGCAGAGGGGCAAAACGCAGGTGCTAGCAGGTATCTGGGCTGATCCCGCTAACACTGCGTTTTTGGGAACCCTAAACTGCTTGAGACGCTAGTATAGATCTGATCGGATCAGATATTGATGCGTTCAGATACTATACCACTAAGGGAGGCGTATGCTGCGTGCGTGGGTGTTAGCGGTACTGGCGCTAATCTGACGCTGCCTGGGGCGACGCATATCACCGCCGGGCGATCAGGGGGCTAAACCTTTATTCGGTAATAAATGGCGGGTGCCCTGACACTATAAAAATAAATGAACTAACCAGCGTCACCCGTAACAGTTATACGGTGATCAGTGGTGAAAGGGTTAACTAGGGGGCAATCAAGGGGTTAAAACCTTTATTAGGTAGTACAGTCCCTGACAAAAGTCTTGTCGCTTCTCTATTTTGTAGAAACTCCTGCTATTAACCTGACTTTTAATTAATCAACTGGTGTTAGAAATAGCTCATATGAAAAGCTAAAGCCCTCCCAAATGATGTTTAATGCACTGAAATAAATTAGTTTCACTGAAAAAAGATTTATCATTTAATCGAGACAGACAAGTCAAATTTTGGCAAGACAAAAGTTTTGTCGCCTATACAGAAATTGAACAACTTTACTGAAAATCCAAAAATATGTCAGCAAATTAAGTAGTGGTGCTGTGAGATCCAAATTGAATATCTTGTATGACTTCCATGAGCTTGAACGACAGCATCCATGCGGTTTGGCAAGGATTCATACAATTTATTGATGAAGTCATCAGGAATAGCAAAGAAAATAGTCTTGCATGCCTCCCAGAGTTCATCAATATTCTTTGGTTTCGTCTTCCATGCTTCATCTTTCATCCTACACCACATATGCTCAATGATGTTTATGTCTGGTGACTGGGCTGGCCAATCCTGGAGCATCTTGATCTTCTTTGCCTTAAGGAACTTTGATGTGGAGATGGAAGTATACGATGGAGCACCATCCTGCTGCAAAATTTGGCCTTTTTTATGGTTGGGAATATAAGAGGTAGCTAAGATTTCTTGGTATTTTAGACTATTGATGTTGCCTTCCACCCTGCAGATCCCTCGCACACCCCCATACTGGATGTAACCCCAGACCATGATTTTGCCTCCACCAAACTTCACTGTTTTCTGGGTAAATCTCGGCTCCATGCGGGTTCCAGTAGATCTCCTGCAATATTTGCGGCGACTGTGGTGTAATTCAACAGAAGATTCATCTGAAAAATCCACCTTCTGCCACTTTTCCAGAGTCCATCCTTTTAGCAGGCTGTGGCCCTTGGCAAATGCCACACGGTTTTTCAATTGCCTTTTGTTTGTTGCTGGCTTATGGGCACTGATTCGACCATGGAGGCCATTTCGAGACAGAAGCCGACAAACTGTTCTGGTTGACACAGGGACTTCAGATGACCAGGTTTCGTGGAGCTCTGCTGCAGTGGAAAATGGGCTGGCCTTGGATTTTCAAGCCAACAAACGGTCCTCTCGAGCAGTTGTCTTGCGGGGTCGGCCTGACCTGGCCTTGTCCAAAACGTCTCCAGTCTCTTCAAATCTTTTTTTTATCCTCTGAACTTGACGCTGAGACACATTGAAGGTGTCTGCCACATCAGCAGTGGATCTGGTCTTCAGCCTCTTGATAATCAACACTTTAGTCTCTGGGTGAATCTTAGGCATGTTTGCAGAGGTCTAGTTGCAGTTGAGAAGGTCTAGTGTACTGGTGATCTTTTTATACACACCTGAGACCTAATTGATCCATTATTATTCACAGGTGAAGCTCATATAACAAGGCGACAACACTTATGTCTTGGCAAAAATTGACTCAGTGGGCTTTACCAAGCTGTGAATATTAGAATACTTTTTGTCAGTTTCGTTTTGCACTGGAACATTATTACAAAAGCTGTTGGGATTAAAATGACCCATTTCTTGTAACAAAATCTTGATTAGAAACATATTTTAGCGGCACTTCAGGTCAATTTGTACACAAGCGACAAGACTTTTGTCAGGGACTGTATATAGCGGTCTCTGTCGCTATAAAACGCTGACGGCGAACCTAAATATTTACGTCCCTAACTAGCGTCACCAGCGACACTAATACAGCGATCAGAAAAATGATTGCTTAGCGACACTGGTGACGGGGGGTGATCAAGGGGTTAAAACTTTATTGGGGGGGTTAGGGGGTATCCTAGACCTAAAGGGGGCTAATACTAACTGCCCTACCACAGTAATTGTCACAAACTGACACCATGCAGTAATCAGAAAAAAAAAAAAACTGCTTGGTGTCAGTGTGACGGGGGGGGGGGGGGGGGGTGAGTACACTGTAAGTGTATGTGTTGTGCAACTCACTCAGATGTCTTCTCTCCTCGGCGCCGGAATGGAAACTGCCGAGCCGAGGAGAGATGACATCACATCCTCTGCCTGTGTGTACTACACAGGCAGGGGAGAATTATCATTGGCTGGGTGCGATCGCGAGGGGGGGGCCACGAATGGATGGCCTCCCCCTCATCACTGAATGCTCCCAGACCAAAGCCGAACGCTCGGCACCGGGGGGGTTGTTCGATCGGACCCCTCACCCGCGGGAGGCAGATCACGTATGGGTACGTGATTCTGCCTGCCCGTGCCATTTTGCTGACGTATATCAGCGTGAGGCGGTCGGCAAGTGGTTAAAGGCTTTGAATTTAAAAAAAATTATAGCATTCAAAACAGCTAAACTTGGTGTTTTGAATGCTTTTAAGGGCAAAGGAGGGACAGGGTAAAAAAATTAATAAATGAATAAAATAAATAAGAAAAAAAAAAAAATTAAAGCGTCCCATCCCTCTGTGCTCACGCGCAGAAGTGATCTCATACGTAAGTCAAGTCTGCAAACGTAAACATTTCTAGCTAATTTTCTAGCACAAGACCTCCTCTGTAACTCTAACTGATAACCTGTAAAGACTTTTAAAGCGTCGTCTATGGAGATTTTTAAGTACCGTAGTTTGTCGCCATAGGATCTCTGCTAAAAAATATATGTATATATATATATATATATATATGATGTTTGGGGTTCTAAGTAATTTTCTAGCAAAAAAAAATACAGATTTGAACTAGTAAGCAACAAGTGTCAGAAAAAGGCTTAGGCATGAAGGGGTTAATTAATGATGTTTATACTTACATGGATATTGTTTTTTGATTTATGTCTTTATTTGCATATTAGTGTTTTTATGTTTAAACATTGCTGCTCTGATGGTGACCGGGGCTATATGGGTTCAGATCGATCGCTGGGGGAGAATTTATCCCACTGATTGACCTCACCTGTTGCCCAGTGGTTATAAGGGAGCGTGCATACTTGGGCCAATCGATCTCCCAGAAGTTCAGCCCCCCTCCTTCTTTCCCCGTCGCTGGGCCGATTAGAAAGCACAGCGCACTTCGCACATGCGCAGTAGGAAACAAGCTGTGAAGCCGAAACTGCCTGATTCCCTTAGCAAGAATGGCGGCGGCTGCACCCAGAAGTCAATCCGAAGATCGGCTGGGGTGCCGACATCGCGGTCTCCCTGGACAGGTAAGTGCCCTAATATTAAAAGTCAGCAGCTGCAGTATTTGTAGGTGCTGACTTTTATTTTTTTTTTCACCCAGGCTGGACCTTCTCTTTAAAGTGGACCTTTTTCAACTTTCCATCTATTAAAGAAGAGTTCCACCCAAAAATGGAACTTCCGCTTTTCGGATTCCTCCCCCCCTCCGGTGTCACATTTAGCACCTTTCAGGGGGGAGGGGGGAGAAGATACCTGTATAATCCAGGTCCCAGAAGACAGCAGGGATCAATGAGTTCGTGCAGCGCGACTCGCGCATACGCAGTAGGAAACCAGGCTGTGAAGCTGCAAGGCTTCACTTCCTGATTCCCTTACCAAAAATGGCCTCGCCTCCACCTGGGAGCCGAAGGACAGATCGGCTTCGGGCAAGGACATCGCGGGCGCCCTGGGCAGGTAAGCGCGCATATATTAAAAGTCAGAAGCTGCAGTATTTGTAGCTGCTGACTTAATTTTTTTTTTTTTTTTTTCGGCAGAACTCCGCTTTAAACCTTCTGCCCTTGTTTTAACTTTGGATAGTAAAACTTTTTTTTCTGCCAGTAAATACCTCATACAGCCCACTTCCTGTTTCTTGTCTGGTAATAAGCCTAGGCTTATGACATCATGCACAGGTCTCTCTCTCACTTTTTTGAGATTTTGCCAGGACGAGAGGAGGGATGAGCCATAAGAGGGGCAATGGAAGCTGCAGAGCTAGTGGTGTGCCTCTGTGTAAATCCAGGAAGTGAACAGGCAGCAGCTTAAGCTGCCCACAGTTAAAATGGCTGCAGCCAGACTCAGTGGAGGGAGATTTCTGCAGCATATTTGGCAAGTACATAATCACAGTATATATAAAATAATATGCAAAGTGTTTGGAAGGGAAGCTTCAGAATGGCAAAGATGTTTTTATTACAAATTATGTGAGCAGACTGCAGTTCCTCTTTAAGCACAGGAGTGTGAAACGCGTTTGCTGAACTATTGTGTATTGTATGGTCATGCTGCATTTTTTATGGCATAAAATAAAGAAGTTGTTTTTATCCCTGGAAGTGCCACCACTCTTTTCCTCTTTACATGAAACACTTACAACCCTCATCGTTACATAGTAGGTGAGGTTGAAAAAAGACACAAGTTCATCAAGTCCAACCTGTGTGTGTGATAATATATGTCAGTATTACATTGTATATCCCTGTATGTTGCGGTCGTTCAGGTGCTTATCTAATAGTTTTTTGAAACTATTGATACTCCCCGCTGAGACCACCGCCTGTGGAAGGGAATTCCACATCTTTGCCGCTCTTACAGTAAAGAACCCTCTACGCAGTTTAATGTTAAACCCCTTTTGTTCTAATTTTAATGAGTGACCACGTGTCTTGTTAAACTCCCTTCTGTGAAAAAGATTTATCCCTATTGTGGGGTCACCAGTACGGTATTTATACATTGAAATCATATCCCCTCTGAATGAATTATTTGTATAGCGCTGCAATTGCGAACTGAATCGGCTCAAGGCGCTAGATCCGTCCTGTGTTGTCAGCTTCTTAGCAGAGGTAGGTCTTGAGTTTCTTTCTGAAGGCCTGATGGTTTTCTTCCATGCAAATGTGAGTAGGTAGAGCGTTCCATAGCCGTGGTCCTTGGACTGCAAATCTTCGTTCTCCCTTTGTTTTGTAGCGGGTTTTTGGAATAAGGAGGAGGTTATGGTTAGAAGATCGAAGACTGCGATTGGGTGTGTAGCGTTTTATTTTCTCGCATAGGTATTGAGGAGCGTTTCCTTGTATACATTTGTGAGTGAGGCAGAGGGTCTTGAAAGTGATACGATTCTTTATGGTTAGCCAATGTAGGCTCCTCAGGGAAGGGGAGATTGATTCCCAGGGTTTTTTCCTGTTAACAGTCTTGCCGCCGTGTTTTGGATGAGTTGTAAGCGCGCAAGCTGATATTGGGGTAGTCCTATGTAGAGGGAGTTTGCGTAGCCGAGTCTGGAATTGATGATTGTTCCAACTACTGCTGCTTTGTCCTCTTCTGGGACGAAGGGGATGAGTCTACGTAGCAGGCGAAGGAGATGGTGAGATCCGCTGACTACTGATCCTATTTGTGCATCCATTGACATTTCTGAGTCAAAAATGACTCAGAGACTCTTGGCTTTGGTGCTTGGAGAGATGGTCCGTCCAAAGATGGAATTTTGGTTTGCGTGTAGGAGAAGAAGCTCTGTTTTTGATCCGTTGAGTTTGAGAGAGCTAGTAGTCATCCAGTCGTCTATCAAAGTGAGGCATTTTTCTAGTCGCTGATGGTGGTCTTTTTCTCCGGTGATGCGAAGGTAGAGTTGGGTATCATCAGCGTATGAGTGGAAGCAGAGGTCCGATTTTCTGATGATTTTGAGGAGTGGGCGGATGTAGATGTTGAAGAGCACTGGTAACAACGGTGAACCTTGAGGGACTCCACAAGAGATTGCGCGGGTTTCAGAGGAGAACGCTCCTAGTTTCACTGTCTGAGAGCAATTCCCTAAGAAGGATTTTTTGTGGGAATGATGTCGTTTGGTGATGTGCTGTCTCTGAGGCTCCTGATGATGTTTTTGGTGGTGTCAGTGGTGATTGGGATCAGCGAAAAATTCTGTGCTTGTGTGATGATCGTATCAATTTTTTCTTTTTGCTTTAGTTGGATGAGGTTGGTTGTTTTTTTCTGTTGAATTGTTTTCCGGATGTTGTCGATTTTGTTGATAAAAAAATCTGATAACTCATTGCAGAATTCTTGGGTTTCGTTTCCTGGGGGCTCTAGGCAGGTGGGGTTCATAGTCTTGGTGACTATTTTGAAGAGTTCCCGTGGGCGGTTTAAGGCTGTTGAGATGGTGTTTGAGAAATGTTCCTTTTTTGCTTTGAAGATTGCTTTGTGATATTTATCCGTGAGTGTTTTGTAGTTTGTGTGGTTTTCCTTTGCGGAGTTTCTTCTCCAGGCTCTTTCAGCTCTTCTGCGTTCCTGCTTTAGTAAAGTAAGAGTGCCATTAAACCATCCAGAGTTTATTTTGCGATTGTGTGTTCTACGTTTTGGAGCCACTGAGTTCGCTGTTTGTAGTAATTCCTTGTTTAAGGAGTTGAGTATTTGTTCCATTGAGTGGTTTAAGTTTAGCATTGCTATTTTGTTTGATAATGTGGTTTTGAAGAATTCGGAGTGTAGTTTCTTCTGAGATCTTGTCCAGCGTGTTGTAATTGCCTGTTTCCGTTTTTGGAGGGTGGTGTTGGTGGCGATTTCAAATTTGATAGCGTGGTGATCCGTCCATGGTAGCAGTAGGTTGTCGAATATGTTGACGTCCATATTTTGTTTGAAGATAAGGTCCAGAATGTGTCCTGAACCATGTGTAGGAGCATTTATCAGTTGCTGAAGACCTAATTCTTTCAGTTGGTTAATGCAGGCGGTGGCGATAGGGTCTTGGGTGGAGTTTGCCCAGGGGTTGAAATCTCCAAGTGCCAAAAAGTTTTTAGCTTTCAGGGTGTGAGTTGACATGAATTCTGTGAGGGGTGTAAGGAGATTGGTCTTCGGTCCTGGTGGTCTGTAACATAGAAGTATGTGGATAGTGTCTTGGGGTGTTGTTTGAAGATGTAGGGTGAGTGTCTCCATGAAAGGCACTGAGTTCTGTACAGTTGGTTTGGTGAGCACGAGGTGAGATTTGAAGATCACTGCTAGGCCTCCTCCTTTTTTTCCTGTTCTGTGCTCCGTTAGGATCCTGTAGTTCTCAGGTACTAATTTGGTTAGGATGGCATTGCAGTCGGGTGTTAGCCAGCTTTCCGTAATGAAGAGGCAATCTATGTTGTTTTGGGTGATGAAGTCGTGTGCCTCCAGTCTGTGCTTGACTGCAGATCTGGTGTTGATCAGTGCGCATGTTAATTGTTGTGGTTGAATTGTTGTCTTCCTATATTTGATGGTTGATTGTAGGTTGGTCCTTAGAAGTTGTTCTTTCTGTAGTATTTTATGAACTGAAGTTGTTAATGTTGAGGTGGTATTTCTTAGCCTGTGGAGAGCATCCGCTGAGTACTTGAAGTTGCACATGGCGAGAAAATTGCTGATGGTAGGATGATTCAGTGATGATACTGATGTGGCGATGGTGAGGTTGTTTAGAAAATAGTGGTCCTGAAGGGTGCCACTGATTCTGTTGCTGAGAAGATGACGGTCTGAAGAATGCCGCTGCTTCAGGGGTGGCGTAGATGATGGTGCGAATGGGACTGTGGTGGTGGTGGAGGGGGGCCAAGCGTGCCTACCGCTCTCCTGTTGATCCAGAGGAAGGTGAAAAACCCCTAGCTGAGCTGGTCAATTGCTGCAGCAGAGGAAAAAAAATCCTTCCTGACCCCCGGCGGCGATCGGACCGAGGTCCCTGGATCAACTGCTGGAGGGGGCCCCGCGAACTTACCTGACCCGGGTTGGTCGGTGATGAGAGAGGGGAGAGGTGTGGAGGTCGGGCCAAAGAGAGGGTACCAGGGTTGACCTAGGCTAGTACTTACTGGTATTGAGCCACGTCTGGAAGGATCAAGATGTACGTCGGTGCAAGGCCTGAGCTGAGGATTGTCCTGCTCTCAGTATCACCCCGTGCTCTAGCGGTGAGGTCCGGTGTGTCGGAGGTGGTATTGGGGGTATGAAGGGCACACTGCTCATGGAGAGAGATGGGAGAGCTGAGGAGGTGGGCCGCAGCTAGGCCGCAGCCGCGGTCTGTCCCCCGAGTCTAGCGGCTAGGGACGAGGTGACTAGACGGCGGCTGTGGAGGTGCACTGGTGGGCAGGGGCTAGTGGGTCCCTGTGGAGTACTGCTGTGGAGTCCGGGCAGCCGGTAGGGAGCTACGGCGCAACAGGGGTACCAAGATGGCCGCCGGACTAGGCCCGAGCCGTGGTGGATCAATGCTGTGGAGGAGCACTGAAGGGTAGGGGTCTGGGAGGGGGTGAGGGGGACCGGGGTCCCGGTAGGTCCTTCTGTGGAGTCCGAGGATGCGCTCCGGGTAGCTGGGGAGTGCTGCAGCCACGTCTGGGTGTCCCAAGATGGCCGTCGGACAAGGCCCAAGTCACGGTCTGTCCCGCGGTGATGATCCCTGATGCGACAACGATCGCGTCAGCGCTGGTGGGTAGGGTAAGAAGAAGCGGGGTCTGCTGATCGGGTGGAGGCAGGGGGTGCAGGGGAGGAAGGCGACCAGGCCTGGCTAGGGCGGCATGCTAGGCCAGAGCCACGGTATGTCCTGTCCTAGAGGCTGGCGGGCTGGACTGACGTCCAGAGGCGTAGGTGGCAGCCGGCGCGATGGAGGGTGGGGGCCGAGGTGATCCGCTACCGTTCCTGGATGTTGCTAGGGGCTGCTGGGGAACCCGGTCGGTCGGCTAAGAATCCGCTGGGGAGCCTAGAAGAATCCTGGATGGCTGGTGCTTTTAGCACACACGACTGTAGTCTGCTCTGCTCTGCCCTGCTCTGACAACACGCTATCTTCACAATCCTCTCAAGCTTCTCTTCTCCAGAGAAAATAAGTTCAGTGCTCACAACCTTTCCTCATAACTAATATCCTCCAGACCCTTTATTAGCTTGTTGCCCTTCTTTGTACTTGCTCCATTTCCAGTACATCCTTCCTGAGGACTGGTGCCCAGAACTGGACAGCATACTCTAGGTGCAGCCGGACCAGAGTCTTGTAGTAAAAAGCAGTGCAGCGCATGAACAAACAAAACAAAACAAATACAAGAAATAATGATAAGAGAGAGTCCGTAGTGTGAAAGCACCATCGAGTGTCCAAAAACGGTGGTCCTATGGATAACACACAGAGTGATCATGTGAGGGCCTCCACCAACACTGAGTCCTAACCGCTCACCTCAAAGTGTGGACCCCTGAGTAAATCAGTCAGGTCACACAAGCAGTCTCTTCACAAGGGTAAGTATACTGGTCAGCTGGAAGGAGGAATCGCTGGAGACTGGTGTACACTAATGACATGAGATCCCCTGTGTCATAGCCAAGATCTCCGATATATTCGTTACATGGAATACTAATGGTACAATATAGTGTTCTCAGTTGGGTATATAAAAAGCATTTAATAAAAAGCAATTGCACTTACATAGCAAGCACTGTTTCCTCAGTGCAAAGATGACATAGCAGACAGTAACAATTTTCCACAGTTTTCCACGAGGAAACGGAGGACGTGGGTGACATCACGTTGGTCACGTGGGTCCGTACGCGTTGCGTCCCAGGGGGCGGGACTTCATCAGTGGCCAGAGTCTTGTAGAGCGGGAGAATTATCGTTTTATCTCTGGAGTTTATCCCCTTTTTAATGCATGCCGATATTCTGTTTGCTTTGTTAGCAGCAGCTTGGCATTGCATGCCATCACCTGGTACCATGTCAGTCAGTAGACTGTCAGTAAAAATTAGGAACAATGGTCTGGCAATTATTTGACTGAGTTCCCTAAGTAACCTCGGATGCAAGCTATCTGGTGATTTATTAATGGTAAGTTTCCCAAGTCTAATTTTAATTCTGTCCTCTGTTAACCATGGAGGTGCTTCCTGTGATGTGTTATGAGGATAAACACTGCAGTTTTGGTTACTGAAGCCCTCCGATTCCCTTGTGAAGACTGAGGAAAAGAATAAATTCAATACCTACCCATCCTTTGTAACCAGATGTCCTTCCTCATTCTTTATGGGGCCAATATGGTCTGTCCTCCCTATTTTACTGTTTACATACTTAAAGAATTTCTTGGGATTTTTTTCGCACTCCTCTGCTATGTGTCTTTCGTGTTCTATCTTAGCCGCCCTAATTGCACCCTTACATTTCTTGTTGCATTCTTTATAAAGTCTGAATGCTCATGATGATCCCTCAACCTTGTATTTTTTGAAGGCCTTCTCCTTTGCTTTTATATGCATTCTTACATTGGAGTTAAGCCATCGAGGACTTTTGTTTGCTCTTTTAAATGTATTACCCAATGGGATGCATTGGTCAATGCCCTTATTTAATATGCTCTTAAAGTAAACCCATCTCTCCTTCATGTTCTTTGTTCCTAAGATTTTATCCCAATTCATGCCTTATAACAAGGTTCGTAGTTTAGGGAAGTTGGCTCTTTTGAAATTCAGTGTCTTTGTATTCCCCTTATGTTTCCTATTTGTGTGATTTATACTGAAGCTAATTGACCTGTGATCACTGTTTCCTAAATTGCCCCGTATTTCCACATCCGTGATCAGGTCTGTATTGTTGGTAATCAGTAGATCCAGTAATGCTTTATTTCTATTTGGTGCATCTACCATCTGAACCATGAAATTGTCCTGCAAGACATTTAGGAACTGGCGAGCCTTAGACGACTGCGTGGTTCCCTCCACCCAGTCTATGTCTGGATAATTAAAATATCTGCTTGTTTTCCTCTGAAATACCTAAGGCCCTTCCTCTACTTTTTAGTGGATGAGGATTGTTATATCAATGGATTCTGAACTGGCTAAAAACACAAAAGGAAGAACTTAGTATTCTGAACAGTTCTTTTGAGTATTATATTATATTGTATATTCTCTGTTGGACATGTCATCTGTTTCTGGGGTTCTATAAACACTACACTCTGGAAAAGAACATAAAGTTATTTGCTTTGGATATGTGGACTGAATGTTATTTAAAGATACTCCTCCAGTTACATTATTGATTTACAACACCAGCAAGATCTATAAAATACATCTGAGAGAAAGAGAAAAAAGAAAGCAAAAAGGAATGGATAGCACAGAAAATGTACGAAACCATATAACTGCTAGAAGTCAGTCGTAAAGTGTTACTAAGCCCACAACAGTAAAATCATTCTGTATATGTAGTAAAGCATGCTTGTTATACTCACTGTGGAACCTAAGGGGTTAATCCTCTGCGTTGTGTAAAAAGGCTGTTTGATCCTGTCTTCTCTGATCCTGCTTCTTCCCCAGATCCAAATCCATCTGCTGATAGTACAGAGTCTTGGGGACAAGCTGCACATGCTCAGTTTGGTGGGTATTGCTAGAGAGTTTTTGTTTTTCTTGGTAAAGGGCATGTGATCAGCACAGGGTCAATCAGCACTCTCCAGACAGAGGGTCAGGGGTCCTGCAGCCTCATATAGGACAGTCAGGGAAGAATGAAAATTCCTCCTACAAGCTTTAACCAGACACTGATAGAAGTTACAAGACTTCTACATACTGCTGATGAGAAAAGGTATTTAGTAGTTTATATTTACTAAAACTATTGCATTTCCATGTTCTGTGTGCTGTTATAGACCAGATGTAGTGAATGTAGGGTCCTGGGTTTGGTAATACTTTAAAGTATATGTAAACTATCATCGGTTGAAAACTCTGGTCGTTTCCATTTGCCTGATAGATCTTTTAAACATGTGAATTTAACAGCTTCCTTATTGAATAAATGTAATACTTGGATGTCTGCGCAATGAGCGGTCTTTTTTCTCATATCTATGTGGATGCTGGAGTTTACCTCTCGGAATTCCTATTTATGGAGGAGGGCTTGGAGGTCTTTTTGCTGTAATTAAAGAGGATTAATCAATTTTGTGAAGTTGATAGATCTGTGGAGGAGGATCGTTGGAGCCATAACCTATACATTTAATGTGTGTACCCTACACACGGATTGTAAGAGTCAGTAGTTTTGGGCGCTGGTGGTGGCTTCCCCATTGATCTTTATCCGGATTCATCTATTAGAGGACTTTGTTTCGATCGTCTTCAACCTATCAACCTACAATTGTTATTTATTTATTTTGTTTTTTTAGCGCTACACCTCTCTTTGCATTTTGTATCATTGCACCTAGCAATATAGTGTCAGCTGATTTTTTGAGCGTATACTACTTTTTAAGCACAACAGATTTGTATTTTTATTATATGTAAACGATCACCTTGTAAAACAACCCATTCAGTTTAAAATAAAATTGGAAGCCGAAACATTTGTGTATATACCGTGTATATATATATATATATATATATATATATATATATATATATATATATATATATATATATATATATATATATATACACACACACACACACACAGTGGGGACGGAAAGTATTCAGACCCCATTAAATTTTTCACTCTTTGTTATATTGCAGCCATTTGCTAAAATCATTTTTTTTCCTCATTAATGTACACACAGCACCCCATATTGACAGAAAAACACAAAACTGTTGACATTTTTGCAGATTTATTAAAAAAGAAAAACTGAAATATCACATGGTCCTAAGTATTCAGACCCTTTGCTGTGACACTCATATAGTTAACTCAGGTGCTGTCCATTTCTTCTGATCATCCTTGAGATGGTTTTACACCTTCATTTGAGTCCAGCTGTGTTTGATTATACTGATTGGACTTGATTAGGAAAGCCACACACCTGTCTATATAAGACCTTACAGCTCACAGTGCATGTTAGAGCAAATGAGAATCGTGAGGTCAAAGGAACTGCCTGAAGAGCTCAGAGACAGAATTGTGGCAAGGCACAGATCTGGCCAAGATTACAAAAAAATTCTGCTGCACTTAAGGTTCCTAAGAGCACAGTGGCCTCCATAATCCTTAAATGGAAGACGTTTGGGACGACCAGAACCCTTCCTAGAGCTGGCCGTCCGGCCAAACTGAGCTGTCGGGGGAGAAGAGCCTTGGTGAGAGAGGTAAAGAAGAACCTAAAGATCACTGTGGCTGAGCTCCAGAGATGCAGTCAGGAGATGGGAGAAAGTTGTAGAAAGTCAGCCATCACTGCAGCCCTCCACCAGTCGGGGCTTTATGGCAGAGTGGCCCGACGGAAGCCTCTCCTCAGTGCAAGACACATGAAAGCCCACATGGAGTTTGCTAAAAAAACACCTGAAGGACTCCAAGATGGTGAGAAATAAGATTCTTTGGTCTGATGAGACCAAGATAGAACTTTTTGGCCTTAATTCTAAGCAGTATGTGTGGAGAAAACCAGGCACTGCTCATCACCTGTCCAAAATAGTCCCAACCGTGAAGCATGGTGGTGGCGGCATCATGCTGTGGGGGTGTTTTTCAGCTGCAGCGACAGGACGACTGGTTGCAATCGAGAGAAAGATGAATGCGGCCAAGTACAGGGATATCCTGGACGAAAACCTTCTCCAGAGTGCTCAGAACCTCAGAATGGGCCGAAGGTTTAACTTCTAACAAGACAATGACCCTAAGCACACAGCTAAAATAATGAAGGAGTGGCTTCACAACAACTCCGTGACTGTTCTTGAATGGCCAAGCCAGAGCCCTGACTTAAACCCACTTGAGCATCTCTGGAGAGACCTAAAAATGGCTGTCCACCAATGTTTACCATCCAACCTGACAGAACTGGAGGGGATCTGCAAGGAGGAATGGCAGAGGATCCCCAAATCCAGATGTGAAAAACTTGTTGCATCTTTCCCAAAAAGACTCATGGCTGTATTAGATCAAAAGGGTGCTTCTACTAAATACTGAGCAAAGGGTCTGAATACTTAGGACCATGTGATATTTCATTTTTTCTTTTTTAATAAATCTGCAAAAATGTCAACAATTCTGTGTTTTTCTGTCAATATGGGGTGCTGTGTGTACATTAATGAGGAAAAAAATGAACTTAAATGATTTTAGCAAATGGCTACAATATAACAAAGAGTGAAAATTTTAAGGGGTCTGAATACTTTCCGTCCCCACTGTATATATAATATATATATATATATTTATTAAAAGAAAGATTATAAATACCTTATCCTCCCCCTTTTTTTATAATTGATCACTACATAATCTCTGTTTTCAGTTGCATAAGGAGCTCAGGGAGGAAAAAACAGCAGTACACTGATCTTCCCAGTCTGATCATTGGAGTTCCCAGCATAGCCAGAAAACTGACCACACCGTGCTCTCATGCCTATTGTGGTCGGTTTTTAAAAAGGAAAGCAGAGAGACTGGCAGGAACACCAGGGATTTCACACAAAGGAAGCAATACAAAGAGAACAGGATACTTTCTCATACAAGTACATGGTACAAAGGCACATACCAGGAATATGAAATGTTGGGTTTACATATTTTTAAATCCAATGGCAGTGTACGGAGGCAGAACGGGGATCTGCCTATATAAACAAGGCAATTCCCTGTTCTGCCAGATGACATGTTAGAGATCTTCTGTTCCCAGTGATCGGGAACAGCGACCTCTATCATGTTCCTGGTAGCCCACCCCCCCTACATTTAGAAAACACCCAGGGAACAGAGTTAACCCCTTGATTGCCCCCTAGTGTTAACCCCTTCCCTGCCAGTGTAATTTTTACATTGATCAGTGCATTTTTATAGCACTGATCAATGTAATAATGTCACTGGTACCCAAAAAGTGTAATTTGGGGTAGGATTTGTTCACCGCAATGTCGTAGTCCCGCTAAAAATCACAGATCGCTGCCATTACCAGTAAAATAATAATACAAAAAAAGTCCCTAAATCTATCTCATAGTTTGTAGATGCGATAACTTTTGCGCAAAACAATCAATATACGCCTATTGCGATTTTTTTTTTTTTTTTTTTTTTACCAAAAACATGTAGAATATATATCGGCCTAAACTGATGAATACGGGTTTTTTTTATATATATATATTTTTTTGATATGTATTATAGCAGAAAGTAAAAAAAAAAGGTTGTTTTTTTTTTCAAAATTGTCGGTCTTTTTTTGTATAGTGCGAAAAATAAAAACCGCAGAGGTGATCAAATACCACCAAAAGAAAGTTCTATTTGTGGGAAAAAAAGGACATCAATTTTGTTTGGGTACAGCGTTGCACGACCGCGCAATTGTCAGTTAAAGCGACGCAGTGCCGCATTGCAAAAAAGGGCCTGGTCATTAAGGGGGCAAATCCTTCCAGCTGAAGTGGTTAAAGAGCACCTGTCATCTCTGTCCTGCAGCGGCTTCTCCTCTGACCCGCTGTTGACTCACCGACAGTTCCATTCACTTTAATGGGACGGCTGGTGATGTGGCAGTGACACAACAAGGTGAGGAAAATGGTGGCAGCAATAAAACAGAACTGATTTTAGGTTAGGTTAATCACACATAGTTGGAGAATTACGCAAATTATTTTATTTAATCAAAACAATAACATTGCCAGTGCATGTTATCTCAGCTTGCAGAGCTTGGATTCATTGCATGAGTTTACCAAAAATGTAAATATTGCAGAGTTTACAGCCTCATGATACATAGCTAAGCTCCATTTCATGTTGAGTAAACTAAATTAGTTTTCTATTTAAGATACATTAATATCGTTAGATGGATTTTTACTCTAAAAGCATTTTATTAAAATAAATTTGATAAAAATGTAAAACATCTGATTTAAATTTAAAAAAAAAAATTGAGTTAAATAAAAAAAAATCTTTTTTTTTTTAATTTTTAATTTTTTTACTTCTCGATTTTTATCCACCCTGGTGGCCAAACACAGATTTTTTTTTCTATTAAGCCTACAGAGCAGATGAATGAATCTCCCCCTTGTTGCTATTGTGCTGTGACTGGGTGCAACAACTGTTTTGGCCAACAGTTTCCGCCTGCCTCCTTCAATTTTTCACATTCCCTCTGTTCTCAGCTGCATAAGAGCTGGTGGTACGAGAAGCAGCAGCACACTGAGCTTCCCAGTGAATGGCTTTGCACGGTGGGCACGTCAGGGCAAGTCTGATCATTGGAGGACAGCAGGCTGAGTTCCCAGCATAGCTAAAGAACTGACCACGATGTGTTCTCCTGCTTAATGTGGTCAGTTTTTAATAGGAAAACAGAGGGACTGGCAGGAACACCATGGATTTCGCACAAAGGAAGCAATACAAAGAGAACAGGATATTTTCTCATACAAGTACATGGTACAGCAGGCCCATATCAGGAATATATGAAGTGTTGGGGTAACAAACAGAACAAGTTGTCATCTCTTTCTAAGAAATGATAAGGCACAGTTGAGTCAGGTTTATCAGTACACAGTTGTCAAAAATCAAAATAACTGTCAAAGATCCAGGAGGATAAGGACAGAGATGGAACCATTCAGTCCTGCTTTCTGTTTTATGACTTTTCAGTTTTTCGTGTCAGACATTCTTGGAGTTTCCTTACCTTGAGATTTTGGTGGTTTGGTGATCTTTGCACATGGCTTGGACAAGGTGACAGTTTTCTGGCAATCCGCATTGTGGAGGGCTCTCTTCAGACTTCCGTTCCGTATCTTTATCCCAGTCTCTGGGTCACACTCTCCCCACTCCTGGAACTGGTACTTGCACTCCGCTACAGGATGAAAAAAGAAACAAAAACAGTAATGCCCCGTACACATACTCCGCCAACAAGGTGTGATAGGACTTTGTTGTCGGAAATTCCGACCGTGTGTAGGCTCCATCACACATTTTCCATCGGATTTTCCGACACACAAAGTTTGAGAGCAGGACAAAGTGCCACGCATGCTCAGAATAAATAAAGAGATGAAAGCTATTGGCCACTGCCCCGTTTATAGTCCCGACGTACGTGTTTTACGTTAACCCCTTGTGTCCCCCTAGTGGTTAACCCCTTCACTGCCTGTCACATTTACACAGTAATCAATGCAATTTTATAGCACGGATCGCTGTATAAATGTGAATGGTCCCAAAAATGTGTCAAAAGTGTCCGATGTGTCCGCCATAATGTCGCAGTCACGAAAAAAAATCGCGATCGCCGCTATTACTAGTAAAAAAAATAAATACATTTTTTTTTTTTATTAAAATGCCATAAATCTATCCCGTATTTTGTAGACGCTATAACTTTTGCGCAAACCAATCAATATACGCTTATTGCGATTTTTTTTACCAAAAATATGTAGAAGAATACGTATCGGCCGAAACTGAGGAAAATTTTTTTTTTTTTAAATTGGGATATTTATTATAGCAAAAAGTAAAAAATATTGTGTTTTTTTCAAAATTGTCGCTCTTCTTTTGTTTATAGCGCAAAAAATAAAAACTGCAGAGGTGATCAAATACCACCAAAAGAAAGCTCTATTTGTGGGGAAAAAAGAACGTCAATTTTGTTTGGGTACAACGTCGCACGACTGCGCAATTGTCGTTTAAAGTGCGACAGCGCTGAAAACTAGAAATTGGTCTGGGAAGGAAAGGGGTGAAAATGCCCTGTATTGAACCGGTTAAGAAAAGTTCTGCTTTTTTTATTGAAAAAAAAACAGTCCAGGCTGACATAATGACATCAGTCTGCTGCAGGCAGAGAGGAGCGTTTCCTCAGTCTCTGCCCCCCCCCCTCCGGTGATCAGACTGCAACATTGTAACTTTGTAGCAAGTGCAAGGTTAGAGGCTGTAACAGTGGCTAAACTGTGGAGTAGCTGAGCAAAGACCTAAGTAGTGCTTGTTTTTTTTGTTTTTTTTTATCCCTTAAAGCAGAGCTCCACCCAAAGGGGAAGTTCTGCTTTAAAGCCTCCTCCCCTGCTCCTGGTGAAGAAATGGCTCTTTAGGGGAGTGGGTACCTGATTTTGCCATTGCCTAGGCGATCGGAAGCATAAATTCTCCTCCCCCCTCCCTCCCCACAGTCTTCAGAGACCATTCACAAGGTGCAGAGCCGCTCGCTCATGCACAGTGGGCAACCGGCTGTGAAGTCGCAAGCTGTCATAGCTGGGTGCCCACAGTTAACATTCCGGTGTCGGGTACAGGAGGGGAGAACAGTTGGGGTGAGCCTATCGCTAGATCCTGGGACAGGTGAGTGGCAGTTTTTGTAGCTGCTGACTTTTACATTTTACATTTTTAGACTGGAGCTCCTCTTCAAGGAAGCCTGTGGGTGAGAAGTCTCCATGTGAGTGGACTCCAGTCTCCCTTATCCCGGGGGAGCATGGCACCACTGACCAGAGCCATTGGAAATCACAGGGGCCCCATACAGCCAACCTGACAAGCCCCCCCCGAAAATGTTAAAACAATATTTTCACTAAAAATACACGAAAATAATTATTAGTGGACACAAACATAACATAATCTACAAAATGTCTGCTAAATCTAAAAGATAAAACTGCATTGTGTTAAAAAATAAAGATCCGTGAATGAGGTCTTGTGGCTCCTTAACATAAGTGCTGTGGCCTGTACATTGTGAATCAATATTTTTTTTTTATATAAATGTGGCTATTGCTGTGTGCAGCCAGCCTATGTTACACTATGGGAATTCAGCAGCTGTATGGCCCCAAACACAGACAGTGTGTGTCCGGACCAACTCACCCATACCTGCACACTTATCAAATAATGACCTGCGGCTGTGTTCATACAACCGCTACATGCTCATAGAATAACAGGCAGCTCCAGGCACACAAACAAACCACTCATTCACACTGTATGGGCCAGAGAATCCGTGTGAATGAGCCCTTCATTTTTTTTTTTAATTTCAATCTTTTTTTAAATTATAATTCATTTTCTACATTTAATTATTCTTTACATTTTTTTACAATGCTGTTGGGGGAAGGGAGGTTTGGGTCAAATATCAGGGGTCTAAACAAACCCCTGACATCTCTCCTTTGAGGAAATGGATTCTTCAATTAATTTCTCTGTAGCTGAGGCTACACTGAATAAACCGGAGACAGTAAACTCAGTTTGCTCTGCTTCAGTTTTGAGTGAACACAGTGAGTTATCGGTACTAATCGCTCACTATGTCCAATTCAAAAAAGTAAGGGGCCGTTAAATTATATATTTTTCATCCCCTTCCCCCACTCTCCATCTCCTGTGTACGCTCAGTAGCTGGCTGGAGAGGGAAGCCGGCGGCGCTGCTGGGGGGATGAAGGGGGCACACAGGGGGGAATCAGATGTGGCAGCACACTGAGGGGGATCGAAGCGGTGGGACAAGAGGACAATTACAGAACGATACACTGTGTTTGTGTCTCTTCCTCCAGCAGCTGAAAGCCGGCAGCAGGCAGAAAGGAAGACATTGGCTTTCAGCTGCTGGAGGGAGAGACACATACACAGTGCATTGTTCTGTAATTGTCCTCCTGTCCTGCCCATCGACGGCCCTGCCCCTGATCATGGACCTCATTGGCAGCCTAGAGTTTGTTCCCACAAGGGAAGCCAGACAATCTAGTCCTCTGTGTGGAGTAAGATGGCTAAAGAAAAAATGATCCTGTTGCCACTCCTACTGTTGTCTGAATGATAAACTGAAAGTGCCAGCTGTCTGTACTGTTGACCTGTCCATGACCATGGAAAGCATTTTGTGGTGCCATGTGGCCTTGAAGCATGTCATTTCCATCTGCTGCTGTCATGAGGTCTAGTGGAGAACATGCAGTGTTCAGCGGATAGATTTTAAGATATGATTTACATATCCTATCTGTTCACCTCCAAATTGCTTCTTCCAGTTGCATGGGATTTTACACTTCTGCGTTTTCGTGTTTTGTTTACATTCTTTTCCTGACCGCGTGCCCTCCCGCATCCCGATACCACAGTCACTGCTGGAGGGGACACAGACACTCCACTGCCATTCTCCGCAGTCCGACTTCTTGCCCTTCTTCTCTGTAAAATGGAAAATGTTTTAATTCCAATGAATAAAATATGTTTAATTAATCAAATACATTTTAAAAAAATGATAATTCTCTAATCCACTCTGGTAGGAGGACAGCTAAAGTTTGGTTGTTATGAAAAATGATTTGACTTTCCTTTGAATATAAGAATAAAATATTGAACATTGAAAAAAATGTTTTCAAGGATTAAAATTGAACTCCAGGCAGGTATTAAGAATCAACAATCAACGCAGTTATGTGTTTATTTAGGTAATTTAATGCAGCTATTGTAGGTAGCAGAATTTCACTTGGTATCAGCCTATTATCCCACAGCAGCACTCAGACTGGAAGAGTGAGGGGCAGAACAAGGGACTGGTTAGGATCTATTAAACACACAAGGAACATGCTTACATTATGAAAGGGCAGACTGATGCGTCAAGAATGATGTTTGGGTTTGCCACTACTAAGGATTTTGCATCAAATTCCTAAGTTTAGCAAAGTTTGCAAATTGCTAATTTTTGTCCGAAAACTTTGCAGGTTCACTACCAGAAATAAGGAACAACTTATAAGGCAGTGAATAGCCTTTGCCCCTGAGTCACAATAGCCAATAATTTGAAGTAATGGTTATTCCCACCCACTTTGTACACTAGTGTGAGCCATATTGTCGTTGTGTGCTGGGGCTATTGGGAAGAGCTGACAATTCTGTGTAGAGAGAAATACTGTTTTTTTTTTTTGTTTTTTTTTTTTGTGGCCTTGGTACATGCCCCCATGGCAATGCCCAGCTTCTCATACCTTTTGATTCCTACAAGTTGCTTATTATGCAAAAATGCTTGTGTACCAAAGCCAGGGCAGATAAACGCAACTCCTAGTCATCAGTTTGCTGCTTCTTTTTCACTGTCCAATCCCAGGCTGGGGGCAGGGAGGTGATCAAGCAGTAGTTGAGAAAAGTCAGGTCACTAATGTGGCTGTGCTCTGTAAAGCTGGCCATACAGTGATTGAAATCGGCCTGCTTTTAGGCAGGCGCAGGTTGACCTCCCTACATGGGTGGCGCTGTTGCATCTGCCTTGCAGGTAGAGTGGAGGACAGGAGCAATAGGTATTGTTCTCTTAGGACAATGCACAGTCATCAGGTGGGCTGCTGTAAAATTAGATGCTGCCACCAAGGTGACCCTGCAGCCATCTTTGGTGAGGGCAGAGCTTACAAAAAGCCATTCTGCATATGGTGAGGTTAAGGACAGAAACCTGCTTTACCGGGAGAGTGAACCTAGCGCAGGGATAGGTTCTAAAAAAGGAGGGATCGTATAGGGATTGGTGCAGACTACTTGAGAAACCTTTCTGCTATTGAGCTTACTGCCAGACTACCGCCTCTGTGCCAGATGCCGCCGCCTCGCTCTTCCGCTCTCCTGCTGTGAGTTCTGTCTCCTGTGTGAATGTTGCTGCTCAGTTATACCGGTTGAATAGACTTAATTGTTGTGACTGGAACTGTTAACAATATATTCTGCATTCTCACCCACTGTGTGTGCCGAGTGCTTCCTTTGGGTACCTACCCTCTTGGTCTTCTTCCCCAAGCTTCTGACAAAAGGGCATGCTATAAACCTTTTCTGGATCAGCAGCTGCAGCTAATTGGCTGCAGCCAATAATCAGTGTATTCTGGCAGCAGTGGGTCCTGCTGTCACAACACAATGTCCCAGTACCTTATTTGTGCATGGAACAGAGAATCTTCGGGTCGGCAGCACACCCACACAGAAAGTAAAGTATGAAGTCTTTATTGAAGCAAAATATTAAAGGCACTGGATGGGTACAGGCAGGGGAAATGCAGGTAGGTTGATGCGTTTCACACTATGGAAGTGCTTTGTCAAAACTGCCTTCTTGTGGCGTCACCGACTGGTGCATGCTGGGTCGGTGACGTCACAAGGGCACGGTGGCACCAGGTGACGTCTCCAGGTGGCCCCACCCATACCTATATAAGAACTGTCAAATGGCAAGCCAGGCATTTGGCAAGTTGCCTTAGTTGACGGCGGAGCATTTTTTTTTTTCTTTTTCGGGTCCGGCGGTGGAGGCAGAGTTGTGATTTTTTTGTTTTTAATAAAGGAATTGTTAAAAACTGCCTCCTGTTTTTATTTATTTTTACACTTTTTTGGCGAATGGGTAGGGGTACATTTAAAGGAATTTTTCATTTTTATTGTTTCACTTTAAGCATCATTAAAGTCACTGCCCCTGAAAAAACGATCTTTTTTAAAAAAAAATGTTTGCATTGATACATGTCCCCCAGGACAGTACCCGGACCCCCATACACTTTTTTTGGCCATAATTTCTGGCCAATATTTTTGTAAGGAAGAAACTACATGTACCATCTTGCACTGCGGCAGATGGACTTATAGTTTCAATGGGCTTTTGGGGGGCGCTAATGAGGGCTCTCTGCTTTCTGCAAGAATATGTGCATTAATTATTTTTTTTCTGTAAAGGTGAACTTATCCTTTAAGGAAAGCAGAAACTTTTGCCATTCCAGGTGCAAATGAAATTTAAATGATTTAATTTAAGTTATGTATGCAGCCTTTTTGTATCTTACATACTCAGTGAGATCTTACTGCCATAAAGAAAAGCCCGGAACTGCAGCATGCAATGCGATAAATGCAGGGCGTGCATGACGGTGTTAGCAGTGTGGGGAAGGGAGTGTTAAAATGGAGCCGAGGGGGAGGGACAGGAAGGGAGGGGTTATATAAAAAGGTTAACTCGTGGGGAGGGGTTAGCAGAAAAGTGGAAGAAAGTTCTGAGCAGCATGGCTGAAGTGGAGCGTCTCATGGCCCAACTGCGTGCGGAAGCGGCGGTGAGGGGTACGGCATGGTTACAGGAAGCGATCGGGGCGGCTATGGAGAGGGCAGAACAGCAGCCGAGTATGGGAGAGAGGAGCGGCGTCAGAGCGCGGAGGTCCCGGCCGCCTGAGCGCTTCTCCCCGGACCGCTCAATGGCAGCGCAGAGACAAGCGAGGAATCACGGAGCGGAGATCCAGGGGTGTCCACCGGCTAAGAGGATGGCAGGAGGAACAAGCGGCGGAGATGCCACGGCCCCGGCGGCACTACACAGGGCGCAGGCGGGAACGGCTGGTAGGCCTAGCAGAAGAGGACGTGCGGGGAGCGCGAGCCCCGCCCCCAGGATGTCGGCGGAGGGCTCCAACATCATTGTGGCTAGAGAAACTGCAATTGTCCCTGGGCCGGCTAATTCCGCGGCAGGGGACAAACGGAGGGAGGACAGAGGCAGACCTGGGCGGACAGACGGAAGAGCGGAGGCCAGCAGGACTGCGGTATCCCACACCGGTCCTGCCAAGGCTGTCCACAAGTCGGCGGGAGGTTATGCTGCAAGGAGGCGTGAGAGGATGGAGAAGACTGTGGCAACCAAGGTCACCAGGCCAGGCGGGCTTTCGTCGGCAGAGGAAGGAGAGATGGGTCCAAGAGAGCTAGATGGGACGTCCGGATCGGAAGAGGAGGCGGCCCCCCTTTCCAGGAGCACAGACGTGGAAGAGAGCAGAAGGTCGGCTGATGGGGCGACACCTGTGCAGCCCGGTAAGTCCCAGCAATTGGGGTCAGAAGTGGGAAGCAGGGTAAGAAATGACATAAGTAGGCCTGAGGCCAGTGCGGGGGGGTTGTCCCAGCGGTGGGGGGCTCTGGTTTGTTGGGTTTCTTGGAGGGAATCAAGGAGCTAGTGCAGAGGTTTGAGGCAGCGGAGTGTCCTGCAGGGGGCCCGGCAGCTGCGTGGGTCCCGCCAGCGGGGGGCAGTGGGATGAGCGGTAATGCAGTGGGGGCGGGGACGCCCGCAGCAACGGCTGCGGTTGCGGTACCCGCCCAGGAGTCCACGGTCAGTGACGTTACGCAGGGGAAGGAAAAAGCTGCGGTGTTAGGGGAGGCAGCAGAGAGGCAGGATATAACCAGGCTGGCGGACGCAGCACGTTGTGAGGTGTATGTGTGCTACGAAGGGCCTTTGGGAGCGCACTTGAAACAAGAAGTGCAGGAGAAGTTGTGGAAAGGTGAGTATGTGGAAATATTTTCACTACTACCTTTAGAGAAGTTTAACCTGGATAGAGTTAAATCAGACAGTTCCAAGAAGGAGGACGAAGAGAAGAGGAGGTATCGGTTGATCCCTAGGACATTTGCCAACTGGTTGCAGGCGTTTGCAATTATGGCAAGTGTGATAGGGGAGAAGCACCCGGAGCACTGTTCGGTATTGTTCTGCTATCAGGATGCGATAGGGGAGGCATATAGAGTGTATGGCGGCACGGCTTGGCTGAGGTATGACGAGCAGTTCAGACAGCGGAGAGCGCTACGTCCAGAGCTGCGTTGGGACCACAAAGACATAAGCTTGTGGATGCGTTTGATGACGACGGCGAGGGCTCCGAGACAGTTTTTTCAGGGGGGAGCCGGTGGACCTTCGGCCCTGGGACATTCGGCTGGAAACAAAAAGGGGGTTTGTTGGCAGTAAAACACCGGCGCCTGTAAGTTTGGTGCGTCATGCAAGTATAAGCACGAGTGCTCAGGATGCGGGGGGACGCATCCAGCATCTAGATGCTTTAAGCAGGGAAAAGGCAGAACCAGTGACGTTGGGAACAAAAGGGAGGACTCCGGTGAAAGTGGAAAGGATGCGGCCGTTTCTCAGTAAGTATCCCGACAGACAAGCAGCGAGGTTACTGGATGAGGGTTTCTCGGTGGGCTTTAAGATCCCATGCAAGATGAAGGTAGTTCCCCAGGTGCCCAAAAATTTATGGTCCGCATTGCAACATCCGGAAGTGGTTTCAGGGAAACTGGCAAAGGAGGTTGCAATGGGGAGAATGGGGGGTCCTTTCCATGCGGCACCGTTAGCAGATTTGGTGGTATCACCGTTAGGTGTTGTGCCCAAGAAAGAGCACAACAAATTCAGGCTCATTCACCACTTGTCCTTCCCAAAAGGGGGATCGGTGAATGATGCCATTGATCAGGAGGCGTGCTCGGTGACTTATACGTCATTTGATGCCGCTGTGGGGTGGGTGCGCCGCTACGGAAAAGGAGCTTTGATGGCCAAGGCAGATGTGGAATCAGCTTTTCGGCTGCTGCCAGTACACCCGGAAAGCTTTAGGTTACTGGGGTGCCATTGGAAAGGTGAGTTTTACGTGGACAAATGTCTACCGATGGGTTGCTCAATATCGTGTGCGATATTTGAGCAATTCAGCTCTTTCTTGGAATGGGTAGTGAGGGATGTGTCAGGAGTGAATTTGATAATTCACTACCTGGATGATTTCTTATGCATAGGCCCGGCTTCATCTAGAATCTGTGCGGTGTTATTGGCTTCATTGCAGCATATCGCAGACAGATTCGGCATTCCATTGACTGATGAAAAGACGGAGGGACCTTGCATGGTCATCACGTTCTTAGGCATTGTACTGGATTCGGAGGCAATGGAATGTAGGTTGCCGGAAGACAAATTGATAGATTTGAAAAAAGAAATCGCAGGGTTAATTGGTTTGAGGAAGGTGCGACTGAGAACGTTACAATCGGTTTTAGGCAAGCTGAATTTTGCATGCCGCATACTACCGATGGGTAGAGTGTTCAGCCGCCGGCTGGCGGCCAGCATGAGTGGTATAAAATCACCAAGGCATTTCATGCAATTGGTTAGAACGCACAGGGAGGATTTACGGGTATGGCATACCTTTTTGGAATCCTTTAATGGAAGGGCAATGTGGATGTCAGGACCGGTCAGTAATTTTGACCTGGAGCTTTTCACTGATGCGGCAGGGTCCACAGGTTTTGGGGCGTTTTTTCAAGGCCGGTGGAGTGCAGGTCCTTGGCCTCAGTCGTGGATAGAGGAGGGTTTCACAAAAAACTTGGTTTTGCTGGAATTGTTTCCAGTAGTGCTGGCAGTGGAACTATGGGGCGCATTGTTCAGGGATCTGAAGGTGCGTTTCCATGGGGACAATTTAGAGGTGGTACAAGTGATAAATAGGGTTACGGCATCATCTCCGCCAGTGATCAAGTTGCTGCAGCATTTGGTGTTAAGATGTTTGCAATTGAATGTGTACATTCATGCCGTTCACTTACCGGGAGTAGAAAATGTGGTAGCTGATGCGTTATCTTGCTTCCAGTGGGACAGGTTCCAAGAGTTGGCGCCGGAAGCGGAGCAACAAGGGGTGCCTTGTCCCGAGTGGCTGTGGGAGATACCTTTGGCTCCATCGCTGGATGGATTCGGCAGTCGGTAAGTGGGGCCACATGGGCAGCATACTCTAAGGTATGGAAGGAGTGGATGGTTTTTGTACAGGGAGTCGGCGAGGAGCCGTCAGGGAGGTCTTTGCATCAGTTGTTGCTATATTACGTGGCAAGGAAAATGGAAGAGGGTGCGTCAGTATCTGGGTTGAATACACAGTTAGTGGGGTTGGCTTTTCTTTTTAAGCTACAGGGTCAGCCGGATGTCACGAAAGATTTTTGGGTGCGTCAAGCGCTAAAGGGGTATAGGAAGCTGGGAGTCAGGCGTGATTCCAGAAGACCGGTGACTTTTGAGATTTTGGGGAGTATTGTAGCAAAGTTGGGGGAGGTATGCTCTCCCGTGTATGAAGTCACCTTGTTTAAGGTGGCTTTTATATTGGCGTTTTTTGGAGCATTCAGGATAAGCGAACTGGTTAGTCCTTCAAAAACAGTTCAAGGAGGATTGGGCTGTCAGGAGGTTAAGTTGGAGCGAGAAGGTTTAACGTTGGTTATAAGGAGGTCAAAAACAGATCAAGTAGGGAGAGGCAGGGTAGTGAGGGTTTACCCGATTCAGGGATCTCGCCTGTGCCCGGTGGGCACGGTCGAGGAATTCTTGCAAGTTCGTCCGGATTTCCAAGGCCCCTTTTTAGTGCATTTGGACGGGAGCCTTTTATCTAGGTTTCAGTTCGACGCAGTTTTCAGGAAATGCCTGCAGGGTGTGGGATTACGGGAGAAGGAGTTTTCGTCCCACTCTTTTCGAATAGGAGCGGCTACTGAGGCAGCCAGAAATGGGCTAGATGTGGAGGCGGTAAAACGAATTGGACGGTGGGAATCGAACAGGTTCCAGTCTTACGTACAGCCTCATTTGGTGGTAGATTTGTAGGGATTTTAGGGGAGTAGTTCTTTAATTATGTTTTAGTCATGAAAGGTTTTTCTTTCAGGATAGTGTTTGAATAGAGTTTTTTTTTTTCTTGTCTTCTTCTAATTACAGGGTCGGCGCCTGGAATGGTCTGGATTATGGGCCATTCTTATGTGTGTTGGGGGGCAAGAAGGGGGGATGCTCGTTGGGAAGGCAGACAGTTAGGTTTTGATAAAAGGGAGGTTTGTATTAAGTGGTTGGGGATACCGGGAATGTTGTGGGGTAGATTGTATCCGGAGGTGCAGAGATATGCCCTGAGGGAGGGACCTAGGACTAAGATCCATGGTAGACATCACATCAAATGTGACTTGTGGCGCTTGATGGAATTATTCCCCAAGACTATTATATGGTCGGACATGGTGGCTCGGACATCTTGGAGAATGGCCAGGTCGGTGGAGGGTGTAAATCGGGCCAGAAAAAAGATTAATAGGGAGGTGAGCAAATTTATGGTACGCAATGGTTGTTTAGCAATTAGACATCTAGAATTGGAATTCGAAACGTGGAGGTATTTGAAACCTGATGGGGTCCACCTTAATGATGTGGGGATAAATTTATGGACTTTAGGATTACAGGATGGAATACAGCGAGCTATTTGGGTGTGGAGGGGCATCCAAGAGTAAGGTATTACTCGTGGGATGCGGTGGCGGGCGTTGTTCTGTGCAAGGGAAGGAAGATGGAAAAAGTAAGTGGGGGATCTAACGTTGTTATGGATTCGGATGTTTTTTGGTTCCCGGTTAACGGAGGTTAGCCGGGAAGTGATAATGGGGCACTGCGGGAATTGGTAGTCTCTGAGCCAGCTTGTCGGCTTGAGGCCTAGTTGAGACATTTTGATAAGTACCGCAGTGCTATATGGGTGATGACCATCAGACTGATTTTAAGTGATAGCGCAGACCAACGCTCTTTAGTTTAAGGTTTTCATTGAGTAACAGATGTTTTGTTGTTTATTGTTTTGATGACAGAATTTATAGGAAATTTATAAATATATATTGTTTTAAATAAAGTAGGCTGCTACTTTATTACTCCAAATTTTGGTGTGGTCTTGTTTATTGGGAGTAGAAGTTAAGAGGGGTGTTTATAAGGGTGTACAACATCTGTTATCCAACAGTCATGACCAGCATTGTATCTATCCATCTGGGAGGTTTTGGATATTTCCACCCACATTTGTTTGTTCCAGCTCCTCCTGTTACATTCACCATAATATCACCATAATATAAAATATATAATCTAACGGGTGGAAATCTGGAAAAACTGTAGGTGTGCAGATCTCAAGAGGAAGATGTTAGATAATGTTGGATGACTTCCTTCCAGGAAATAAGGTTGGTGCCATCTAACTTGCTGCAGCTTTTAATGCGCATTGTGAAAAGCTCACAGTGTGCAATGAAACCAAAGTAAAGAATTTCAGTACAGGGCAGGAGCCTGTACAATCATGCAAGACTGATTGGTAGGCAGGAGTTCAGCTTTAAGACAAAATTTGTTTACCTTGTTTGTCTTTCTTTGCGGTCTCTGTTCCAAGGACTGTGAGCACCAATAGGAAGGCCAGGAGGGCGAGCATGAATATTCCGTGGTGGTGATGCATTCTACAAGGCAGAGAAGGTAATACATGTAAGCTTGTAAAATACCACTAACACACTCTACCTATACAGACCAAAAACACCCCCCCCCCCCCAAAATGCTCCGCCTAATTATGTATCTCATATTACAGTAAAAAAAAAATTGTGCATGAATCAGATGCAGCATGCACTATTGGTGGAAACGAAAAAAAGGTAAATTTTCAAGGACCAACAAAAATTCCAGAGCTTATTCTGCAAAACTTACGCTGGTCGTGAAAGTTAGAGCAAAATTGGCACCATTTATCTGTTAAGCCGTATTCACACTAAACGTTAGTGGATGGAAAAAGGGCATACACTCTGTTTTGTAAGGTCCCTTTCACATGGGCTTTCCGATCAGGTTCGTCTGTCAGTTTTTCCAGGAGAACCTGATCGGAAACTCTATTTACCCCTATGGAGCGGCAGATGTCAGCGGTGATGTCAATAAACAGAAACAGATCGGGGTAATCGGCGCTACCTTCCTAACTTGCATGTGGGGTGCAGTGAGCCTGGTGTGTAAAGATGGATTTGTATACACTTATAATTCAAGCAGAAAACCCCATGCATCATAAAAGATCCTAAATAGTACCAAAAATTATATATATTTTTTTATATAAAGTCCCAGATAATAGACACCATAAATTGGCGTGGTGGAAAAAAAGAATAAAAAGTAGTATATTGCAAATAGAGTTAATATGTAGACTCCAAAGATGACCAAAAGTTCAAGAGCATTCAAGTGACTGTGGTGTTCAGCAGAAAAATGGGTGACTCCAGTGCTCCCCCCGATGGTGATGTCACCCGCTGCTATCCGATCCGATCCGTGAAATCCAGATGGATGGTGATCCTATTTTGCATCTGTCTGGCAGATCGGATGGGATGGGATCAGATGAAAACGGACGGGCGGTCCGTTTTCATCTGATCTCCCCATAGAGGAGAGTGGGACTTTGACAGGACCTGTCATCCGCCTGCTCAGCAGGGATCAATGGATCAGTCCCCCGCTGAGCAAAGCTTGAATTAAATTTAGATTGCTAAAGCACTGTGTATCATAAACAATTACCGTTTTTGTTTTAACCTTTTATTCATCATTTATTGCCTATCAGTGCAACTGATCTCTTGCAGCCTCTTTGCAGCCACTTCCTGTCTACATGCACTCAAGCAATGACTGCATGTCATTTCTCATTTCCTGATGATTAAAACAGTGGACCATGCCTGTACAATGTGTGTCAGCATTACTGTTTCTGTAGTCTGCATTAAGAGAGTATGTAACAGGGTGACAACTAAAGGCGGCCATACATAGATCGAAATGTGTATACACTGCTCCTTCACCGCTCCAAAGATGCTGCTAGCAGGACTTTTATCAGCGTCCTGCCAGCCCACCGCTCCAGTGTGAAATCCCTCGGGTCTTTCACACTGGAGACCCAGCAGCGGCTGTTTCAGGTCGGTTTGCAGGCGCTATTTTTAGTCCAATAGCGCCTGCAAAATGACCCAGTGTGAAAGGGGTCTTACTGTGAAGAAAACTTTACATATTTGGAGATGAAATCTCTTTTCCTCTAGAGTTAAAGAGTGTCCCCTTGTCCTCAGTGTTGACCGTAAAGTGAATAACTCAATACCAAGTTCACTATATGGACCCCTTATATATTTATACATGGTGATCATATCCCCCCTTAATCTCCTCTTCTTAAGAGTGAACAAATTCAGTTCTTCTAATATTTCCTCATAGCTGAGCTCCTCTATGCCTCTTATCAGTTTGGTTGCCCTTCTCTGCACTTTCTCCAGTTCCCCGATATCCTTCTTGAGAACTGATGCCCAAAACTGAACAGCATATTCCAGATAAGGTCTTACTAATGATTTGTACAGAGGCAAAATTATCTCTCTCTCTCTCTGGAGTCCATACCTCTCTTAATACAAGAAAGGACTTTGCTTGCTTTGGAAACCGCAACATGGCATTGCATGCTATTATTGAGCTTATGATTTATTTTATTTTTATTTATTTCTGGTAATTATAGCGCCGTCAATTTACGCAGCGCTTTACCTATACATTGTACATTCACATCAGTCCATACCCTCAAGGAGCTTACAATCTAAGGTCCCTAACTCACATTCATACATACTAGGGACAATTTAGACAGGATCCAATTAACCTACCAGCATGTCTTTGGAGTGTGGGAGGAAACCAGAGTACCCGGAGGAAACCCACGCAGGCACAGGGAGAACATGCAAACTTCAGGCAGGTAGTGTTGTGTTATGATCTACCAAAACCCCCAGATCCTTCTCCACTATGGATCCCCCAATTGTACTCCCCCTAGTATGTATGATGCATGAATATTCTTACCCCCCAAGTACAAAACTTTACATTTATCTACATTAAGCCTCATCTGCCACATAGTCGCCCAATTAAATAGTGCATTGAGGTCGGATTGTAAGTTGGAGACATCCTATAAGGATGTTTTTCCACTGCATAGCGTAGTGTCATCTGCAAAGACAGAAATGTTACTTTTAATCCCAGACCCAATATCATTTCTAAAGATATTAAAAAGTAAGGGTCCCAACACTGAACCTTGGGGTACACCACTGATAACCTTAGATCATTCAGGGTAAGAATCATTAACCACTACTCTATGAATTCTGTCTTTTAGCCAGTTTTCTATCCATTTACAAACTGATAGTTCCAAGCCTGTAGACTTTACCTTACACATGAGCCTTGTGTGGGGAACTGTCTCAAACGCTTTTGCAAAATCCAAGTATACCACGTCCACAGCCACCCCTCTGTTCAAGGTTTTACTTACCTCCTCATAAAAAGAAATCAGGTTTGTTTGACAACTTCTCTCTTTCATGAATCCATGCTGTCCATTGCTTAAAATATTTTTTTCCAGCAAGAACTCATCTATGTGATCTTTTATTAAACTCTTTAGTATCTTCCCGACTATAGAAGTTAAACTAACAGGTCTATAGTTACTTGGTAAAGACTTTGTTCCCTTTTTAAATATAGGCACCACATTGGCCCTATGCCAATCCAGTGGTACTATTCCTGTCATTAATGAGTCCCTAAAAATTAGATACAATGGCTTTGAAATTACAGAGCTTAATTCTTTTAGGATCCGTGGGTGGATGCCATCAGGTCCAGGTGCTTTATCCATCTTTATTCTGTCTAAATATTTCTAGACCATATCCCTTTTGAGCCATTGTGGATCATTTGGGGCTGTGTCACTACCACCCCCATTATGGACATGAGCTCCCCCATGCTCCTTTGTATACACAGAGCTGAAGAATGTATTTAATACATTTTTCTTCTCTTTGTCCCCAGTCACCCACTCAAGATTATATTGTAAAGGGCCTACGTGCTCAGACCTAACCTTTTTACTACTAATATATTTGAAGAATTTTTTTGGGGTTTGTCCTACTATCTTCTGCAATCTGTCGCTCGTTTTGAGTTTTTGCGTACTGGATTTCCTTTTTACATATTTTGTTATATTCTTTGTAACATTTTAACAAGACTACTGTACCTTCATTTTTATATTTTTTTAAAGCTCTTATTGTTTATAGCTTTTTTAACTTTGGCCGTGAGCCACATATGTTTTATTTTTAGCCTTTTAAACTTATTGCCCATGGGAATATATTTTGCAGTGAGTTTACATATAGTCACTTCCCATTTCTGTTCTGTTTTCCATTGATGCCCATATTCCCTCCCAGTCCAAGTCCTGGAGAGCAGCCCTCATCTTTGGAAAATTTGCTCTCTTGAAGTTAAGTGTTTTTATCTTTCCCGTATGTGTTTTTTGCTTACAGCTAACATCAAATGAAATCATGTTATGGTCACTGCTACCAAGATGTTCCTTTATATGAACATTAGTAATAAGCTCTGTATGGTTTGAGATTACCAGGTCCAACAGAGCATCATTCCTAGTTGGGGCCTCAATAAACGGGACCAGAAAATTGTCCTGTATTAGGTTTATACATTTTTGTCCTTTAACTGTCCCAGCAATGCCATTACTACAGTCAATTTCTGGGTAGTTAAAATCCCCCATTATTATCACTGTCCCAGCCCTTGCAGCCCTTTCCATCTGTGCAAGGAGCTGAGTCTCCACCTCCTCATTAACATTGGGTGGTCTATAACAAACTCCAATGATTAACTTTGAACTACGCCCATCTATATGAAGTTCCACCCATAATGCTTCAGACTCATCACACTCTCCATCAACCAGGTCCTCTATCACACTCTCTTTGAGATCACTTCTCACATAGAGACAGACCCCACCACCTTTCCCTTTTACCCTGTCTCTCCGAAAGAGTGCATAACCAGGAATATTAATAGCCCAATGTGCATCGGTGCAACGCCCCATGCCGTGTGTTGTGCATCCTGGCGGACGTCACGACGCTGACGCATTAATCATCTAGCTGTTACACGAGGGGAGTGGTTGGGTGCCATCAGCGGACGGTGTTGTCGCTGTGGCGAGGCCATCTCTCCTTGATCTTCTATACTTAGCATGACGCTGGGAGGAACTCGGGGAGTGTCGGGCGTTACTTATATACCCCCTTGGGAGTCTTGTTCACACTCTGGCACTCTCCTCACACATGCACATAATGTGTCAGAGCACATCTCTGAGTAATGTCACCAGGTAACTATCCCTGTGATTTTCTCTTTATCTCCATTATCACACAACTTTTTGTTTTTCCTTACCCTTTCCCTCTTTGGGAAACTGCATGAACTCCATGCGATTTTTCACCATTTTTTTCTCTTTTCTCTTTTGTGGTATATGGTTTCTTTCACTATGTATCCACTACACTTTTCACTTTTCCAGGCAAAAATGGGTATTTTCTTCTTATCCATGATTATGTATGGGAGGAGCCCAGGCAACACTGTATCCCGGCCTAGGCCGACAAGGCCAAGGCCTAGGGCAGCACTTTGCAGGGGGGTAGGACTGAAAGAGTCCCCGCCGGCTTGCTTTACACTGTCAGTGTGGCACCAGTCTTATGGGGCAGACTGGGCTGAGAGGCAAGTTAGTCTAGCGCCCCCATAAAGCAGCTGCACTGCTTCTGGTATGTGGGCAGCTGGCATTCCGAAACTGTGGGGGCGGGCGCCGCTTTTAATTCTGACTGTCCTCTCATCCTGGACCACAAACCTTCCTCACTGTGCTATATGTTTTCTGCTGCACCATTGGCATGCTTATATCTTCTTAGTCCTCTCCATAAAATTATCAGAAATTTGTGCTTAAAGTAGAACTATAGACAACACTTTTTCTTTTCATTTTGGATAGAGTAAGGGAGGATTATAACCCCTGTCAGTATATTTTTTACCATCCCTGTCCCAGTACAGAGATTTTCCTTCACTTCCTGCCCCATAACCAAACAGGAAGTGAGAGGAAATCTATGCAAATTAAGGGAATCCATTGCCCCCCCCCCCTCTCAGGCCCTCAGAATTAGTGTCCCCACTTGAAAATTTCCAGGGCAGGTCTTAAACTGCAAGGGGTGTGGCCTTGACAGGAAGGGGTGGGTCATATTTAAATTAGGGGGTGCCCAAGTTTAGTCAGGCCTAGGGCAGCACAAAACCTAAATACACTACTGAGCCCAGGGAGTGTCAGGTGTTATTTATATACCCCCAGAGGGAGTCTTGTTCACATTCTGGCTTTTCTCCTCACACATGCACATATGTCTCAGAGCACGTCTCTGTACGATGTCACCAAGTAACTATCCCTGTGATTTCTTCTCCATCACTCAAACTGCACACCTCTTTGTTTTCCTTCACCCTTTCCCCTCTGGAGTATTGCATGATTTTCATGCGATTTTTCACATTTTTCTTTTTCTTCTTTTTTTTTTTTTCCTTTTATATATGATTCCCTTCACTTTGTATCTACCACGCTCTTCACTTTTTCAGGCAATAATGAGTGTTTATAGTTCGGTGGTCTATATTTGGTCTATAGTTCATGAATACTGTATGTATATACTGGTACTATTCAAACATATTGGTCTAATATCATTTACTCTACAGACATATCTGAATTTTTTCACCTTTATCTATTACGTTTGGAGGGTGAACCTGGGGGTGTCGGTGCGCTCGCTTCTTCCATGGGTTCATTCCCTCAGCTCCCGGGATAGACTCGCTTTGCAGATCCTGACTTCCAACACTGCTTATTTATTATTTTATTTACATCTTGTTTCCTCTTGCCCCTACCTTCTTTCTCATTATCTGGGCAAAACATTAGATCCTATTTGGTACCTTTTTTCATTTTTTTCAGATACGCTATGCTCTTGATGAGTGGCAACTGGCAACAAAATGCGTCAAGCCTATCAATGTCATCATGTTCCCAACACATAGGTTGACCTCAACTGTGATTTATTTGCATCCTATAACCCATTTGTATCCATTGCTCAATAAGCACTGCCTTTTTATACTAGTTACTTGCTGATATGTCAATTTTATAATATCTCCTACCACGTGTCTTGTGCCTCACTCAAAAGTCCCAAAAACCCCTTTTTTATATCTGATTTAGGGATGGAGGTGCATGTTATCATGCACCTCATTTACAGTCCCACAACCCCCTTGCTTTCTTGTTCGGAAATGTTATACACAGATCCTAATAGGAGTGCTTAAGGCTGGGTTCACACTATTGCAAATTGGATGTGGATTTCCCCGCATCCAATTCCCATGTCAAAAGATTGTGACCGTCTCTCAATGGAGCCAGTTCACACATCTCCGGGACGGCTGCAGAGTGAATTGCACAGGAGTCCTGTGCGTCTTCTGCTCCGTTTCAGGTCTGAATTCAGCCAAAAATTCGGACCAAAATGGGACCTGAAACGAAAAGGGACGTACTGAATCCCTGCTACGAGCTGCTCCGCGCGGCAGTATGAACCCAGCCTTAAACAAGTTACTAGCAGGCTTCAGCAGGCCTTCAAAAAGCTTCAAGTAGTGCAGAAGCCCACTAGCAGCTTATTTAACCACTTCAGCCCCACACCATTTGGCTGCCCAAAGACCAGAGCATTTTTTGCGATTCAGCACTGCGTCGCTTTAACTGACAATAGCGCGGTAGTACGACGCTGTACCCAAACAAAATTGACGTCCTTTTTCTCCCACAAATAGAGCCTTCTTTTGGTGCTATTTGATCGCCTCTGCAATTTTTATTTTTTGCGCTATAAACAAAATAAGAGTGAAAATTTTGAAAAAAAACACAGTATTTTTTACTTTTTGCTATAATAAATATCCCCCAAAAATATATAAAAAAACTATTTTTTTCCTCAGTTTAGGCCGATATGTATTTTTCTACATATTTTGGTAAAAAAAAAATAGCAATAAGAGTATATTGATTGGTTTGCGCAAAATTTATAGCGTCTACAATATAGGGGATAGTTTTATGGCATTTTTATTTTTAATTTATTTTTTATTAGTAATGGTGGCAATCTGCAATTTTTATCGGGACTGCGACTTTATGGCGGACAAATCAGACAATTTTGACACATTTTTGGGTCCATTGTCATTTATTCAGCGGTCAGTGCAATTAAAAATGCATTGATTACTGTGTAAATGACACTGGCAGTGAAGGGGTTAACCATTAGGGGGCAGTGAAGGGGTTAAGTGTGTCCTAGGGAGTGATTCTAACTGTGAGGGGGCTGGGCTTGAACACACAGGACAGTGATCACTGCTCTTGATCACAGAGAACAGTAGATCACTGTCCTGTCACTAGGCAGAATGGGGAATGCTTTGTTTACATAAGCATCTCCCCGTTCTTCCTCTCTGTGACACGATTGCGGGCACCCAGCAGACATCGAGTCCACGGGACCCACGGTCACGGAGACCACGGCAGGTGCGCACGCGCTCGCAACACCACTTCTTAAAGGGGATGTACCTGTACGCCCTTTTGCCTGCCAGTGCCATTCTACCGACATACATCGGCATGTGCTGGTTGGCAAGCGGTTAAAGTGGCAGTCAGCACTCCCATCAGGATCTGTGTTCAACATTTACAAATTGGAGCTGAGGGCTGCTTTAAACGCTTTAACAATGCTTGCTGAAAGCTCTGCAAACGCTTTGTATAAGCTTGCTGTTCACACTGTTCCTAAATAAGCTGAAGCCTGTCTGAAACTGGCCAAAGATAAAAGCAAATCCGAGCACACTGGATAGTGCAGATAAAACACCTTTCAATCAATAAAATAAAGGATAAATTGCAAATCTCGCTTTTGGTGGTACTTTTGCCCAGGTTGCAATCTTGGTTCCCATTCAGTGTGTACCATTCTGGATGAGTTCTGGCAGTTTCACCCCTGGTTTGCTCATTGTTCTTTGCATCCTTTTCCACGACTGAATGCTTTTCTTTGCTTTTGCTGGCTTTCCAGAAGTGATAGTCCTTGCATCCCTACTGTGACCTGACATCCGATTGGAGTTAATCTACCTGGTTATATCCTGTGATCAAGTGGCTACTTTGTAAGTGCAATTAATCTTTATTTTATTGACTAAACGGTGTTTTATCTGCAAAATCCGCTGCGTTCTGTTTTGTTTCACTTTTATTCCTCGTTCGATTTCCTTTTGGATGTGCATGGAGGGGCCTCCACAGATGAGCAAATCATAGGCACCAGAGAGGTGTTGCATGTGAAGATTATCTTTAGACTTTAAATCTGGCTCTGTTCATATAAAAGTCACTGACGCTTGGAGTTTGACCCACAGCCACTTCCGTCCTCCATCTTGCACATATAGTTTGTAATAATTACTCAAGAGTGGCTAATGGTCCTCCCAGCCCTGAGATAACCATAAATCCAATAGTTCTTGATGTGGCTATTGATCAGGCAAATTAAATAGCGGGCAACGCAAGCGGAATGTACAATTAGGAAAGTATTTTGAGATGGATTTTTAGAAAGAAATAAGGCTCTCTTTTGCCTCGATTGTAATCAGTACAATAGCTCACAAGAAAATGAGGATTAACACAGATGTGGACGCGGTAATCCATTCTCGATAATGGTCAATCGATTTATTTGAAGGGGTCTATATTAGGCAGCACAGTTACTGTAGCTAGGAATTGGTTCCACTGATGGAGGCAACAGCACAGGTTGAGTAGTAGAGGATGGACAAAGTGGAGATAAAGGTTTTACACTTTGTTTCGGGGGTTAAAGAGGACCTGTCATGAACGGAGATATGATTTAAAAAAAATGTTTCTATAATAGCATATTTAAAGCCAAAACTGTTTTCTTTGTTTTGGATAGGGTAGGTGATGGTTAAAATTCCATCATGCTTTTTCTTCTTTGGTGTTTCTGTCACTTCGGGGATACCTTCCTTCACATCCTGTCTTGAAACACAAAACCTGAATAAAATAATGGGGTGGGCAACTACATGGCAAATAAGGTTTAATATTGAAAAATGTAAAGTAATGCACTTGGGGGCTAAAAATATAAATGCAGGTTGCTCACTAGGGGAAGAACCTCTGGGGGAATCCAGGATGGAGAAAGACCTGGGGGTCCTAGTACAAGATAGACTGAGCAATAGCATCCAATGTCAAGCCGCAGCAAGCAAAGAAAGCTTACTATTAGCATGCATTAAAAAGGTAATTTACTCCAGAGATAAAACTCTAATCCTGTCACTTTAAAAAACTCTGGTTCAGCCACATCTGGAGTATTCAGTCAAGTTCTGGTCACCAATCCTCAGGAAGGATGTGCTGGAACTGGAGAGAGTCCAGAGAAGGGTAACAAAATATTAAGGGGACTGGAGGACCTCAAATACGAGGAACGACTACAAGCGCTGAACTACAAGAGACACTTGAGAGGAGATATGATAGTGATATACAAATATTTCAACGGTGATCCCAGCATAGGAAGAAAACTTTTCAGTCTCAGGGAGTGTAATGCCGCGTACACACGGCCGGACTTCCCGACAGAAAAAGTCAGATGGGAGCTTTTGGTCGGACATTCCGACCGTGTGTATGCCCCTTCGGACTTTTTCTGTCGGCATTTCCGATGGACTCAGATATAGAACATATTCTAAATCTTTCCGTCGGAATAGCCAAGGAAGTTTAACTCGTTGGCAAGTCCGTTCGTGTGTACGCGGCATAAAAGGACAGTACATGGGCAACACAATGAGATTGGAGATGTGGTTCAATTTTAAGCTGCGTAGGGGGTTTATCACTGTTGGGGCGATAAAGATGTGGAACTCACTTCCACAATCAGTGGTGTCAGCAGGAAGTATTGATAGTTTTAAAATACTCTTGGACATGCATTTTAGTGAACATAATATACAGAGATATGGGAAAAGATTATCAACATGAACATACAGGTTGGACTGGATGGACTAGTGTCTTTATTCAACCTTACTAACCATGAAACTATAATGTTAATGACAGTTTTCATTGGAATAGATGTCCCCATTTAAAGATTTAAACATTTAAACAATGGTTTTCCATTGAAAGAAATTAAAGAAAATGCACTCTGCCACTGTTTATAGCCACGACCACTAAGCGTCTCTTGACTCCTTGTTGGCCCACGTTTATGATTTAAATTTGCATCTTTGTTTTCTGCACAACCACCATTTTGTGCCACTCCATACAAAACAAGTGCTAATTCTCATTTTATAGTAGTAGTAGTTTTGAACAGAATTAAAATTGTTCTGCACAAGATGATTGCATTTCATTTTAGTAATGAGTGGCCATTACCTTTTGTGTTAAAGTGTAACTAAAGGCAAGTGTAGCACCCCCTAGCTTTGTTAGCGTTAGGATTTTTTTTTGTTGAGTAGGTAAATTCTCAGGCTTAGCTGGTAGCCAAACCTGTGTGCTTTTCTGGGTCAGGGTTGAATGACTCAGGGAGGCTGGATGACTCAGCAGCAGCATCTCTGGTTACTCCTCCTGCTTGCTGGAAACTAGAAGAAGATTCCAGAATCAGTTGGAAGGGGTCTAGGAGGAGCAGCCTGGAGTATCCTGAGGGCCCTGACCAATCCCCAACAGATGGTTTGGCAGGGGGCAGGCTCCCTCAAATACTCAGGGTCAGCCTAGCTGGGGCAGTGGAGTTTGAGTGGAAGATGGACATGATGTGCTAAGCTGTCGGGCCTTTGAGAGTAGCCCCCTAGTCTGGGGGGGGGGATCAGGCCTGTGCTCAGGTTCAGAAGGGACCCCTTCTCATGACACATGGAGGGATCCTGACCAGGAGGCACAGGAGGAAGGAAAGGACAACAGGAGGACACTGCCAGGCAAATCTCCAGGTAGAAAGACAGCCAAGAGGGCTGGTGAGTGTTGCAGTCAGAGGACTGAGAGGCATGCCTGAAGGGACTGGGTGCAAGCAATCTGGGATGGATGCAGAGTCAGTCTGGGAGGACTGTGGAGAAGTAGCCAGGAGGGCTAGAGAAAGAACAGCCAGGTGGGCTGGCAGTGCCTGAAGAGGTGGTACTGAGATCAGTAGCCACAGGAATAGGACAGCTAAGCAATAAAGACCTCTTTTTCTGCTACACTACCAAAGGGGTCCGCGTTCCCAGCCTGCAAAGTGCATTTGCTCTGGATCTCACTGAATCTGTGTTGGATTAACTTGTCAGTGCTAGCTTGTCCTGAGAGATGTAGTTCTACAAGCAAGTTTGTGCTGGAGGTAGAAGAAGAGAAGCATATATATATACTGGATGTATATACAGTAGTTGTGTCCCTAAAGAGTTCTCTGCTGATCAAGTGGGCATGCCATACTAACCCTTACCCTATCCAAGTTCAATTCCCCTAATAAAATACAAAGAACAAATGCAGCAAGAACTGATTCCTGTCTCCAGAGTGAGTGGAAAATTTGTGTGCCTGGCTGTGCAGTGTCAGAGATACCCATATTCACCAGTGGCTCCGATCGGGGTAGCGCTACACACAATTTGTTTTTTTAGTTTTGGATAGAGTGGAGAGGGATTAGAATATCAGTCAGTTTTTATTTTTGTCTGTGCCGCAGGAACCAGCCAAGATTCGAACCTTTAAAGGGCAGGCTGAATGTACCAAGTTAATCAATCGAACCTGCCAAATTCTTTTGTGACTATCGCTAGCAGCTGCTATAGCTGCTAGCAATAATCACTGTCTTCTCCCGCCCTGCCCTTCCCAGGAGAAGACAATTGCAGCAAAGAAATCTGCACTGTGTATGACCTGCCTTAGGGAGATTCACACTCTTTTTTTGTCCTGTTTACAGTTATTATCAAAAAAAAAAAGTCAAAGAAAATCCCAAATTTTGAGTTGTCGACAGTAATAGAGGAGAAATCTTACAATGGGGGACACTAATTCTGGTGACCCTGGGGACCCTCACTTTGGAGGGATGTCCTCTTACTGGCTATGAGAAGGAAGTGGAGGGAAACCTCCCCAATGGGACATACATGGCAAAAAACTGACAAGGGTTATAAAACTCCCTTAATGGAGTTGTAAAGGTTCGGTTTTTTTTTTTCACCTTAATGCATCCTATGCATTAAGGTGAAAAAACACCTGTCAGTGACCGGCCCCCCCAGCGCCCCTGTTTTACTTACCTGAGCCCTCAAACTTGACCCAACTGGGACACGCTCTCTGCCCGGGGTTCTTGGCTGTTGATTGGAAAGATTGATATGGAAGGGGCTCCATTGTCCCATCTTAAGCTTGTTGTTCTGATTTAGAAGAGCTATTGAGCATTGTCATCCTGGAACAGGAAGTGTTAACGCCAGAATCTCCCGGTGAAAATAAAGGGAAAAAAGCCAGAAAAAATTAAACTAATGCAGCCACCACATCTAAGGACTGGTAGGAGGCAATATGTTACTTGCTTTCTTTTCCCCCTCACTCCTGTTTGTTTGAAATGAGCAGTGCACATTAGTTACATTGGTGAGCACTGCTCTATGCACACTACACATCCCATAGTCCAGGGGTACTCAATCTGTGACACATGGAGCCCTCAAGGTAGCGCATGCCCATGTTCTGGGATGGCGAGTAGGCAAGCCAAGATCGCAATTAACAGGTTGCCGACCCGCCATCCCAGAGCATCAGAGTGCAGCGAAGGAAGCAGACGGCCGCAGAGGGAGCCGCATAAGCTGATGCTTCTTCTGTAGCACCGGCTCCTGGCCCAGATGGAGTGATACCAAGCCATTGGCTCCCGCTGCTGTCAATCAAATCCAATGATACAAGCACTGGGGGACGGGGCCAAGTCCTGCATTCGGCCTCTATAGATGCCCAATGCTGGACTCGGGAGCGCGCCCGCAAGGTAACCCCCTTGTGGGAAGCGCTTTTCCGAGGGGGTTATCAGATGTGGGGAGGACCCGCGAGAGCCACCGTGGGACACCAGAAGAGCAGGTTCGGGGCCACTCTGTGCAAAACGAGCTGCACAGTGGAGGTAAGTATGATAAGTTTGTTATTATTTTTTTTTTAATTTACCTTTACAATCACTTTAAGTTACACTTTCAGATTAATAACTTTATTCAATTTTGTTTATGTCATATACAGTATGTACCGTAAAAGGCAATCCAATTTCAATATAAAAATGTAAAAAGCATATAAAAAAAAACATATATTCACTACATGCAAATTTGTGTTTATGTGAATATTTCTGGGGAAGGGTCTGTTAAGAACCACTGATCTAGAGGGATCCCGCAGGTATGGTAAATTTGTAGTTGCACTGGTGTAAGCTGGACTAATGTAACAAGGTGGAAACATCCATTCTTTAAATTCAAAGTGCCATAGAAAAAGTAAATGGTATGAAAAGCTATACCTTCTGAATATGTCCTATATTTAGAGAAAGAGAGAAGGAATAATATTGAGGTAATAATCATCCTGCCCTTTGCAGACTATTCCTCCCAGAACCCTCTACACTGCCACTGTTTGACATCCAGAAAAGGAAGAAAAGTGAGATCTGGTCACCTGGCCACAGATGTATTACCCCTCATGCTGGACATTTATTCGAGTTCTGTTAAGACAAACGCCCATTCCTCCATAGGCAAGCAGTAGAACAGAAACAGAAAGAGAGTGTGGGAGTGTGAGCTTGGAGAGAGATAAAGTGGCTGTTTCTGCATCTGACAAGTCAAATTAAATCAATGGAGTGTTTCATTTCATTATTGATCGAGCTTGGTGAAGGAGAAAACGTTTAGGAATAAATACAGCAATTGTATGTGTCAATGGAGCGTGTCCACACATGGGTCAAAGACTAGGCGGCTTTGCGGGCCTCTGTATGACCCTTAGATATTCTCTGTGATTACCTGCTTAATGGAAGAATGATCACCTTACGGTATATATTCTACATCCTGGCAAATGGCTAACCACAGCAGTGACCTTTTATAACTTTGTAACTTGTTTTCATCAGCTATGAATGAGAGGAGGGGCAGTGATTTACACCCTTCAGCTCATTAACCTATTTGTGAAAAAGCCAAGAGTTGCCTGAAGTGCTTCTCCAAAACTGGTACTGCCAAAAGCACTGATTTAGTTGTATATATGGCAGCCCATCCTCCTAAAAAAAAAATTAGCAGGGCTCCTTGCAGGTTGATTTCATAGCCTGCACTTACTAGCACAGTGGTCTCCAAACTAAAGCTCGTACCTTTATCCTGCCATCAGGACACTATTGATCTTTTATTAAAAAGAATCAAGCAACCAATCTTATACAAAAGTAAAATACAAAACCATAGTACAAAACTTCAACAGAAATCCAAGGAATACCCATCCATGTTCAGAATATATACAATATATACATAATCCACTACCAAAATTATTTACATAAAGCAGCAGAGAGGGCCTAAGAGGCACAACCCATCACCTATGTATGCAGCCATTTATCAAAAATGAATCCAAAAAACAATAATCTAGGGTGAAAAGAGACAGACAGCCACACCCGGGAAAGAGACTCCTGGCAGTCAGGGAGGCTTGAAACCCCTCCACGCCTTCAACCAAGCCCCCTGACTCTGCTTGTCTCTCTCAAGCTCCTGAATCTTCCCCACCTCATGCAAAATGTCATACACCACCACCTCAACAGGAAGGATTTTATGCCGAATGCTGACCTGACACCGTGCGTTCCAGGTGAAATAACGGACTACTAGGCTAACTAAAAAAAGTGTATCCAAACAAAAAACCCCACCAGTATTGAATGCTCCATACACCCATTCAGCATAACCCAACCTGGAGAGGAAAGGAACACCGAGGGCCCGCCCCACCTGTTTGTACACCTCTATGTTAAAAGGGCAATGAAGCAGAAAATGGTCCATAGTCTCCTCCTCACCTGCACATTCCTCCCGAGGACAGCTACGATCCACCCCACTGCAGCATTTCAAATTGCCCCAACATAGAGCCTCCCATGGAAGCACAACCAGGCCAAATCCCTAAATTTAGGGGGTACTCCGCCAAATTAATAAGTCTTAACCCTGCCCTCAAAACTGGGCCTGGGCAATCCCTTAAGGCCAGTGGGTCATGAAAGACTTCGCTCAAGACTCGACTCATAAGGACTTTCCTCGGAACCAATCTGAAACCTTCAGCCGACATCGCCACTGCCGTAGTATCTTCAGGCACGGAGCGACATAGGCTGGTAACTGACCACGATGACCCCTGAGATTCTTCACTTGGCCACCTTCTTCCCAAAGTCCTAGAAAAGGCCTAAGCCAAGATCTAAAAATGCCTACCCATCCAGGAGGTTCCACTGCAAGCATATTACCAATGTTAAACTTGAGAAAAAGCCACCCTCCCTCCTGGATAGATAGGTGACATTCCTCTTGATGGGGTTCAGTCTGTTCCCCCACAACATCTGGAAGAACACACTACTGACCCTAGCATAGAGAGACACTGGCAAGATGCAGACAAAGCTGACATACAAGAAGATCGGAATCAGGTAAGTCTTAATCAGATCAACCCTTTCCCTCGTAGATAACTTCCATCTCTTCCAGCTGACCACCTTAGTATTGGCAATTTCCAGTCTGCCTTCCCAGTTTGAGGCCATAATCGCCGGGTCCAAATTCAATGCCTAGAATCTTAATTCTTTCCTGGGGCACTGGAAAGGTGTCCGGGAGATCAAACCCCTCACCTTCCTTTCCCATCCAGAAAACTTCACTCTTTTCCTGATTGATCTTGGAGCCTGATGCTTCAGAATACCGTGATGTCAGAGAGACCACCTCCTCTGCTTCATCCGCCCCGGTGACAATCACCGACACATCGTCCGCATAGGCAACAACACTCAAAGGCGGCTCACCCGGGAGCCCCACTGGCACCCCACACAACATGCCGCTCTCTAGCCTCCTAATGAAACCACCCAGCAGACCGTACTTACTAAGGAGCAACCACAGGTACTCATGGTTAACACAATCAAAAGCCTTTGCCTGATGTCAGCAAATACTTTCCCCAGCCTGCAGCTCTGCATCGCTCCAAGGCCTCCCGGACAGCTAAAACCGCTGTGAAGGTGCTCCTACCCTGGATCGAACAGTGCTGATGGCGAGAAAGCAAAGACTCTGCTACTGACGATAGGTGCCAGAAAAATATCTTTGCCAGTATCTTTTTATCGACATTAAGAAGGCTGATGGGGCGCCAATTCTCAATCATCGAAGGATCTTTACCCTTTGAAAGAAGAATCACAGCCGAGTGCCTCATGGAAGGGGGAAGTACCCCCTCAGCAAGGCAACTGTTAAAAACCTCTACTAAATGTGGGGCCAGAATAGACTTAAAAGCTTTGTAAAACTCAGCCATCAAGCCATCCGGTCCAGGTGACTTTTTGATGGCAAGCTGTTCAATTGCCCTCATCACCTCTTCAACTGTGATCTCTTCTGTCAAATTCATCAATGGGACATATTCATCATTTAGACCTGGAATAGAATCCAAAAAGCTTTCCATCTTGTCAAGGTCAAGCCCTTTCCTTCCAAGAAGGTCAGCATAAAAGGACCTCACGACCTCCAGAATCCCTGACCTGGACTTTGTCAAGGAACCTGTACTGTCCTTAAGGCCAACGACCGTTTTAACAGCTACACCTTGTTTGCAGTTCTGGTAAGGGTCAGGCGAGTACTTCCCATAGTCCCTCTCTAGAACCAAAGAGGCATGCCGGTCATATTGACACTTCCTGAGAAGGAGTTTCACTTCGGAGATTGCCCCAGGATCTCCTCCTCTCGAGACAAGAATATCCAGCTTCCTCCGTAAACGTTGGTAGGTCATGTATTTATTAAACTGTTTTCTATTAGCTAGGCCCCTGAAGAATCCAGCGATCCTCTTTTTGGTCAACTCCCACCACTCAGCCTTGCTGCTACAAAAGTTCAGGATGGTCACCTGAGCCTGAAATAATTCCTCAAAGGATTGTCTAACATGTTCTTCCTTGAGTAGAGTCGAATTCAATCTCCAGATGCCCTTGCCCCTCTAAGGGGCGTCTGAAGCATTCAGGACCACAGATACAGTGATCAGAGAACTCTACTGCCTACACCACTGGGGGTGAGAAAGCAGAGGTCTCCTTAAAAAAAAAAAACCTATCTATTCTACTCTGTCTACTACCTCGATGAAAGGTGAACCCAATGTCATCCGGGGGGTGCTTAATGTGCACATCCACAAGACCAGCATCCCTAACCATACTATTAAAAAAAACGCTATCATATCCCAGCCTGTCCTTGAAGTCATTCCTGTCCTTGGGCCTAGTTACTGTATTAAAGTCACCTCCAAAGACCACTTGCCGGGATGTAAAAAGAAATGGCTTGATCCTTGTAAAAAGGCATTTCCTGTCCCACTTTGTGTGCGGCCCATAAACATTAATTTGGCGCAGGTCCTGCCCTCCCACAAGGACGTCTAAGACCATACATCTCCCAATCTCCACCTCAATAACCCGCCATACAGTTACCATGCCAGTTTTAAACAACACCGCCACACCGCCGTAAGGCTCGGCCGCAAGAGACCAGTAAGGTGGACCATACCTCCACTCTCTCTTGGCCATATGAATATCTGCCAAGGAGGTGAGCCTAGTCTCTTGCAAAAATAAAATTTCAGCATCTAATTGGCTGAACAAAAAGAAGGCCATAGAACAAGCTCTTACTGACTTAATGCTGGCAACATTTATTGTCACCACTTTTAACGGAGGGGGAACCTCCATTTGGGTTATTGGGTAGATTGATTCTTAGCTCCCCTCTGCTGCTCATCACCAGAAGCCTCTCTCTTTCTTGAGGCCGCCTCAAATTCCATTTCAGAATCGGAACTTCACTCTGAAGAAGCTCCAGATGAGGAAATATCCCACTTAGAGGACCTATGACGGTTGGAGACAGGCACTGGAGCCTGTTCCATCCTCACCGCCTGCTTCTTCCGCTTCCCAACCTTCCTTCTCTCCTCCAGGTACTGCGGGTCAGCTTCAGAGATGCCCTCATCTCTTATTTTTGTCTTTGAAGTCTTTACAGAAGACTTCTTTACAGAGGAAGAAGCAACCTTTGTAGTACATGCTACCACTCCTGGTGGGGGGGTGCTCCCTTTGAGTCAGACTTAGGAGGGGTAGACTCCTGGGGGGGAACTGACTCAGGGGGCACAGACTTGGAAGGTTCTGACACAAGAGGAGAGGGTACAGTAGGCGGGGGGGGGGGGGGGACACAGAGACAGATACAGAAGGAATACTTACAGACACGGGAGGGGTGGCCACAGGAACTGGAGAGGGATCCTGAACAGGACCAGGGGAGTCGGTCGCCGCAGAGGAGGATGGTACACCAGGGGCCTCACCCTCCATCCTGTCCAGCCCTGACACGTCATATAGTACCTCCTTCGCCATATTGTGCCAGGTTTCAGGACATCTGCTATAGGGGTGACCAAGGCGCAGGCACAGGTTGCACCTGATCATCTCGGTGCAGTCCTTGGCCATACGACCCTGACCCCGACACAATGAACAAATCAAGGCTGAAGAGAAGGAGCTCAAATGCCCCTTTTCTCCACAGCGGTGACACAGCTTCGGCTGACCAGGGTAGAAAATAGTCATCCTATCCCTCCCTATAAAAGCTGAGGAGGGCAGGTGACGGACAACATTCCCATCCCTGGCCAACCTGACTGTAACCGACCAACCCCCAGTCCAGATGTTACGTTCATCAAGTATTTTTTTATCGGGCTTAGTCAATACCTCACCATAATTCTTTAACCAGACCTCTAAATCTCGAGCAGGAACACTCTCATTAGTGAGAATAATTGTGATTTTTTTCACTGCTGACCTTTGTGAAACCGCAACTGGGACCAGACCTTCCCATTCGGGTCTTGACCTGCACCGAGCCTCATATCGCTCCCAGAACAGGTCAAGATCCTCTGGCCTGGTGAAACTAATAGTATATTCTCAGCTTCCAGCAACATGTATTAGGGCATACAGATCGTTTGCCCCAAAATCCATCTCCAAAATCATGTCCACCACTGCACGCCGTGCTGGAGGGATTGCACCACCTTCCCATTTAAGAATGACTACATTTCGTCTCGGACCCCCAGCAGATGCCAGAGACCCAAGACCCGCTTGGGGGCGGAGCTACCAGGAGCAGAGCGTACCACCTGAGCAAATTTAGGCTTATCAGGGCCAAGGCCCCACACTGATGTCACATTGGTCTGTACATTACTATTATTATTATTATTAACTGCTGGTGGAACGGAGTTGGTAGGACTGTCCATCACACTGGTACTGGGATGATTTTTATCAGTCACGCACACATTCACATTCCCATCAGGAATAGTCACAGTTTCTGATGCAATACCAGCTGTCTCCTGAAGCTGTGCTGTAGAGTCTTCAGAAGCTGTGGGGCAAACAGCTTTAGACTCAGCTAAAGGGGGGTTAATTGGTTCTGCTGAAACTTGCAGTTCCTCTGCAGGAATGTCATTTTTTAAATGCATTTTTTGCTGTACTGCAGCATCAGCAGGCACAGCATTGCTACACATGGGATTAGCAGCCTGATTGTCACTGGGTACATTGTCAGTATCAGTCACAGTGTTGACAAAAACAGTTTTATACACCACATGGGGCTTGACAGGCTTTACCTTGTCAGGCACATTTTCAGTAATGTCCTCATCATGAAACACCAGCTGATCCTCCCACATAGGGGACTCCATTGCCTGGATTACCTTCAGCATGCCTCCTGAGTCCTGGGAAGGCATGGGGCTGCTTACCTCTCCCTGAGGGGGCAGGGGGTCTGAACTGGGGGTCTCCTCCTCCACCTCCATTTTTGTCATCCTCGCAAACCTTCTGTCATTGCAGAATTTTTCCTTAAAGGGCCCATCTTTGCCTTCCATCATGGCCACAATGGTTTCTTGGTGTTCCACCCGGACCTTGGCCAGTTGGATCTCCGGATCCATGGACCCACGCTTCTGGCTATGCAAGCCCTCACGCTGCCTTCTCAGGCGCTTCAGCTCTGCTCATAGTTTATAGAGCTTGTCTCTTTCCTTATTTAGGACCTTAATCCCGGCCACCACTCGCTCCTGAATTGCCTCTGAGTCTTCACCCTCACCAGGGGCAGAGAGATCACAAGCCATGGCTTGTACAGGGGCATGTCACCCGATGGCCAAGGAGATGGCTGCAAGCTTCCAGCAGGAGAGGCCCTGCTGGCCTCCATGGCTTCCCCAGAAAGGGGCCAGGAGAGCTGGGAGAGATTTCACCACCACTCCCCTCTCACACGGATCACCTGGAGCAGCTTCAGAGACTCCTTCCTCCTGACACACCTGTGCTTCAATGATGGGTGGGGCACTATTCCTCCCACTGACACCAATGATGGGACACTATTCCTCCCACTGGCACCAAGGATGGGACACTATTCCTCCCACTGGCACCAAGGATGGGACACTATTCCTCCCACTGGCACCAAGGATGGGACACTATTCCTCTCACTGACACCAAGGATGGGACACTATTCCTCTCACTGACACCAAGGATGGGACACTATTCCTTCCACTGACACCAGCAATGGGGCATAATTCTTCCCACTGACACCAGCAATGGGGCATAATTCTTCCCACTGACACCAGCAATGGGGCATAATTCTTCCCACTGATATAAACAATTAGGCAGTATTCCTCCCTGTAATACTAATGATGGGGCACTAATTCTCCTTCTGCTGTAATTTTTTTACTTCTACTAACACTGGGGCATTTTTAACTACTAAAGTCTGAAGGACAGTAAACCGGCCCTTTGTTTAGAAAGTTTGGAGACCCCTGTACTAGCACATAATGACAGACTTACCTTTGAAATGGAGCCCTCCACTGTCACCGCTTCTCACGGCCTTTCTTCCAGGTTCCTGATCTCTGGCTGTTTGAATGGCCAAGCCACAATGACCTGACTCGCATGGGAGTCTTGATCGCAGCATGTCGCTCTCTATCAACGGCACACTCAATGTGCCTTGAATGCAATGCGCACTGCGCATGCACAGTGATGTAAACGGCTTGAGCCAATATGAATATCCTATAAATGGTGCATGCTTAAGAGATATTCACTGTACCTACAGGTAAGACTTATCGTAAGCTTAACTATAGGTACAAGTTTTAAAAAAGAATCTACTACTGCTTTGAGCTAGCCGTACACTGTATACATTTTGGTAAGTTCTTGATGAACAGTTGGTGGTGCTCTCAGACCTTCTCACTTGACATCCTTTGAAACTGACGGTGCCAGATGGAAAATTGTTGTCCAAACAGCAGCTGCATCCAATCAGATGCAGCCACTGTTCAGGTATTCTGACAGTCGGTGGGGCCTGGCTGTCAGAATACAATAGCTGCAGAGGGAGATTTGTGCATTAATGCTGTATAACATGGATGGAGGAATCTGTTAAATTTTTTTGTTCAGCCTGCAGAGTGAACAGAAAAGATCTATATGTCATTATCTTTCAGATAATGATTTAAGCATCACAGAGCACTGGTACCTTCCCTATAAGTTAATGAGCTGAGGGCCATAGATCATTAGGCATTTTAGTAACTGGAATGTGATTAACTCTTTCCTGGAGAACTTGAATTGGAAAACCTTCCAGCACTGGAAGGAGCAAGACATTATCATTCATCAGACGGTTAATTATAAGAATTCTCAGATCGCAATTAGCAGGTATTTCAGTGAAAGATCGCCGTGCGCCAGTCGTCTTTGACGTGACAACCCTCTGAAGTGAGGAATTACACGAACACGCGAGGAGAAAATTTGGTATAAACCTATTAACAGAGACAGGCTGATGTGAGGCTGATGTGCAGAGATTCAATTTAGCCCCACTCCGCTCGTTTCTACGCCATTATAATTGCTCATTAGGTGTCATTAAATTCTGAAGATATATTCAGCCCTGTGCTTTTGACTATTGAAATTAAGTGTACAGTATGTTGTTTAAACTACTTTTTTTTTTTACTTTTCATCTTTGTTTACTTGGTTTATTACTGTACAAAATATTTTTACAAATTGTACGAGGGAATAGATGCTTCATGACAAACATTTGTTTTATAAAAATTTGAATCTGAACTCCAGCTAAATACACTTTTTTTTATCCACCAAAGGATGCGTATTTTTGTCCTTCCAGTCCTGAGATTTAAACAGCTCAATCACACAGCATACAGTCCTGTCTGGCAGGGCATGAGACCTGATATTTCTCTGCTGCAGTCCAATAACACTTAAAGTAGTATTAAAGGTTTGGCTTTTTAAAAAAAATATATACTTAACTGCTCTTTGTAGTGGTTTTTGCACAGAGCAGACCCGATCCTCCTCTTCTCAGGTCCCCCGCTGGCGCTCCTGGCTCCTTCCCCTTGACCAATGCCCCGGGCCACTGGTATGTGCTGGCTCCCAAGCCCTGCCCTATGTGTCCGTAATACACATACAGCTGCGGCTCAGCCCCGCCCTCAACTTTCTCCTCATTGGCCTACTGGCTGTGATTGACAGCAGATGGAACTAATGAGGAGAGGGAGTCCCGGGACAACCGAGGCTCTCATGCACATCGCTGGATCAAGATGCTGCTCAGGTAAGTATTAGGGGGGGTTGTGGCGGGTAGTAGTAAGGAGAAGCAGCAGACTCATCTCTCTGTCACTCTGCTCTCTCCTCCTATCAGCATGTTTCTTGTTAACTGCTTCTCCCTCTCCTAGTCTGAACTCTGCTGCACAAGATCAAATTCAGATACTTACATTAAAAAAAACAATAAAGAACTGTGTGCCTTTTGGAACTGCCTGGAGTTCAGCTTTATTTATAACTGAACCAGAACCTGCGCTTTGGATGCACTGCTCAATACAAAGGAACTGCCCCACATCAGATTTCTTCGTATTATATCCCACAGTGTTGGTCATGTGCATGTCAATTAATTTTTGTGTGCAATTTCACATGCACTTACGGACTTTTATCAATGTTCTGTTTATTGATGTACATTTTTACCAGCATTAATGTATTTTTGCATTACAGTTAAAGGATATGTATAACCAGTCACTAAAATCCCAGCAGAGAAATAGGCATGACCCGAATTAAAAGTTTTTTGGTTTTAAATGAATATAATATTGGTAATATAAAGTATATAGACCTCTTTTTGAAAATCTGTAAGAATTAACAGTAAAATAAAATTGACCCAAAAGAAAGTTAAAAAGATCCAAAATCAGTCATATAAACTCTAATGTAATCTTAAAAGTGATACTACTCAATGGGGGGATTTATTAAATTGGAGAGTGCAAAATCTGGTGCAGCTCTGCATCATAACCAATTAGCTTCCAGATTTTATTGTCAAATCTGCTGATTGGCCACCATGCAGAGCTGCACCAGATTCTGAGAGCACCAGTTTTAGTAAATCTTCCTCAATGTCTCACCCCCAACATAGGTAGGGTGAGGGACACGAATGGGACTTCTTATGTATATGCAGGAAGCGTGGATCCTGAGGAAGTGAATTATTTTCTAAATGCAATGATCCCTGATGCCTTCTATGCGACAGTCGCATACATAACATTTTGTCAAATTCTAGTAATAATTAATAGATGGTCACATTTTACATATTTTTAATAGAATTTGTCATTTTACTATTTTTTTGTATAATAAAGATGTTACTGTTTTATATATACTGTATATGTGTTTGTTTTCAAATATGGCATATTAAAATGTCCCATTTGTGTTCCTCACCCTACCAATGTTTGGGTGGGAGATTGAGTAGATTGAGTTATATAGAGGGATGGTGTCCACAGAGTAATGTAAATGTTTAGGACAACCCCACTTTCTGGTTTTCTTGGTATTTAACCACTTCGGCCCCGGAAGGTTTTACCCACTTTCCAGGCCCTTTTTTGCGATATGACACTGCATCGCTTTAACTGACAATTGCGCGGTCTTGCGATGGTGTACCCAAATAAAATGTATATCCATTTTTTCCCACAAATAGAGCTTTCTTTTAGTGGTATTTGATCACCTCTGTGGTTTTTATTGTTTGCGCTATAAACAAAAAAAGAGCGACAATTTTGAAAAAAAAACTATATTTTTTTACTTTCTGCTATAATACATATCCAAAAAAAAAAAAAAAATGTCTTCATCAATTTAGATCAATATGTATTCTGCTACATATTTTTGGTAAAATAAATCCCATTAAGCGTATGTATTGATTGGTTTGCTCAAAACTTATAGCGTCTATAAATGGGATTGATTTATTGACTTTTATTTATTTTTTTATTTTTTTACTGGTAACGGTGGTGATCTGCGATTTTTAGGGGTACTGCGACATTGCGGTGGACAAATCTGACCCTAAGTGATATTTTTTGGGGACCAGTGACACCAATACAGTGATCAGTGCTAAATGCACTGATCCCTGTATAAATGACACTGGCAGAGAAGGGGTTAACACTAGGGGGCGATCAAGGGGTTAAATGTGTTCCCTGGGAGGTGTCTCTAACTGTAGGGGGAAGTGTCACACTGGAGGAAAAGAGAGATCTTGATTTAGCTTAGCTGAAACAGATCTCTCTATTTTTCTCCCTGACAGAGCAGCGGTGTGCTTTGTTTACAACGGCAAACTGCTGCTCCGTGTCTCTGCTGAATGATCGCTGATTGGCTCCTGCTGTGTCCAATCACAGCGGGAGTGGGCCTCCGGCGTTGCACGCGCCCCCTAAACCACGTGCACAAAATCACATACAGCTACGTGATTTTGCGCACCTGGACCCCCCTGCCACAGTAAATGTACGTGGGGCGGACCGGAAGAGGTTAATCCTCAAAGTAATTTTGAATGATTGCAAATCTGCAGCTTTCCTTAAAATGATCCATGGTGATCCTGCCACGAAGGTCCTTGTTTGGGCACTTCCTGTTATAGGGTGACAACACTGTGCTCCTGTCTCCCCATGACCCTCCTGTGTCTTATAGCATTCAAAGTAGACTACAAGTGGGAGTGCCACTACACATTATGAAGACATGGCCCACTGTTGTCACCATCAGGAAATGTGGCCTAAGAAATGCAGAGCTGGGAAGACATATAAGAATCCAGCCTCAGCCTACTAGGTGCATACTTGCCAACAGTCCCGATTTTCCCGGGTCAATCCTGATTTTTGGACCCTCATCCCGATCTAAGACCATCCCGATCAAAATCCCGGGATTTTGCTTTTGTTACAGGAATCAAGACTATTTTTGGCACCAAAAGCAGCTTCTGGCTCCGAAAATATGGCCGCCGCAGCTGGCTGCTCGAAGGCCTCTCCCCTCTCCACTGAACACATGGGGAAAGAGACCTTTAAATGCAGCTGCCGCCAACCCCCACCCCGTGGCCTGCTGCCGATGAGGGGCAGAGCCAAGGGACTTCACTGTGGACACCTGATGTAAGGAGGGACTCCACTGCCTGGGGACAAGTGATGTAAGGAGGGACTCCACTGCCTGGGGACACCTGATGTAAGGAGGGACTCCACTGCCTGGGGACACCTGATGTAATGAGGCACTCCACTGCCTGGGGACACTTGATGTAAGGAGGGACTCCACTGCCTGGGGGACACCTGATCTAAGGAGGGACTCCGCTGGGGACACTTGATGTAAGGAGGGACTCCACTGCCTGGGGACACTTGATGTAAAGAGGGACTCCACTGCCTGGGGACACCTGATGTAAGGAGGGACTCCGCTGGGGTACCTGATGTAAGGAGGGAATCCGCTGGGGGCACCTAATGTAAGGAGGGACTCTGCTGGGGGCACCTAATGTAAGGAGGGACTCTGCTGGGGGCACCTGATGTAAGAAGGGACTCTGCTGGGGGCACCTGATGTAAGAAGGGACTCTGCTGGGAATGCCTGGTGTAAGGAGGGACTCTGCTGGGGACACCTGGTGGCATCTGGTGGCAGGCGACGGTGGCAAGAGACACACTCTGGGCTTCCACTGATTCTAAATTATGGTGAGTTCAACCATTTCATTTTATATTACAATGTAATAATAGAAATAATGTGCTTCAATCATCCTGACACCATAACGCATTTTTTTACAATTTTGACAACTATGCAGGTGTCACCTGAAACTATTACTTCACTTGGATTGAATAGAAGAGGAGTGCAGCCAGTGAAGCCAGGACTTCTGATCTGCATTATTTTTTCAGGTCTGTGACTGAGAAAAGTACTTTCAGAAGAAGTAGGATATAGAAGCATACATATTATCTCCAATAAAAGTTTCCTAATGCTGGCAGCAAATTTTAGTGCATTGCAGGCACCACTACTCTTATATAGTGTGCACTGTGATCCAGCAAGGTGCACAACTAGGTGTATAGACTGTAACCCAATACACCAACAGAGGCAGGCATGTACTGGCCATCGGGACTACCGGGAGATTCCCGGTGGGCCGATGGCTCAGTGGGCCAGTCAGGTGCGGTCCTGGAGCCGCTCCTCTCTGACAGTGAGTGATCGCAATTTCACTCCTGTCAGGAGGAGCAGCTTCCGTCATATGCTGCTGGAGATTGCATTAGGCGTTATGCTCCCTCCAGCCTGCAGGGGGAGATAGACCAACGGCAGACTTTCCTTCCTCTCTCCCCTATCACTTGTTATCACATGACTGGAGAGAGAGGAATGAGAAGCTGACTTCAAAAGGTGAGTAAATGTGGGAGGGGGAGGAGAGGGGGATCACTGATGTAGGGTGTCCACGTGTCCCGGATTGCCCGGGACTGTCCCGCAATGGACATGTCTGTCCTGGGTCCCGGGCACCTTCATTCCGGGACAATACAGTGTCCCGGAATGAAATACTGGACTTAGCCAGTCCAGCCACCCTATTAACTACATTTGCAGATCTGGTTGCTAGGGCCGGCCCCGCCTGGCGTCTAGTAACCAGTGACATCACAGACAGTGAGCGAGGCTGCCCTGCTGTCTCCACCAACCTCGGCAGTCGGCACCTCCTCCTTCTCCAACACCCGGTGGCATGCAGCAGGGAGTCAGGACAGTGTCTCCCGAGTCCCTGACCAGCCCATCTACTGTGTGTCAGCCTGCCCGACTGCTGCTACTGCTCGGGTGGCAGGCGGTGGGTCTGGTTACCAGCGATGACAGTACGAGGAAGCAGGAGTGGTAGCAGCTGTCAGGCTGACCCCAGAGGTGCACGAAGTATCCAGACTCCAGTCCCGGAACTCCTCCTCCCTGCACTTCACCACAAAAACCGAGAGCAAGTGACACCGACAAGGAGCTGCAGTCACAGGTACAGATAACATGGGGCTGTGGCAGGGAGAGCACAAGCAGGACTGGAATAGGGTGGCCGTGAGGTCGGTGGTGTGCTCTGTTCCTAACATTGACATGGCATGATTAATGGCCATCGCTGGGCTCTCTGAATGGGGCACTCTGGAGGTACTGTCTTAGTGCATCTGGAGTGTCCCCTTACATCCTCCAGGGTGTCCCATTAAAACCTCCAGGGTGCCTCCAGAGTGTCCCTTTACTTTTTTCAGAGTGCCCCTTTACTTTTTTCAGAGTGCCCACTGACATCCTTCAGCATGGATGAACAGTAGTACTAAGGGGGCATTGTGGAGGAGGATGTAAGGGGGCACTCTGAAGGTACTAAAAAGGCGCTCTGGATTAGAATGTAAGGGGCACTCCAGAGGATGTAAGGAGGCACTAAGAGGGCATTCTGGAGGATGTCAGGGGGGCACTGTGGAGGATGTAAGGAGGCTATGGATAAGTTAGTACAGCCGGAGTGCCCCCTTACATCCTCCAGAGTGCCCCCTTACATCTCCCAGAGAGCCTCCTTATATCCTCCAGAGTGCCCCCTTACATCCTCCAGAGAGCCCCCTTACAACCCCCGGAGTGCCCCTTAGTACAGTAGTACTAAGGGGGCACCCTAGAGGAGGATGTAAGGGGGGGGATAGACCTGCTGTACTCCCTGCGGTAGTCCCTCTGAAAAGTGATCCTAGAGCCCACTTGTGATCTTGCACACAGGCCCACTGTCTGCATAATACACCACTGCCCCTGCCCAAAAATTGGCCAAAAAAAAGTCAAAAATCATGTTTTCGGGGGTGTCCCTGAATGGAAGTTTGGAAATGTGGTCACCCTACACTGATGTGAAGGGCTGCTGATGGGGGATCTCTGATGGGGACTGTGATGTGAAGTGGGCTGCTGATTGTGACACTCTGATCTAAGGGGGATGCTGTTGGGGACACTCTGATGTTAGGGGGGCGCTGTTGGGGACACTCTGATGTAAGGGGGATGCTGTTGGGGACACTCTGATGTAAGGGGGACGCTGTTGGGGACACTCTGATGTAAGGGGGACGCTGTTGGGGACACTCTGATGTAAGGGGGATGCTGTTGGGGACACTCTGATGTAAGGGGGGACGCTGTTGGGGACACTCTGATGTAAGGGAGACGCTGTTGGGGACACTCTGATGTAAGGGGGACGCTGTTGGGGACACTCTGATGTAAGGGGGATGCTGTTGGGGACACTCTGATGTAAGGGAGACCCGTATGGGGACACTGATGTAAGGGGGACGCTGTTGGGGACACTCTGATGTAAGGGGGAAGCTGTTGGGGACACTCTGATGTAAGAGGGACGCTGTTGGGGACACTCTGATGTAAGGGGGGGCGCTGTTGGGGACACTATGATGTAAGAGGGACGCTGTTGGGGACACTCTGATGTAAGGGGGGCGCTGTTGGGGACACTGATGTAAGGGGAACGCTGTTGGGGACACTCTGATGTAAGGGAGACCCGTATGGGGACACTCTGATGTAAGGGGGACGCTGTTGGGGACACTCTGATGTAAGAGCCCTTTCACACTGGGGCGGGGAGCGGCGTCGGCGGTAAAACGCCGCTATTATTAGCGGCGTTTTACCGTCGGTATGCGGCCGCTAGCGGGACGGTTTTACCCCCCGCTAGTGGCCGAGAAAGGGTTAAATACCACCGCAAAGCGCCTCTGCAGAGGCGCTTTGCCGGCGGTATAGCCGCGCCGTCCCATTGATTTCAATGGGCAGGAGCGGTAAAGGAGCGGTATACACACCGCTCCTTCACCGCTCCAAAGATGCTGCTGGCAGGACTTTTTTTATCGTCCTGCCAGCGCCTCGCTCCAGTGTGAAAGCCCTCATGGCTTTTACACTGGAATGCAAGCAGCGGCACTTTCGGGTCGGTTTGCAGGCGCTATTATTAGCGCAATAGCGCCTGCAAACCGCCCCAGTGTGAAAGGGCTCTTAGGGAGACGCTGTTGGGGACACTCTGATGTAAGGGAGGCGCTGTTGGGGACACTCTGATGTAAGGGGGGCGCTGTTGGGGACACTCAAAATGAAAGTGGGCCAGTCATGAGGAAGTCCAGGGCCAAATTTTTGTCCCAGTCCAGCCCTGAACAGAGGCCACTACATATACTTCCACCCAGCAAGGATATTGGCTGGCATTTGTACTGACTATAACAGACACCAGAGATAAATGGACATGGGTGGACTATCCCATAAAGGAAGAATATCAGGAGAATTCTTATAGCGTGCAGAAGAGTTAAAACCTTTTATAATGTTTTACTGCTGCCTGTGCCCTCTTGTCCCAGTGACACCCCTCCACCCTATTTCTTGTAATGGTGTCACAGGAAATTAGTGTGGTCACAGACAGGACAAAAACCTGTCAGAACATGTATCTTATCCAAAACAAAACAAAAAAAGACCTCTAAGACCTCTATTACCAGTTGATTCTGTCAGTAGGTGCAATATTTTTCTACTACCTGTAACAGGAAAACAGCGCTGTTCCTTCTGTGATCAGTTTGTACAGTAGCATTATCAATCTCTGGACAGTATAATCTTAGATAGACATGTAGTTAAAAATAACCTTTAAGGCTAAAAATAAGATAAAAATGAATAGCCCATTAAAAGATAAAATAACCAAACCAGATTTTGCTGTTATGTCTATAATCTAGAGATTTTCCTTGCAGTACTTTTTATCCGTCACTAGATGTTCTCATTCTGATGACAAGCATCATTCAACCTACTACTCCTTCTGAAAAAGGGTCATCCTGGGGTGGGCACCCCAGCCTTCAATTGGATAGCGAAATGAGCAGCTGTGCTAGCTTTTTAAGCAGCTACAGCAACATCTATATTTTGGAAAGAAAAAAATGTAAACTATAAGAAAAAGCTGGCCATTGTAAGCGGTGGTGTTATACTCTGTGGTTTGCGGTTTGCCCAATTGTAACTGTCACTTTTGCTGGACAATTTGATCTGGTTAAATAATAGGTCTAAATAGTCCTACTAAACAATAGTCCTACACCTACACAAGAAGGACAATGCACTAAAAAACGAATAGTGCTATCAATTATGTTAAAAGAGTTAGATTAAAGATTAAAGGCCTGTGTTGAGAGTGGCTCGTTATAAATTAGCCTGGCAATATATAGCAATAAATAGCAAGATGAAGAGAGTTAATAACCACGCTCTTAATTCACCATGAAGTTGAGTTTGCTACTCAAATCAAATAAATAACTTCAAAAAAACTAATGAAAAATAAAAATGATTATATAAAAATATGTGCCACTAAACATATAAGGGCTTGCACCAAATAATGTGACTGTGCCAATTCTATCACCCGGGACTTCGAGGACACGTCACTGGAAAGCAGGTGGAACGCAAACTGGAGTTTCCACTCTGATTTTAATGCTGAAACTGCTCTACCTTGGTGTGAGTGCATTTTTACTTTGTTCTCAATAAATGTTATACATACTACACTATGGGAGGTCCCTCTTCTCTTCTCCTCTTTATGTGAGCTACAGTATATGTTGAGTGTGTAAAGGCACAGGAGCGCCAAATTGCTGGTATGGTCCTGGATGCCCTGCTGTACATCTGAATTTCTGGCCGGGTGCGAGTGGATAGAATTTGAGTGTTCTGAATCTAGAACTTGCCAACTAGAGATTACCAAATGCTGTTTTTGACTACCTGTAATTGGGGTCAAGAGGTCCTGGTGAGTGAGCTGTATGTACACATGTCGGTGTACTGTAGCGGAAGCACAATCATTCACTTTGGTGTTGAAGTATCATGTCTGCCTGGATTCACTTTGGACTTATCTTGTTGAAAATAGTGGACGTTATTTAGTATTCATGTTAGATGGTGATAGAATTGGCATAGTCACATTATTTGGTGCAAGTACTTCTTGTATGTTTAGTGGCACATATTTTTATATAATAATTTGTATTATTTTTCATAACTTTTTGATGTTATTAATTTATTTGATTTGAGTAACAAACACAACTTTATGGTGAATTGAGACCGCAGTTATTAACTATCTTCATCTTGCTAACTTGATCTGGTGCAGGAAGTAGAAAAATAACAGCTCTATCAACAGGATCAACAGGTGCTAAAACTATGTTACAGGGGAACTCCAAAAAACATACCATATACTGCTGTGTTAATGTTAGTGAGAGGCTGGCGTATGTGTAACTTTGATTCTGCCTATAATTTCAATTTAACTGTGAAACGCTTCTTCTCGTCATCATCAAACAGCACTAAGCTAACGACTTGTGCAGCATCCTTCTAATGAGCAAAGCTATGACGGCGGAGTCCTCAGGCAGACCCTGCTGAGGATGGCAGGGGGTAGCATCAGTGCTTTTCCTTGGCCTTCTTCCTACACTACCCCTGGGGCCCTTTCTGTGCCAGGCTCGCGTGGTAGTTCCAGTTCCCCCAGGATACGCATCTCTTTAGCTCTGTGGAAACACGGGCGCCTATTTTTAGACTCCTTTAATGAGCCCGCCAGCACCTCCTCTCCGCCCGGGGTCACATCTGCTTGTTAATGAGCCCCAAACAAATTAACGATTCAACAACAAGTCCTAGATAAAGACAAACGTGCACCCAGAGGGATCCAGAAAGGAGGGCAGGCTTACCCTGAGAGATGGCAGACTGAAATCTCAATGTTCTAATAACCCGGCTCTTCCCACCACAGAGTGTCAGAATTCATATGGACTAATTGTGCCGCTGTCCTTTGTTTCAGAGTAATCTCACTGATGTATGAAAGCTGGAGGGAGGCAAAGCTCCGGCATTACCTGCGGCAACCAATCAAAGACTCCTTGCTCAGGTCTGACTCAGGAGCAATGACTGGGGCTACTTTACAACAGTGGAGTCTAAACTTAAGCTCTCCTTATAAAGCATGACTGCCATTGTTGAAATCTCCTGAACATGCTAGTTTAGTATGGTTGTCATGCTGACCCTCTAATAAAAAAGATTTAAGATTTTGGCGGGAGCTCCACTTTAACTAGCTAACCTAGCTAGAGCATATCAGTGTATAACCTATTAAACTATGATATAACAAAAGCAGCTTCAAGCTTTATATGCTTCGAAAACAATCATTTTCAAATGAATTTATTACCCTTTACTAAAACCACAGCACATCCCCGGCAATACCGGATATAGCAGCCAATCATACTCTTCATTTTGTTCCCTGTCCAGGAGGAATATCAATTTGAATCTGATTGGTTGTTCTGGACAACTTGTCTTTTTTGTATGATGTCAGGCGTTTTCCCATCACCCATTCATTAAGGCCTAGTTCACACCTATGCAGGTTGAAGTTTGTATTTTTCATTTTACGTTTTTCTATGGAACCAAAAACCAGAAAAAAAAATTCCTGGCCATTTCCATAAAATTCACAGATGTGAACATGACCCCTAGGAAACCATGTTAAATGAACTGTAGTGTGGTTCTGCAAAACAGAAAATGCACTAAAAAATGCGTAGGTGTGAACCAGGCCTAAAAGTCCAATGTTTTCCCACCACCTTCCTTTTGAAGTACACGATACAGAAGTTGCCAGGTCTGCGCATGACAACCAATGTGATTCTTCAATATCAGCAAGCTGCATAGTACTTCTTTCAGACATTTGTAGACCCCAGGCTTGGGGCTTTCTGCCTCTCGATGTCCCATGTCTCCTTAATGAAGAGGACCTGTCAGGAAACGTCTGACAGATAAAGGGACTCTTGATGAACATGCTCCATTGTGCCTCTTCCTTCTCCAAATACACATTTTGTGGAGAGCAAACAGCCGGCTGCTCCAGGGCCTTTGCAAAGGATGACAAATCTGATTTTCATTTCAAGCGATACAAAGGAAGAGGATTCTGCAAAAGCTTTTTTTTTTTTGATACAAGAAAAGTTCCGGTCTAATGTTTTTTTTTATCATTCCTAATGGCTGAGCGGTTTAGATCTCCAGAGATAACATGTTAACTATATTATCCTAAGGGCTGTAGCAGGGAAAGCCGCTAATATAGTAATATGATAATTAGCTCATCTCCTAATGCATGCACCTGGAACTGTTTACAGTTTCTGCCTAATGTGCTTTAAAGGGAACTTGTCAAGACAGAAATATGCGGTCTGCCATTGCTGACTTGTTTTTAAAAGTACAGGTTCCAGGGCTGTCTTCTTGAATATGCATTTGAGTCAGTGACCCAAAACAAGTGACTGTATATGCATGCATCAAGTTGGTGAGTCAGTAACAAAGTATAGCTTAAGGTGACACCCCTGGAACCTGCACCACCCAAAACAAGTCGATAGTGATTTCTTTCAAAGTGAAACAGTTTTTTCTTAGTAAATTGATGTACATCAGTGGTGGTCAACTTGGTAAATATAAAAGGCCTCAAGTGTAGCCCCAACATATCCAGAGGATCACATAATAGGCACTTGTTCCATTTCGGCCCATTCACCCCAAAACACAGTGCAGTTCCACTCACATGGTTTTGTGCAGTGAGGTGCATGTAAGCATGGTACATTTGGCAGCCCATTCAAAATATATTTGCAGTAACATATCTCAAAACACACAAAAATATGTGCAGTCTGATTTTCTTTCTTTTTTTTTACAGCTCAACAAACAGTACATGTGCACTGTGCTGTATTCTGGTGCATTGCAAGGTACATCATACTTCCCAACTTTCTGAGATGGGAACGAGGGACACCTATTAGCAAATGTATGTACTGTAGGTATAGGACACACCCCTGCCACTCCCCCCTTAAAAGGGGAATTGTACAAAAAATAATAATTGGTTAAACCCACAAGTGCTTTTTGATCACTACTATTCCTTTATATTGGCTCTTGGAATTTACAAATGCAGCAGTGTAAAACACTTTTTAATAGATAAGTAGTGCATTTTATATACAACTATATAGATCAGACCACAATGAGGAGGACAGAGGGACTTTGGGACAGAGGGACATAGGGACAGTCCCTGAAAATCAGGGACAGTTGGGATCTATGGGGTACATGCATTTTGTGGGTGCACTGGTGTTACATTCACAATAAATGGCAGCACAGCACATTAATGCATATAATGTGCATTAAGATAATCATATTGCAAAGTCATGGGCCCTTCTTTTGGTGGAGCTTGTTAGGTTTCCCATTTAAAACAAATGGGCTGTGACGTACCTCAGTGCCCAGAAATCCTGCTGCATTTCTTTTAGCAGCCCATTGAAATGCACATTGTACATTGCACTTTGCTGTGGGGTGCCATTCAAAATGTGTTGCGGTAATGCATGTTTATCGCACTATACTGCAGTTCAAGTTGTGCCAATGGGCTAGGTTCACACACTAGTGCGAATTGGATGTGAGTTTCCCCGCATCCAATTCGCATTACAGGAGATTGTGACCGGCTCTCTATGGAGTCGGTTCACACATCTTCGAGGCGGCACCAGAGTGACTTGCACAAGAGTCCTGTGTGTCTTTGGCTCCATTTCAGGGCAGAATTCAGGCAAAAATGAGGCCCTGATTCATCCCTGAAATGGAGAACAGGGACACACCGGACCCCTGCTGCGAGCCGCATCTGGCATGAGTGTGAACCCAGCCTTAATGTTTTCTTTTTGTCTTCAGCATTCCCTCTGCAGGAATAGGGAACCACTCTTTGCAGATAAATAGGCTCCCAATGCACTGGTCAGATCTCTGGGCCAGCTGGTTCTGGTACAGAAAGATCACAGCAGCATCTAATGTGCACATTACTGTGCTGGAGGAGTTATGGCGAAGGAATGTGGCGCAACATCAGAAACTTCTGTGATGTTTTTGTAACTAACTTTGTGATGTAGCCGACTATGTGGCCTGCGCAACAACAGCCTTTCCCTAATGTCAGCCATCTGAACACAGTGAGACAGTGGGCCACATGTGGCCTGAGGGCCGCATGTTGAGCACCAAGGATATACACTATATGGCCGAAAGTGTATGGACAAAAGAATGAGTTCAGGTGTCACCAGTGAAGGGTACTGTTAATAGTACAGCATACAAAAACATCTTACATAATTGTGTGATTCTAACCTAGTGGTAACAATTTGGGGAAGGCTCTTCTCTGTTCCAGCATGACTGTTCACAGGAGGAACTTGAGTGGCCTGTACAGAACCCCAACCTCAACCCTAACTGAACACCTTTGGAATAAATTGAACTGCCAATTGTAAGCCAGGTCTTCTGATCCAACACCAGTATCTGACCTCACAAACAGAAACAAATTCAGCACAGACACTCTCTTGTGGAAAGATTTCCCATAAGAGTGGAGGCTTTTAAAATGTAAAGACGGGTTCAATGCCATATAAGTGTCCAGGGTTTTGGAATGATGTTCAAAAATCTCCTACAGATGTGATGGTCAGGTGTCTACAAACTATTGGCCATATAGTGGATATCTTAATAGGATTTGGTCCTGGGTGCACCACAAGAACATTCAAACACGGCTATGCTCTGGATGCAACCACAACCTTGAGCCTGCTCTGGACTTCAGACCATCCTGCAACTGATAGTGCTCATTTTACAGAGTTTCAGGTGTTTATGGCTTTTTGCTGCCCACAGTAAAATACATATTTTGTGATTGGCCTAATGATGAGTGACAGATGGTTGGGGAATCTATTCCCATAATGCACCAGGGCTTCTATCATAAAAAAGAAAAAACACACCAGTTGTATTATCTACTACTATCTTTATAAAGATCAAGGAATACAGAGCCCAGATCACATCCTTTTTTATTATAGAAATGTGCTACATTGGTGACCTTATAAGGGGTCCAAAGAACATTCTGACTTACCTGTCTGGGGAATTTTTAAGTAACATATGCCTATTCGGGGCAAGTTGACAAATCAGCTTAAAAACATTTTCCATCCGCCTGTTGATACCTTCAACATGCTCCATTATTCCTCTGTGGGGGCTATTAGAAATACCCAGCATTTCCACGTATAGGCTTGTATCTGACCGTCACCCTTCCTCCCAGGATACTGTGTTCAGGTCTTAGTAGCCAATCACTGGGCCTGAACACTGTCAAATGGGGAAGAGGAGGAAGTCAATAACTCCTGCATGAGCTCTAACACAGACCAATTTACAGTTTATACAGGAAATAGGCTCAGGACTGCAGCAAACAAACATGGTGTCAGGGGAGCGAAGGGAAGGTAAGTATGTAAGGGGTAGGCGGGTGGTATCTCCTCCATGTTCCCCTCTTAGTTTGGGCGCCAAGTGTGGGTCCCATAGGAGGCCTACCCTAAGGTGAGTTCTTTGGGCTACGCCAGGCGATAAATGGGGTCACTCATCCTAACATCTTGCCTGAAGGCATGCTCACCAATGCCCGGGACCAAGGGGAGTCTGCGGTCATGTGAAGAATCAAACATTAAGGCAAGCCCCCAACTCAGATGAGCCACTTGTGTGCAGTGTTGTATGCGGAGTTCCTCCAGAGGATGTTGTCCCTTGTCCTACACACTTGTACAGGTGTATGTGTTGCATTAGGATGTACATGCAGAGCTTATGCCCACCCCACCAGTCAGCATACCTCTGTTACATTACTCCCCTTAATGGAATAAGGTCCCACAGAGCATGGACCTCATGCATGCTCTTGCTTAACTCTTGCCTTCCCGTAACAAGTGATCAGGCCATAGATCTCCAGAATGCTAATCTGCTCCCGGTGACTGGCAGAGACGACAGCTAGGGAGGGAGCCAAACTCTGAACTCTCTAACTACCGGATGACCTGTCACCTAACCAAGTACCATGCCAACCATAGTTGCTGTCCTTTCTTTCCGGTTACCCATAGCAACTTCTTTCTGTTCAGACCAGGCCTTGAGCAGTAGAAACAACTTTACTGAGCTTTTGGCAGAACATGTATAACATACGTTAACGTCCTTTCCCTAGCTAAACCTAACTGTGGCTGCCCCAGGTTACCTGCACAGGTAAAGTCTATTAGAGAATAGTCCAAACTTGGCAGTGCTCTAACAGAGAAGTCCATATGCAGGTTTCTTCCAGCAAATCAGCATTTCTGAGCAGACCACAGGTCCCAGGGAGTCTTCAACGAAGGTTCCCCAATGCGTTTCCCCAAGTGTTCCTTTGAGTCCCCCACAGGATCCAGACCTCTTCGCTTTTATAGAACACGGGAAGGGGACTGAATGCCAGCAAACACACCGGCAACTGACTGGATGCCCCACCACCAGGGTCTGGCATTTAACATGCCACAGATTTAAGTGGTGAATATTTTATGATGTAACACTAATAAAGAAAACTATTGTTATTATTGCCAGGTGCTAACTGAATACACACAATAGGCAACCTGCCCACAAGTATCATTGTGTGAGGATGGCCTATCAAGAGAACCTCTCATTTTACCCTAAATAGGCAAAGTGACAGATTTATTTTAGGGAAAAAAACTGTCATCCCCTTGGCTGTTCTTTGCAGGGGTCCAGCTATAGCAAAATTCCTTAAAATCATAAAATATTCACCACCTGAATCTGTGGCATAGTAAAAACAATTTTTTTTACAGACAGTGACAGGAGATCTGCCTTACAAAGGTATACTTGACAGATAGTGGTATGACCAGTTGTTATCCACTAACTGTGATGTCACCTCCACAGTGCGCTTCAACTGAAACTCTCCAACGCTTTTCGAACACAAATTTAAACATCAGGGCAGTACCACACTACGAAGTAATAATAATATAATTAATAATTTGGTATTCAACTGTGATCAATAATTTTAATAAGTACCTATGCTGTACTGGCTTACATCATATTTGACTGTTAAACCACTTATGATCCTCAGAGGCATCAGGCAGAAGAACCCATTATGTGATAAGGAGGAAAAGAGACAAGCCCACATGTAGCGAAGCCAGGTAGAGATGCACAGGTGGCATCAAATCTAAAAGGAGCACATATTGCCTTTTTCTAAACCCAGAAAGGTCTATCATGGTAAATGTATGGTAAATTAGTGGTATTAACTTGCTTAGCCACTAGGGTAGATTGCTCAGGTTTGCTATCCAACCTGTTCTTCAAATCACGATATCATGATACCATAACCATTTGTCTCCTTGTTCTTCCCATTCCTACACAGTTACCCACATCTAAATTTAGCCAACCTTAAAAGAAATACTGTTTTTAATATGCCACAGATTCAAGTGGTGAATATTTTTATGATGTAACATGTAATAAAGAAAACTATTTTTGCACTTTTTAAGGAAGCGTTTATATTTCTATTTGCATGGTTGCAGACAAAATCCCAATATTGCCAGGTGCTAACTGAATACACATAATAGGCAACCCGCCCACAAGTAACATTGGGTGGTGGTGGCCTATCAACAGAACCTCTCATTTTACTCTAAATTTGCAAAGTGACAGATTTACTTTAGGGAGAAAAACTGTCATCCCCTTGGCTGTTCTTTGCAGGGGTCCAGCCAGAGGTGTATTTAGGTTTTGTGCTGCCCTAGGCCTGACTAAACTTGTGCACCCCCTAATTTAAATATGACCCACCCTTTCCTGTCAATGCCATGCCCCTTCCTGTTTATGACCCGCCCTGTCATCTGTAAACCACACCCTTTCCTCTTTAGGCTCCACCTTTTCTGCTTAGAGCTCCACCTCTTTCTCTCTGTACATTAACCACTTCCCACCCAGCCACTGCACATAAACGGCTGGGTGGTCATTTCCTTGTCCTAAGTGGACGTCCAGGAACAGACGTTCAGGAACGTCCCTCAGAGCGAGTGCTCACAGCACAGCGGCTTGATCCTGTGATCATTATGATTACAGAATCCAGCTGAGCAGAGATTGGGATATGGGTGCTGTGATCGGCCCTCCCGATCACGTGACGGCTGTGTCCAATCGCAGCCGTCACAATGTAAACAGACGCATGTCTCTGTGACAGTTCTCCCCGCCGAGCTCAGTGTGGTGGGGGGGGGGATCTGCAGATCTGTGACAGCTCTCTGTGTGAGAATGATTTTACACAGAGAGCTGTTACAGGTCACTCCACAAACAGTACACCAAGCACCACTGTCACCCCTGTCCCCATGTCAGTGTCCCCATAAAACATCTGTCTGTCCCCCATCACTGCCAACACCAAATAAATACTGATTTGGGTTATTTTTATCAAAGAAATGTAGCAGCATCATTTTTGGTCAAAATTTATCAAAATAAAATACTTATTTGCAAAATTTTATAACAGAAACTAAGAAAAATGCTTTTTTTTAAAAAAAGTCAGTCTTTTTTTTATTTGTAGCGTAAAAAATAAAAATCCCAGCTGTGATTAAATACCACCAAAGAAAAGCTCTATTTGTGTGAAAAAAATGATAAAAATGTAATTTGAGTACAGTGTTGCATGACCGCGCAATTGTCATTCAAAGTGTGACAGCGCTGAAAGCTAAAAATTGGTCTGGGAAGGAGGGGGGTGAAAGTGCCCAGTATTGAAGTGGTTAAAAGTGGGTACCAAGTGCAGCCTCATCGGTGCCCATCAAAGCAGCCTCATCGGTGCCCATCAAAGCAGCCTCATCAGTGCCCATAAATGCAGCCTCATCAGTGCCCATCAATGCAGCCTCATCAGTGCATCCTCGTCAGTGCCCATCAATGCAGCCTCATCAGTGCAGCCTCATCAATGCAGCCTCATCAGTGCCCATCAAAGCAGTCTCATCGGTGCCCATCAAAGCAGCATTATCAGTGCCCATCAAAGCAGCCTCATCAGTGCCCATCAATGCAGCCTCATCAGTGCCCATCAATGCAGCCTCATCAGTGCAGCCTCGTCAGTGCCCATCAATGCAGCCTCATCAGTGCCCATCAAAGCTGCCTCATCAGTGCCCATCAAAGCAGCCTCATTAGTGCTCATCAGTGCAGCCTCGTCAGTGCCCATCAATGCAGCCTCGTCAGTGCCCATCAATGCAGCCTCATCAGTGCCCATCAAAGCAGCCTCATCAGTGCCCATCAAAGCCAGTGTGAACTGAGCCTAAGCCTAGGTTCACATTGGAGCAATTTGTCATGCGATTTGAGAGATCAAAACGCATGAAAAGTCGCAGGCTATTGGAGGCAATACTGATTTTGCAGCATCGCACCGATTTGCAAAAGTAGTTTCTGTACTACTTTTGTCGATTTCAGGTGCGACTTCAATAGACATCTGTGAATGAAGCCACACAAATGTCTATCAAGTAGCACCTGAAATCACGCTGACCTTGCTACTTTGAAATCGTGCTACTTCAAGTGAAGTAGCGTGATTTCAAAGTAGCATCAATGTGAACCAGAGCTTAGAGATACTAGTTGCTATGAAAGGTTAACCACATATACAAGCAGACACTAAGGTGTTAAATGCCATTGATTCCAGAAGCACCAGACTGCAAATATTGAGCTGTAAAGAGTTAATCATATATGTAAGCAGCAGTGTACATGTGTCCATTAAAGCAGAGTAGAGACAGAAAGCAAGGACACAGAGGGTTAATTATCAGAGAGTCTGTAAACACTGACAAGTTCTCTCTCCCTCCTGTCTGTGCAGAGGGGAAGGGGAGGGGGAACTGTGTGTGCTCGCTGTGTGTGCTCGGCCAGCAACCTCCTGCAGTTAATGGACTGACTCTGGAGGCAGAGGGGGGGCTTTTTTCAATCGGGGGGGGGGCGCGCCGGCTGCCACCCCCCCACAAAGTGCCGCCCTAGGTCTGGGCCTTGTTGGCCTAGGCTAAAATACAGCACTGGGTCCAGCTATGGCAAAAATTCCTTTATGTTTTGGGGTTTTTTTGTTTTTGTTTGCATTAAAAATTAAAAGAAGGCATTGTTTTTTTCCACTTCACTTTTCCTGACTTTGCACTTTGAAGAAAATTCACTACAATGCCTTGAATATTTCTTTTTTATAAATAATGCTATAAACTGCAATAAAAGTGTACAATAAACATGTAAATGTACTACACTCAGATTGTGCCCTCTTCTGTTTTTTCAGCCAATGCTGCGCCCTCTCACCCTGTGACTTGCTACAAAGTTACAATGTTGCAGTCTTATCATTGGGGGAGAGGAGAGCGAGGAAATGCTACCTCTTCCCTTGCAGCAGAATGCACCCACTGTTGGCGGATTCACTGGTCTGGGATTTGATAGCTTTTTAATGATAAAAGGTGAGGTTTTTCTGAAATATTATACACTTGCTGTGTATGTGGGGATTTAATTCATGCAGACTTGTAAAGCTACTGAAAGCTCCACTTTAAGGAATAAATACCAGAGTTTACAATATGCAGAATTGTTCATTTTGTATTATCACAAGGTAACGCTGTGGAAATTTCAGATAAAAATAGCTGCACATTGTCTGCATCCCCATGGGGACTTTGTAGCCTCCTTAGGATCCCCCCCACACAATAGCAATCCAGCCTCATTATCTGGGATTTGTATCACCTCTTAGCGGTGTCTGTTACAGGCCCAGGCTGAAGCGCCGGCTTTCCAGAGCTCACCATCTGTTCCCGCAGACTCTCCTGGCTTATGATTCTCTTTATACCTCCGATAACCTGCTCCGTCTGTCCTGTTATCTGCCTGCCAGCTTCCACCACTACACTGTACACAGTGCCGAGACCCTGCATTACCTGCACAATGGGGGGCTTGTCACCGGCTGCTGGGAACACGAACGCACTGTCTCCCGTAGAATTCCCACCACCGCTTAGCGAAATGGATACTGGCTGAACGTGGAAGGGCTGCACACTACACAGAAACCAGACAAAAAACTTTTTTACAGTCCCTAATGGCAGAGCTGTCTAGATCATTAAATATGAACCATTAACAGTTCCCTCTCTCAGTTTTCAAAGCTTGGGAACACTGCTGAAATGGAAATGAGATAATCTCCTAAACCAGACACCCAGAATGGTATGTCTGTGTTTTGCCCTACAGTAAGGGGTATCTATGGGCAAAACTGTATTTTTCACCATTGGAAAAAAGGGAAAGCTTAGAACCCCTGTCAGGTTTTTATTGCTCAACCATATAATAAGCAGTCAGGGAGCTGCATCAATCGTCAGAGAGTCCAAGAATAGCTATGTGTAAGGCAATAGAACAAGAAATCCAACGTGTTTCAGTGGTTCAAAAACACCCCCTTCATCAGGACTTATACATTATATTACATCATATCTGACTGGATAATGATAATAGTTATAAATCAACTGTACTATACAAAAATTTTAGGCAGATGTGAAAAAATGATGCGACGTAAGAATGCTTTCAAAAATATATATTTTAATTGTTTATTTTTTATCAATATACAAAATGCAAACTGAGCACAGAAGAAACATCTGAATCAAAACCAGCTTCAATTGTGGCATTTACACACTTGCACAAAGTCAACAATTTTGTAGGATTAGAGTGTATGATTAACCAATTATACCAAGCAGGAGCTAATGATCATCAATTCCATATGTAAGTTGAAACACAGTCATTAACTCAAACAGAAACACCTGTGTAGGAGGCTTACAGAAACAGCTATGTAGGTGGGAGAGGAATGGCCAAACTCTGCTACTAATGTGATGCTCGTTGCTCGTTTAACAAAAATATTTACAAAAGCTGTCCCTTTAAGATGTTTTTCAGTCACCCTCGGCGCCATTCCACAAGTGTGCGCAATTTTAAAGTCTGACATGTTATGTATCTATTTACTCCGCATAACATAATCTTTCACATTATACAAAAAAAAAAAAAATCGGGCTAACTTTAGGTTTCTTTTTAAATTCATGAAACAGTTTTTTTCCAAAAGTGCTGCGCAAATACCGTGTGATTATGTCATAAAAAGTTGCAACGGCCACCATTTTATTCCCTAATGTGTCTGCTAATATATATATATATATATATATATATATATATATATATATACATATAATGTTTGGGGGTTCTGAGTAATTTTCAAGCAAACAAATGATGATTATTACATGTAGGAGAGAAGTGTCAGAATTGGCCTGGATGGCAAGTGGTTAATTACCATAAGTAAGTAATATTCAAATAATTATTATATATTGTTTTTTAAGGTAATTTACTATATTTTCAAAAACTGTACTCAAGCAGGTGGCTTAACGGACAAATTACTGAAGTTTGAAGTTATAACTTCCAACCAGTAATTTCACAATAAATAGATAAATAATAAATTATCATGTTATTACAAGGGAATAGGCTTTATGTTCGGGTCGAACATGAGTTCGACTCGAACATTGGCTGTTGGCCCGTTCGCCGAACAGCGAACAATTTGAAAGCCGCGGAACACCCTTTAGGGTTGAAAAAGTTTTTATTGTCATTTAAACCACTTCCCGCCCGGCCCATAGCAGATGACGGCCAGGCGATGGTTCAGTTAACCTGACTGGGCGTCATATGACATCCAGCAGGATAACTTGCTGCCGCGCGCCCGCGGGGGCGCGCATCGAGGCGATGTATGTACATACCTCGCCTCGCATCGAGGCAAGGTATGTACCCCATGGCCATCCACATGTGCCCAATCTGTGCCAATCAGTGCCCACAAATGGGCACCGATTGGCACCATTATGTTTCAGTTCTGTCCAGCAATGCCACCAATCAGTTTTATCAGTGCCACCAATCAGTGTCATCAGTGCCACCTGTCAGTGCCCATCGGTGCCACCTGTCAGTGCCCATCGGTGCCCATCAGTGCCCATCAGTGCCCACCTATCAGTGCCCATCAGTGCCACCCATAAGTACCCATCAGTGCCACCCATAAGTACCAATCAATGCCACCTACGAGTGCCCATCAGTGCCACCTATGAGTGCCCATCGGTGCCGCATACCAGTGCCACCTATCAGTGCCCATCAGTGCCACCTATCAGTGCCCATCAGTGCCACCTATCAGTGCCACCTCATCAGTGCCACCTCATTGGTGCCACCTCATCCGTGCCCATCAGTGCCGCTGTATCAGTGCCCGTCAGTGCAGCCATATCAGTGCCCGTCATTGAAGAAGAAAACGTACTTATTTACAAAAAATGTTAACAGAAACAAAGAAAAACTTGTGTTGTATGACCATGCAATTGTCATTCAAATTGCAACAGCGCTGAAAGCTAAAAATTGTCCTGGGCGGGAAGGTGTCTAAGTGCCTGGTATTGAAGTGGTTAAACAAACATCACAATGAACAACATTAGGAGTTACATTCCATGAACAGTCACAAATAACCATATACGGTGAGTCACCCCATTGGCTATCGCCCATAGCTAGACTCCCCTTGATATGTAATATAAAACTAATATTGACGACTGTTGCTCAGTCTCGAGAGCAATTTTGGCTAAGGGCCATGTCGTTCGCCAAGAAAAAAATTCTGTAAGTATATAATTAAAAACAGAAAAGAAAGAGAAACGAGAGTCTAGGTCAGAAAGAAACCAGAAAGGGGGAGAAATTGCCTAGGGATGGGCTTGAGCTGTGAGCAGAGAAAAAAAAAAAGAGAGAGAAAGAAAAAACAGATGTGGGAAGAAAACAGAGAGAGAAAAGGAGAGGGAGGGTTGAAGAAAAGCACAAGAACTGCTGAAAGAGACTTTCATTGAAAGAAAAAAAAAACACAGTAGACAGAGGTTGGGTGAGTCGGGGAGTATATGTCACAACCCACTCCAATGTCAGACAACACTGTAGGGAGTTCCAGTCAAAGGTTTTAGAACAAGTAACTGAAGGGCCTGGTATGGAATTTAGGGGGACCCCCACGCATTTTTTTTTAAATTTTGGTTCGGGGTTCCCCTGTGGGGAAATTCCATGCCGTTTTTATCAATGAACTTTTATGTGTATTGCCGGACCGACAATTCATTATAGTCGGCGCTAGCGATAGTAGTTTTACATGACTTTTTCTCCTTTAGAAATGTCATTTTTCTGTCAGACTGTTCTAAACACGGGAAACATGCGCCCCTTTACAGGCATACTATAGACACCCCCCAGGTACGAAATTTAAAGGAATATTATGCTTTTATTGTTTCACTTTAAGCATTATTAAAATCACTGCTCCCAAAAAAAACGGCCGTTTTTAAAACTTTTTTTTGCATTGATCCATGTCCCCTGGGGCAGGACCCGGGTCCCCAAATACTTTTTATGACAATAACTTGCATATAAGCCTTTAAAATGAGCACTTTTGACTATTCATGTTCGTGTCCCATAGACTTTAACGGTGTTCGCGTGTTCTAACAAATTTTTTGCCTGTTCGCATTTTCTGGATGCGAACCGAACCGGAGGGTGTTCGGCTCATCCCTAGTTATTACATATAGCATAATAATATATGATTTAGCTTGATTAAAAAAGTACCTTTTCAGCAGCAGCAGATTCCCCCTCTTAACCGTGTGATAAAAACATGGGATTGTGGGTAAACCTTATGCTCATAAACCCATGTTTTTTTTTTTGTAGTTAAGAGGGCTGGGCTGGAAGGGAGCATGTGTCTTTTAGACACATGCCCCCTTCTATGACATTGCAGTGAGAGGGCGTGCCTCCACTGAAGCATTTTTATTGGACAGCTTGGACCAATGGTGCTTTACCATTGATCCAAGCCACCAAGCTGTCTATTGAGCTCAGTGCCTCTGACAAGAAGTAAGGAGAGGAACTGTGAGCTCATCCTCTCAGTCTGCTGCAAACAGCATGTGCCAGCTTGTATTTAAACTAGCCGCTCTGTATGTAGCTTCTGACAGGCTGCACAAGGAGGCCCATATCTCTGGAACCATAGGTGTCAGGAACCCCATTTTGAATCCTCGAAGCTCGATCGTTTTTTTTTTGTTTGTTTTTTATGTTCATGGCAGGTGAGGCTCTGCCAAAGTGACTCACCAGAGTCACCAAAACTAGTGTACCCATTAGAAGACTTCTCCTCTATTCCTCTTTTGGTGACAACCTAAAACTTTGGATTTTCTTTCACTCTTGGTGATAACAGTAAACAATAGAAATAGAGAGAGTGCATCTCCTTAACAGGGACACAGAGAGCAATAAAACCTGACAGGTGTTGTAATCCCTCTCTACTCTTTTCAGATATAAAAAAAAAACGCTTTGTCTTACGTTGTACTTGAATAACTAATAATAAGATCTGCCAGCACTGTGCAGACATGGCTAATTATGGTAAACATAGCTCCCCAGCTTCCTTCTTACCATTACATAAAAGGGGAAAGCTAGGTAGTATTTTAAAGCAACTAAAATGTAAGCAGCATTTTTTTTAAATTATGCTATGTGAATGGGATCATGGAACAAACATAAAATAGGTGTTATCCAAATCTGGCTGAAAAAGTGGAAATACACTTTAATGGTTGCATTGTATGTTGGCACGGAGTCACCCTTTAATGCTTTGTTCCAGTTTTATCTTCAAGGCCATAGAGCAACAACATGGAAACTAATTTTCCTTCCTTCCCTCTTGTCTCCATGGACACACGCTGCAAAGCCTTAAAAATGGGGGCAGGCTAAGTGGGAAGCTCTTGGCTGGCCCCCAGCTGAGGCACTGAATGAGCCTCATTCATCACAGAGTGAGAAGAAATGAGGCTGCGACGACCCGACACGCAGGACTCCGCCACATACAGCGAGCCGGCTGTTTTACTGATACTGGACTCGGGATCTATATGTCTCACGGCAAACACAACGTCCTGACAAAAGTGATTGTCAAGAAACAGAAGAAAAAGAAGAATACAATTCTTTCATTTACACAGTCATAAAGACTTTTGGGCAATAAAGGGGAAGTCTGGTCTAAACACAAGTTGTGGTCTGATTATATTGCCCATTTAGATCCATGCGTGGGTCTAGAGGTGCATTTTTGTAGTTAGGCAGGTGGGCTGTCATGTGCTAGTGTGCATTGACATGGGTTTTGACTATTTTTAATGCATTTTCTATTTTACAATAAAAACAAGGTTAACAGCCATTGACCTACACTTGTCAATACCTGTTGTCAATGCATCTAAAAGCATCAAAAACACATTATATGCATTTTGATGTGTTGCCATTGACTTCTATGAGCCTCTCAGTACACTAATACCCAGAAAAAATGGACATGGGAATGCTTTTGATAGAACTCATGATGTGTTTTTAATACCAAGCTGCACTATATTAACCAAAGTATTGGGACGCCTGCCTTTACATGCACATGAACTTTAATGGTATCTTGGTCTTAGTCGGTAGGGTTCAATATTGAGTTGGCCCACCCTTTGCAGCTTCAATCCTTCTGGGAAGGCTGTCCACAAGGTTTAGGAGTGTGTCTATGGGAATGTTTGACCATTCTTCCAGAAGCGCATTTGCGAGGTCAGGCACTGTTTTTTGATGAAAAGGCCTGGCTGGCAGTCTCCGCTCTACTTTATCCCAAAGGTGTTCTATCGGGTTGAGGTCAGAATTCTGCAGGCCATTCAATTTCCTCCACCCCAAACTCGTTCATCCATGTCTTTATGGACCTTGCTTTGTGGAAGGGGCCACCCTCAAACTGTTCCCACAAAGTTGGGAGCATGAAATTGTCCAAAATGTCTTGGTATGCTGACGCCTTAAGAGTTCCCTTCACTGGAACTAAGGAGCCAAGCCCAACCCCTGAAAAACAATCCCACACCATAATCCCCCCTCCACCAAATGATTTGGATCAGTGCACAAAGCAAGGTCCATAAAGACATGGATAAGCGAGTTTGGGGTGGAGGAACTTGACTGGCCTGCACAGAGTCCTGACCTCAACCCGATAGAACACCTTTGGGATGAATTAGAGCGGAGATTGCAAGGCAGGCCTTCTCACTCCACATCAGTGCCTGACCTCAGAAATGCACTTCTGGAACAATGGTCAAACATTCTCATAGACACACTCCTAAACCTTGTGGACAGCCTTCCCAGAAGAGTTGAAGCTGTTATAGCTGCGAAGGGTGGGCCAACTCAATATTGAACCTGACAGACTAAGACTGGGATGTCATTAAAGTTCATGTAGGTATAAAGGCAGGCGTCCCAATACTTTTGGTAATATAGTATAATAAAAGTAGTTTGGGGTCTATTTATAATGGAGCGTACACCCCCATCACCCGGTGATCACGCCCCTTATGATGTCACAGTCCCAGCATGCCTCGGGACTGTGACGTCATAAGGGGCGGGGTCACTGCCTATATAAGTCATTGCAGAGCGCTCACACAGCATTACAGCGGGAGATAGCATTGTGTCAACATCGGAAGAAGAGAAGAGGGAAGAAGATGACACAGAAGTCCGGCCACCGCTAGCAAAAGAGCGGCAGAAGATAGCGGAGGAGCTGGCAGAAAAAACAGACACCGGGAGAAGAGGTCGAACACCGGGAGAAGAGGCCGGAGAGCGGGAGAAGAACCGGACACCGGGAGAAGAGCCGAAGTTGGAAGAAGACCCCCGGAGCTGTCTAATAAATTACTTTAAAAACCTATGTAGTGTGTTTTTTTATTGACACTTTTCCCCTAGGTGAATGGGTAGGGGTACGATGTACCCCATACTCATTCACATAGGGTGCGGGGCCGGGATCTGGGGGCCCCCTTATTAAAGGGGGCTCCCGGATTCCGATAAGCCCCCCGCCCGCGGACCCCGACAACCAACGGCCAGGGTTGTCGGGAAGAGGACCTTGTCCTCATCAACATGGGGACAAGGTGGTTTGGGGAGGGGGGGGCCGCAGGGCGCCCCCCTCCCCAAAGCACCCACCCCCCCATGTTGAGGGCATGCGGCCTGGTATGGTTCGGGGGGGGGGCGGTCGCTCGTCCCCACCCCCTTTCTTGACCGGCCGGGCTGCGTGCTTGAATAGGGGTCTGGTATGGATTTTGGGGGGAACCCACGCCGTTTTTTCGGCGTAGGGGTTCCCCTTAAAATCCATACCAGACCTAAGGGACATCGTTGCCTCCCCCTCGCGCTCACTGCAATAGGAAAATTTGTTTTTCCTATTGCAGTGAGCACGAGATGTAGTACCCTGCCCTTGTGTCGTATCTGGTCCGTCGGACCAGCATACAGACGAACGGGCTTTCCGTTAGAAACTGAGTCCGGCGGATTTACGACGTAAAGATGTGAAGCAGGTTTCAAATCTAAAGTCCGTCGGATTTCCGACCGAAACGGTCCATCGGAAGTTCGATGCAGCCCACACACGATCGGATTGTCCGCCGGATTCGGTCCGTCGGACCAGTCCGGTCGGAAAGTCCGCCTGTGTGTACGCTGCATAAGGGTCCATGTAGATCTATGTGCATAGAAGTTGTTTTTTGTAGAGTTATACATGTGCGTTGTCATGTGTCAACATGTGTTTCCTTGCATTGACATGCATTTTCTTTTCTTTCTTTTCCACACCTATACAACATTGTATGGGATGCACATTGTTGAGTAGATAAAACAACATACTCTTAGCAACAACACAGTGGATGTAGGTCTAATAATATTTCTTCATCATGAACCAATGGCCCGTAGCTTACTCAATTAGACAGTATGTTCATGGATTTGCATCCTAATCCAAAAATTCCTCAAAGGATAAGAAGGAAGGGACGAAGGTAGGAGGTAGGTAGGGTTATGCGGGGAGAGGGGAGGGGGAATTCCCAGAGGATCTGGTATAGAAGAAATAGAAGCTTAGGACATAGAAAAACATATTGGTTACATTGTGGTTAAAGGAGTGTAGAGTCAAATCCTGGAGGAAAGGAAATGTGACTTACATTTTAAATGCTTTTTTGAATTTAGAATTTGGAGTGAATGGGATTAACAGCCAATGACCAAGGCTTGTTAATACCTGCTGCCAACAAATGCCAATGTAAAATGCATTATGGTGCATTGCCAATGACTTGTTTGAACATCCCAACACACTACAGTGCTGAGAAAACAGACATGTCATATTGTTCCTGCAGTGCTGAGATGGGAACAGACACTATTATTATTATTATGACAAACTATGACACGTGTTTTAGCACATCAGAATGTGCGTTGATAGGCACTAAATCTTTTCACCCAAGATTCGCACATTACTCTAATTGGATTGTGTGCCGAAGGCCCATAGAAGTCAATGGTAGCAGATGAAATGACATAAAACGTGCTTTCAAGCCTTGGAGACAATTATGAACAAACCTTGGTCAATAGCTGATAACACAAACTACTACAAATTTTAAATTCAAAAACCCATTTAAAATGCACATCAATGTGTGTCAAAACACATGTCAATGCACAAAGGAAACGCACCACCTAACACTACATGGAACGCACCTCTACCCACACGTTTAGATCTTAATGGACCCTTACAGCTTCATATTGAGGACCCATTGATTGATATGGCCTGCTTTCATTCCTGAAATTATCAACGCTGCTAAACCAGGCACCCATACCAACATCTTTGTCCCAGTCCCTGGAAGACTGTCACCGTCATCCTTGGTCCCACTTTCTGGGTGGTTCCCGATAAAGGGAGGAGCCACACAGAGCTGCTATTTTTTGTCGCGCAACGTGACAACACTCTGTCCCTGTCTTTTAATTGTGCTCCCGTGTTACCACGCTGTCATGCGAGCACTCAAAGGAGACTACAAGTGGCTGTTTCAACATGCATTATGCAGGCATGACCCATTGTTGTCCCCATTAGGAAAACTGCACTGAGAAAGAACATGTGGCCATCACAGGCAGTGCATGTAGACAGGGAGTTTCTGCAAAGAGGCTTCAAGAGATCAGCAGCACAGAAGAGGAAAAACGGAGTGAAAAGTGTGTTTTGCAAAACTAAATGTAGTTCAGATTGAGCTTACATCTACGTTAGCTATTTTCGGTGTAATGATTGGTTAAGCCATAGACCATTTGCTTGAGAATATATAACAGCTGAGTCCCACTTCCACATATGGGAGTTGCACTGCTCATAGGCACCCCCATTTATAATCTAAACCTAATACAGACAGTGCTCCAAAATGATCACATTTCCATAGAATTGGCCACATTGGCTGGTAAAGCAAAAATAAACGTATCTGGGCTCCCAAGAGTTTTGCTATATTAGTCATTTGCACTTTTTATATTCTTCCCTTGCAAATTGACCCTTATAGTGCCTCAAGACCACCATCTCCTTCCTTGCTCTATTACTTCCGTAGCTTCCACTTCCTCCCTGGCTTTTTCCAGCATCAGGAGTCACCTTGATTGGGGGGCAGGGATAATGTAACTTCTGCACATGTGCATGGGGTTCACCCATCTCAGCACCTAATATTTACCGATGATGTGACTGTACACTGTGCTATGCATGGGCAACTGTCACTATACAAATAGTAAAAAACTGCTACCAGGCAGGGAAAAGAGTTTATGGCAGAATAGTTATACACTCTATAATTCATAGATACACATTAGAACTCTTTCTTGTGGTAGTGCAACAAAGAGTCGAAAAATAGACAGATTCATGTATAGCATGTGTTGGTAAAGAGTATATGAATCTGTTGCAACTCTTACAGAACTGACGCAAGCATCTCTCCTGTGAAGTGGCAGGATGTTACAGGCAGAGAAGATATTTGGAAAAGTTAGGAGGGTAACAGAAACATTTCATTTTATTTTTTTTTTTAGGTTAGTTAGTTTTTTTAGGTTTTTAGGGGGTTTTTTTTAGGTTTTAACCCCTGTCTGGTATTGGCTTTGTTTTTTTACCATCTTTGTCCCATTGGGGAAATTTCCTTTCACTTCCTGTCCCATAGCCAGAGCCGGCGTTACCGCTAGGCGAACTAGACAGTCTGGTCAATATTCCTATCGTACATGTTCCTGGCAAATCTGGCTCATAAAATAGTGGGTGTTGCAACGATTACCAGTTGGGTCCTGGAAACATCAAGCAAGTGAACATATTCGCCAGCACACCATGGATCAACAACTTCCATCCAAAGATTTTTAATGAAAGAGATCGCAGGGATAAGTGCAACGTTTCGGAGCATCACATGCCTGATGAAGGGGCCCTGCGCAGGCCAACTAGACAGCCGCCTAAGGTGCACTGCTGTCTAGGACACAGCCATGGACGCCGGTTTCCCTAACATCTCTTATAATTTTCCACTGGAGCCACGACAACTGGGTGAGGAGTTATTGCTTTAGTTATACTTTAAAGAAAAAATTGTTGCAGAATTGTCCAAAAGATGTGAAACAATCAACAATTTACTCCAACATGGAGGAGGTCTGATTTGCCTCTACTCACCTTATTAGCGATATAATGACTAAAAAGGACGAGCACAGGCAAGCTTGCAGCAAAGCAAACGAGCCAGCGACAAAAGGGGTGGGACTTTGCATGAAGCACCTGGTTTTCAATTGAATAGATTGGTGGATGGACAAATTGTTTATTAGAGCATACACAGTAGGTGACATACATGATACTAAAAAACGTTTTGGTAAAAACAATTAAACATGATAATAACATGGGTAATATCTCATAAACCTGGTATAGTAACAGAATCCACCAATGACATTAATTGATAACCAATTACTGCGAGGTAATGCCTGCAAGATCTATGGCCCCAATATTCCTGTATGTTGGTTGAAGCATATGCCAATATGTAAATTGCATCAGATGGGTAAAGATTAATTAGAGCACGGCGTCTTGTAGCTCAACGCGTTTCGTGGCTAATTGCCACTCATTAGGAGCAAATGTGCGGTGTGTCTGTAATTTAAGATTGAAGAGATATTCTGTCATGTGTCGACTTGCTGAAGTTCAAACCGAGTATCAGAATGGGGAAGAAAGGGGATTTATGTGACTTTAAACGTGGCATGGTTGTAGGTGCCAGACAGGCTGGTCTGATTATTTCAAAAACTGCTGACCTACTGGGATTTTCACGCACAACCATCTTTAGGGTTTACAGAGAATGGTCCTGAAAAAGAAAATATCCAGTGAGCGGCAGTTGTGTGGGCGAAAATGCCTGGTTGATGTCAGAGGTCGGAGGAGAATGGGCAGACTAGTTCAAGATGATAGAAAGGCAACAGTAACTCAAATAACTACTCGTTATAACCAAGGTATGCAGAATACTATCTCTGAATGCACAACACATCAAACAACAAGAAAGCATGGATCCATCCTGCCTTGTATCAACGGTTCAGGCTGGTAGTGGTATAATGGTGTGGGGGATATTTTCTTGGCACAGTTTGGGCCCCTTACTACTAATTGAGCATCGTTTAAATGTCACAGCCGAGTATTGTTGCTGACCATGTCCATCCCCTTATGACTACAGTGTACCCATCTTCTGATAGCTCTTTCCAGCAGAATAATGCACCATGTCACAAAGCTCAAATCATCTCACCACTGGTTTCTTGAACATGACAATAAGATCACTGTACTCCATTGGCCTCCACAGTCACCAGATCTCAATCCAAAATCTCTGAGGAATGTTTCCAACACTTTGTTGAATCTATGCCACGAAGAATTAAGGCAGTTCTGAAGGCTAAAGGGGGTCAAACCCGGGACTAGCAAGGTGTACCTAACAAAGTGGCCAATGAGTGTACACAGTCCTTAGCAGCTATAGATTTTACTGATCCCCCAAGCCAAGCCTCTTTTTTTCCAGCCTTTATGAAGGGAGATCCCTGTAGCCCCAAAACATGTTGGAACCTCTTGCTGAATGCAAATAAAGTCCTAATGGCTGTTAATTGAAGGCTCTTTCCCTACTGTCTCGTAGCCCACTGCAGCCCATCCCATTCAATATGAGCATGACATGGAGTTGCCATAGCACAGGATCACGTAACAAGAGGCTGCACACTCACTAGAAACACTGAAAAGCTTGCAGCATCTGGATTATATAAAACTCCCATTAAACCCAGTGGACATTGTGACTTTGGCATCGTTGCAGCATTTCCTGGATTGTATTTACAGTCCCCTGGCTAAGTTTACTTGTTGTCCATGATAAGTCAGTCAGCAGGGAGATCTGTGGAGCAGTGGGGAAGTGAGATTGTCATGGGCCATTGTTTGTACACCATGGTTCAGTGAAAGGAGGGAGATGGGAAACATCTGCTCTGGAGCTTGCGCCACATGGCCGCACTGCGGTGGGGGTCATTGGCTCTAAGCCCGCACGCCCAGCTGGTGTGAGGAACACAGGTACAAGCCCGTCTATTAATATCAGCACAATCCTATTAGAGTGTACACTGGCTGACCGCTGTGCTCGCTTTGCGGCTTTCCTTATCATCACAAGCCCAAGAAATACCCTGCTAACTGGCTAAGCTCCTTCCAACTCTGCAATTGTTCAGGGACGGTTTGTGCTTGTGTGTTCCCTCATCTCGTCTGAGGAATAAGAACACCTTATTAACAGTATACTGGGAAAAGTAAAGGGAAAAGTCACATTCTTAACAACTCAACAATTCTTCACAACTTAATATATACAATGTATATACTGTATATACCATGTCTTACTCTTTTAGCCCTTGAGCATCCTCCATGTGCACATGTCAACACCCCTCCATTAAAGAAGTACCCTAGCCAAAAATAACGCAATAAAGCCCATTAAAAGATACCGCTAAAAAGCAGCTTTTGTTGCAATCTATATTCACAGTCCAAAGCTCTCCCTTGCAGTACTTCTTTTTCAACACAAGATGTCCTCAGGCTATGACGGGACAGTAAGGCCACGTACACACGGGCGGACTTTTCGACTGGACTGGTCCGACAGACTTTCCAGCGGACTTTTGACGGACTTCCGACTGACTTTTTAATGAACGGACTTGCCTACACACGATCACACCAAAGTCCGACGGATTTGTACGTGATGACATACGACCGGACTAAAATAAGGAAGTTTATAGCCAGTAGCTAATAGCTTCCCTAGCGTCAGTTTTTGTCCGTCGGACTAGTATACAGACAAGCGGATTTCTGGGTCCGGCGGAGTTACGACGTAAAGATTTGAAGCATGTTCCAAATCTAAAGTCTGTCAGATTTGCGACTGAAAAAGTCCGCTGAAGGTCCGGTGATTCCCACACACGATCGGATTGTCCGCCGGATTTGGTCCGTCTGCATCCGTCGGACAAGTCCGGTTGAAAAGTCCGACCGTGTGTACGCTGCATAAGGCTCTGTTTCCACTACTGCAAGTTGTTATGCGACTTGACATGTGACAAGTCAAAATCCATGTATTTCAATGGTCCCTGTTCTAATTGGTGCAACTAAAGTCGCAGCGACTTCAAAAAAGGTTTTGTACTGCTTTGTTCCTGACTTCGGGGCAACTTGTTCTCCCATGATTCTCACCAGTCGCATGACATCACATAAAAAAAAAAAAAAAAATTGCACTGCAAAGTCGCACTGTGAATCACTGTGAAGCATTGCAAAGTCGCACTGTGAGTTGCACTGTGCACTAATGCACGACTTTGGGGTCGCAATAGTGGAAACTTAGCCTAAAAAAAGAAGCAGCACAGTGATGAGCCTGTTGCTCTCTACTCCAATGAATATGATCTGATTGGTTCCTCCTGCTGCTTCTTCCCCTCATACTCCAGCACTGCTGAACATGGACTGTAAGAGGCAGATACCAGGTCAAATTCAGGTATGTACTTTACATTGCTTTCATTTAGAAAAGTACAATTAATGATGCATTATAAACTACAGAGATGCATTAGTTTGTCTCTGTTATATCTGCCTAGAATCCACCATTAAATCACCTTAAAGCAGTTGTAAACAATATTTTTTTTAAACAACAAATATTTTATACTTAATCGTATTGCACAGAGCAGCCCCAAAATTCCTTTTCTGGGGTCCCCTGCCCCCTTAACTCTTCTAAGTGAACCACTATAGGAAACCTCTTTCTGTGGCGGCGCACCTGTGGGCTTGCTCCCGAGCCAGGCTGTGTGCATCCATTGACTCATACATACAGCATGGCTTGGACCCGCCCCCTGCTCCCCCCTTCCTTAGGATTTAATTGCAGCAGGAGCCAATGGCTTCCACTTCTGCTTCAATGTCCTGTGAGGAGAGAGAGAGGAGAGCATTTCTGCAGACTGGCACTGCACTGGATGGAAATAAGACTGGGGTAAGTATTTAAAGGGGGGGGGGGGGCGTTACAACACCTGGGATATATTTTACCTTAATACAGAGACGTGAAAGATATAGTCATCCCTCTGCTTTCCCCTCCTGTAAGCATGTTTACAATGTTAGACTGACAGCAATCAGTCTGATTGGTTTAGAGTGCTACCGCTTGCCATTCTGATGCCCCGTACACACGGTCGGACATTGATCGGACATTCCGACAACAGAATCCATGGATTTTTTCCGACGGATGTTGGCTCAAACTTGTCTTGCATGCACATGGTCACACAAAGTTGTCGGAAAATCCGATCATTCTGAACGCGGTGACGTAAAACACGTACGTCGGGACTATAAACGGGGCAGTAGCCAATAGCTTTCATCTCTTTATTTATTCTGAGCATGCGTGGCACTTTGTGTGTCGGATTTGTGTACACACGATCGGAATTTTGTTGTCGGAAAATTTTATAGCAAGCTCTCAAACTTTGTGTGTCGGAAAATCCAATGGAAAATGTGTTACGGAGCCCACACACGGTCGGAATTTCCGATAACAAGGTCCTATCACACATTTTCCGTCGGAAAATCCGACTGTGTGTACAGGGCATTAGTCTGGCTTTTATTGTATGGAGGAAGCTAATCTCTGTCATTCATGCCTGCAACATAAACCTTAAATTATATTTCAACTTTCCACCCCCTCTTTTTTTTTACCCCTGCTTACCTTGTGGTGGGTTCTCCACAGTTTGGATACTCACCTACCCAGCAGATCCAGCGGAGTCCTGCCAAAATCCTCTTTTCAGCAACCACTGCTTGGGTCCCGTGCTACCATGTTTGTTAGTAACATCTCACCAGTTCTTCCAGGTTCAGCTGGCGGACCTCCTGATGACAGGCCTCTAGACCGACCCCCTTCACCTCTGTGAATGAAACATGAAGGCCTCCTGAGAAATGTGATGTACATATCCCAGGAGATACAGCAGACACAGTACATGCCATTTGCCTTGGAGGCGGGATCAAACCCTTTCTTTAAAGAAAAAGGGTAAAAGCAAAAAAAAAACGCTTTACAGGTGGTGGAGCAGAGAAGGGGTGGACAGAAGGGACTTTCAATTCATGAGTGAAGATCCATTTTAACATCGGTCCTCCTGTTCTTAATGCCATTAAGAGACACTAGTCTTTATAAGGTCTTAAATATAGGTCCTTTATTGCATACCATGGTGATTCCAATAACATCCACTGCTCAAGCCCTGATGTTTTATTTGACCAGAAATAAAGTGACTGTATTTGATGCCTTTAGTTTTAAAAAATTTGAAGTGGCATGAACATTTGTACCAGGTGCCATTCATCCAAGAGTCATCCCTTTGCAGTGCTCAGAGAGGTAGGAGGATGAGTGCAAGGCCCGTATACACTATACTTCCATCACAGATCTGCATCCTCGAAGGAAAACGCACTCTGCTGTACATCCATCAGAACCAATTCTCACTTTTACCAGTCCAGTGCTAGTAGAAAAACACATCATCCCTAATGAAGGGGATCCATGTAGTCCTGGAAAAGCATTGGTATACCTTGTTGAACAAAGCCTTTTCTGGGCTTACACCAGTGGTGGGAGACCTTTATCTTTCAAATCCTCAGCACATATCCACAAGGACTGCTTTAACGGGTCATTGGGACTAAACGAGCTGCCTGCCTACCAGTCGTCATGTATCACTTCTCACTTTCTCCATTATAGAAGAAATTAAGACCTGATTGGGGTTCTAACCCTTTTATTCTCCATCCAAAAGAAAACTTTTGGCTATAACTTTACTTAAAGCATTAGCCCTTAATCAGTAGGATTTTTTAAATATTTTATATCTTCTGCTGGAGTCATTAAAGTGAAACCTGGTCCCAGGGAGCTATTGGTTGAAAACATGGGAGTGCATTCAGATATTCCATGTTACTGTGCATCAAATATATAAGTTAACAGAGACTAGTACGAAAGTACCATAATCATCAAAGTGATAATTGTGCCGTTTAATGTATATTTAAATCCAATCCATAAAAAAACTATATTTAAATATTTATAAACATGTTAAAGTAATTTCAAAGTAAAATTTTCATGTTTTTAAATGTGCCGCTTCCATTAAATTAATCCTAGATCATTCTGCCAGAAAAGTCCTTTTTTAGACAATTCCTGTTATGGGGTGACAACGCTCTTTCCCTGCATTCCAATTGTGCTCTTGGGTTGTCACCCTGTCACACAGGCTTCCAATGGAGAATACAAGTGGTTATTTCAACACACATTACACAGGCATGGTGCACTGTTACCACCAACAGGAAAGCTGCCCTGAGAAAGGCCATGCAGCCATAACTGGAGTGCATGTAGATAGTACATGGCTGCATAGAGGCTGCAAAAGATCAATAGCACTGAGATTCAGCAGACAACAAAAAAGGTAAAAAGAAGTATTTGAAAATGGTAATTGTGTATGATACACAGTGCTTAATCAAACTAAATGACATCCAGTTAAGGTTTAGATTTACTTTAACCACTTGCTGACCCACAGTAATTATACTGCGGCGGGGCGAGACATGCAGGCACGTACGTGATTGTGCCTGCACCGGGTTAGGAGCCCACAGTGCTCCCTTCCTGAAGTGGATACAGTGGATTACAGTTACCAGTAATTGGGTACCGAGTCATCATGTGATCGCTATGATTGGTCATAGCTAAGGTTGCAGCAATACCACTTTTTTAAGATCGAATACAAGTACTGGTACCTTTTTCATGCACGCTCCAATACCGATTACCGATACTGTTTTTTAATGTCATGTGACAATGGCACATGTGTCAGTAGTTTTTTTATTTATTTTTTACATTTTATTATATTTTTATTTTTATTTTTTTTTTAATGCTTTCTTTTGGAGGGGGGAGTGTTTTTTTTTTTTTTTTTTTTTTTTTTTACAATTTATACAACATTGAAATATTTATTACAATTTATTCTTTTTTTTACCCCTGACATCTCCCCTTTGAGACAGGGAAAGGGACTGAGGATAGAGATTCCTCAGTCCCTTTCCCTGCAACTGCAGCTGCACTGAAGATGAATGGAGAGGAGACAGAGGCTCCTGTTCATTCATAAACTGAAGCATCATAAACACAGGTTACAATGTTTCAGTTATGAATGGATAGAGTCAGTGATCACTGACTTTGTGCATTCAGAAAAGGAAGGAGCCAGTAAATGACAAATTTACCAGCTCCTTCCTCTGCTCTCCAACCTGAAAGATCCGGGACAGGGGGAGGAGTACACGGAAAGCGAGGGAGGACGCAGGGGGACCTGGAGGATGACACAGAGGAGGACCCAGAGGACGTAACGGATCCGTACCCAGAGAAGGACACGGGTAGCACAGAGGGGGACTGCCGGGGGTGATTGGTGCAGCGGTGGGGGGGAGTTACAAGCACCGATTCCCCTGACAGCCGAGGGAGTGAGAGGAGGAGAAGCGGCTGTCAGAAAAGCTGTACAAAGCTATACACCAATCATCCCTGAGACTGCCCAAGGGTCAAGCATCGGAGCATTTGCACAAGTACAAGTACTCATCCAAATGCCCAGTATCAGCACCGATATTAGTATCGGTGCAACCCTAGTCATAGCAATCACATTAACCTTGTAAGCAACCTGTCAAGAATGGCTTCCCATTCATGAACAGCTTGCTTACTGTTGTGATCTGTGATTGGCCCAAAGCAATCACATGGTGCCTGGCTAACTGTACCATGTGATTAGCTTAGTCAATCATTGTATTTTTTTATTTTATTTTTTGCATACTGTCACCAGTCAGTATCCCTGATCACAACACACCAGACATATAATGACGGTATACTATCCTGGTGACAGTATGTAAAAAAAAAATTGTAAAAAAAAACTAATTTTATTTAATTTCTTCATTTTCCCCAAAAAATACAACTTCTTAAAATGTGCAATGCCTCTTAATAAATGCCTCAGGCTGTCTACTTTCCAAAAAGGGGTCATTTGGGGGGTATTTTTACTGTCCTGGCATTTTGTGGCTTCAAGAAATGAGATAGGTCGCCGGTACACCAGAATTGATCAGTTTTCAAATATATATACCATAGTTTGTAGACTCTATAACTCACAAAAAAACATTTACTTGTATTTTTTTTTCTAACTAAAACACTAGTAGCTCAGATAGCAAGGATAACGTGCCACAAATTTGTGGCAGTGTTAAATTGTAAGCTTGTTAACTTGCTTCAAATTTTCATGGGCAAGTTGTACACTTGCAGAGCACTTGAAGCACAAGTTCTAGTTGACACTTTTCCAATTTGTAGCAAATTTGCATGACCAGTCTCTGACAAGAGCAAAGTTGCATTGGTGAGTCTACAGCAAGAGCTCTGCGAGTCTACAGCATGAAAATTAAGCCACAGCGACCCCTGTGGTGGGATGACTATTGCACAACATAACTGAACCAGAACTTGCAGAATGTTTGCAAAGAAAGTTGATCTGGAGTCATGCAATGCGGACTTGCTGCATTTGTGCAACAAAATTGTGAAGTCTGGCAAGTCTAGCAAGTCATTTTCAAACTTGCAGCACAATTGCTTGATATCTGGGGGAATACATTTTGACCTAAATGTTTTAACAGTGTAAGGTTTTTTAATAAAGTCTGCAGGATATACCAGATTTTGGCCTAAATTTATGAAGAAATGTGTTTTTAACAGAAAGTAGAAAATGTTTGTTTTCAAATTTTGCAGTATTTTTTTTAATTGAAATAATAAAACAAAAAAAAAACCCAGGGGTGATCAAATACCACCAAAAGAAAGCTCTATTTGTGTGAAAAGAGTATATAAATTTCATTTGAGTACAGTGTTGCATTACCAGTTAAAGTAGCGCAGTGCTGAATAGCAAAGAAAAGGTGGTCATGAAAGGGGTAAAATCTTCCAGAGCTCAAGTGGTTAATTTGTTGCAAGCTATTTTTTATTTCAGTGCAATCACTTTAAATTAAATAGGGTTATTGGTTTTATAAATACATATGTCTGGATGTAGAGTATATGAACACTGTATCATAAAGACATCCAGGACAGGGTAGAGGAACAGCTGTTATGTAGGTTAATCCGCTTCCACAACACACAAAGCCTTAAAGACAAACTCCCAGGGCACAGCGTGTCATCAGTCAATTCAACTGTCATCAGTGCAAGTGAATTTTAGCGCTTTACAGCAACTTTTGGGATCATATTAACGATTGTACGTCACAGCGGATTACAGCTGATCTTGAACAGAAAGCTGTTAATTCGCAGTTACAGCCGCATTGATCATTGCCTTAAAACTTTGCCGAAGTTTATAGTCTCAGCGGCGCCTCCATGGATCAATTGAGCTTTTTTTTTTATGTGCAAAGATTCAAACTTATGCTGAGTGTTTTCAGGCGTTTTTCAAGCGTTTTTTTCCAGGCTTTTTTTTTTTGTAGCAATTTTGCAAATATGATTGGCGTTTTTTCAGGCCTTTTTCATTTAGGCGTTTTTGCTGTGGCCAAAAGAAACCTGTGTAAGGTGTGGAGTGATGCTAGAAAAGGGGAGGGGAGCTGCTGTTTGAGCTGAAAACGCCTGAAAAAACAATTGAAAAAACGCTCATTTCTCGCTGTTCAGGAATTTTTCATTGAAGTCTATGGGTACAAAAACACTCAAATCTGCCTGAAACTAGCTCATGTACTTTTTTGAGCGACAGACATTTTGCCTACAGGCCACAAAATGCTCAAATGTGAACAGGGGTCATTGAAATGAACAGGATTTTTCTTGTTGAGTGTTTCTGAGCGTCAAGCTTCGAGCTGAAAAACACTCAAGTGTGAACGAGGTCTAAATGTGAATTCACTTTTTCAGACAATTTCCCTTTGTTAGGACACTTAGCATTGATAAACGTTTTAAAAATTCTGTCTTTCCATCTCTTACTTATAAAGTATTATTATTGACACGCAGACCTATTTTTAAAAATATGTTTACTTTAAGAAGAAGAATTTCCTTCCATTAAACTTTGAAAGTAAATTACAGAACTTAGACGCAGACATGGGACTCTTCAAGATTGGGGCAGTCTTTATGTCTGCATACAGCCATACTGACGTGGTGAGCCGAGCCATAGAATATCATGGGTGCCATCTCAATCCTAACCGAGGTGCATATGCCTGGAGTGATCATTATTCTCTACGGTCCAGCCTGGAGGAGTGGCCTAGTAACTGGGGAAGTCCAACTTATCAGCATTCTACAATGCTGTGCCCATTATGTGGGGTTCTCACCATCCCTGCCCTGAGTTGCCAGGTCTGTACACCTTCTGTACCCATTATGAGGGTCCTTCCAATATCCCTGCAGTTTTGAGGTATGCTTCTATCTTTCAGTGACTCTATTAATAGAGATAGGGTTTCCTGCACTGAGTTCCCATGTCTGCACACGGGCTGTGCCCATTATAAGAGGTTCTTACCAGTCCTGTCCTGAGTTCCCAGGTTTGTACACCTGCTTTTCCCATTATGAGGGGCTACCACCATCCCTGCGCCATGTTCCTTGGTCTGTGTTCATTATGAGGGACCCCCACCATCCATGTGTTGAATTCTGGGGTCTCCACACCTTCTGTGCCCATTATAAGGGATTCCTACTATCCCTGCACCAAGTTCCCAAGCCTGGACACCTGCTGTACCCATTATGAGGGAATTCCCACCTTTCCTGTGAGAAGTTCCCAGGTCTGCACATCTGCTGTATTGATTATGAGGGCTTCCCACCTTTCCTATGAGGAGTTCTCAGGTTTGCACACCTGCTGTATCCACTATGAGGGGTTCCCACCTTCCCTCCAATGTTCCTGGGTTTGCACACCTTCTGTACCCATTATGAAGGGTTCCCACTATCCCTGTATTGAGTTGCTGGGTCTGCACACCTGCTGTGCCCATCATGAGGGGCTCCCACCATCCCTGCTAGAGTTTATTATTTTATATTTTGCAGAATGCAACAGGAGAAGTTTTGAACAGACAAAGGGGATGGGAATACACAAAACTCCTAGAAGTGAGTCAGGAATTATGGCGGAGAGATCTCACTGCTGAAATATCCAAAATAAATAAAAAGCCGGGGCTGACCTACTGATTATGATTGCTTTTCGATGGACTGATCCTTTGAAGAAAAATTACCCAATGTGACATGCGCATAGTGCAGCAATCAGTTGGCAGTTTTTTTTAAGGATTTTACTTCTCTGTAATGATGAAAGTGGAAATATGATTGGAGACTTATGCAAAATTGTTATGATTGTTATCCTTTCTTTTTTTTTTTAAACTCTTTTTATTGAAAGAGGTACATGACAATGATAGTTATCAAATGCGCTCAACATGAGCGAACAGTGTGGTACATCTTACAGTGCAAAAATATCAATGTCTTTACAAGTACACTGCATTTCTCAGCATATTGATCCCAATATTGTTACCCTTTCTGATTAAAGAAGCCATGCTACCATCAGCATTATTACTAGGACACATGGTTTTCTTCTTTAGATGTGTTTTCGAAAGTTTGCACTTCAAAATATGGTTGGTTGGTTAATAAACAGTATTGACTACATACCGTATTTACTTTTCAATGGCTAGCCTTTCACAACCAAGGTTCCTTGGAGCCCTTTGGCTCCTCCAGAGGTTGTTAGGGGTTCCCTAAGAAATAAGTACTTTCTGAATCCCAGATAAGTAATCCCTGACTCCAGTGGTCTTTTTAGCAATCTTTAAAAAGGGGGATTCTTCCCACTGACCACCAATGTAAAAGACAATCTTCCCACTGTCTACCAATGTAAACAGTATTTATCCCACTAACCACCATTGAAGAAACATTCTTCCCACTGACCAGTGTGACCACTAATGTAAGAGAAATTCTTCTCACTGACCATGAATGTGAGCAGTATTCTTTTCACTGACCACCAATGTAAATAGTCTTCTTCCTATTGACCACCAAGGTAAATAATGTTCTTCCTACTGACCACCTATGTAAAGAGTGTTCTTCCCACAGACCACCAATGTAAAATACATTCTTCCCAATGACCACCAATGTAAGAGACATTCTTCCCGCTGACTACCAATGTAAGAGACACCCTTCCCACTTACCACCAATGTAAATAGTGTTCTTCCTACTGACCACCAATGTAAAGAGTGTTCTTCCCACTGACCACCAAGGTAGAGAGTGTTCTTCCCAATGACCACCAATGTAAGAGACATTCTTCCCACTGACCACAAATGTAGAAGACATTCTTCCCACTGACCACCAATGTAAGAGACATTCTTCCCACTGACCACCAATGTAAAAGCCATTCTTCCCACTGACCACCAATGTAAAAGCCATTCTTTCCACTGACCACCAATGTAAGAGACATTCTTCCCACTGACCACCAATGTAAGAGACATTCTTCCCACTGACCACCAATGTAAGAGACATTCTTCCCACTGACCACCAATGTAAGAGACATTCTTCCCACTGACCACCAATGTAAGAGACATTCTTCCACCCAGGCACCAAAATAAGAAGCATTCTTCCCACTGGCCACCAATGTAAAGCACATTCATACCACTGACCACCAGCGTAGCAGGGCCCTTCTTCTTTGACCAGCAATGTAATGTGGCACTACATTGATAACTAATTAAAAGGTCCAAGTCACTAACCATCATAGTAGGTGGACATTTCTCCAGTGACCACCAATGTTAGTTAACACAGTTTGCACTGTCTGTATTTATTTTCTGGTGATTATTTGTATTATTTGTTTCATTTTATTATTTGTACTGTAAATCATTTTGTTGTATAGCACAGCCCTGTGTGTCAAATACGCACAGCATATCACATTCCTTATTCTTTAACATTTTTGTAATATTTATTTTTTAGAAACTCAGTGTTCACATTAATATAATGTAAGTAGTAGATATAGTAACTATTAGCAGGGGTTTCCTGAGACCTGAAAGTAATTTCAAGGGTTCCTCCATGTTAAGCACGCTGAGAAAGGCTGCCTATTCACCACTAATATAGCACAACACTATAATGTAGTGCAGCCAGAACAATACTAATAAAAGCACCGTTAATGATGAGAATGATGGGTGTGATTGGTGACTGAGCCCTGTCTCTGGTACTGAAGAAGTTAATGACAATCGCGTCTCACTTACTTTAATGCCTCGGTCACCCCGGCACCGATCCTACGGGCTTTCTCTCTTCTCTCTCCCGGTTTTCTATAAATCCCAAGTTTGGGTGGGAGTCCTCCACACAGTCCCAGTGCCTGCCCGGTGCTCTTCTGTTCAGTAGGACTCTAGTGGTCCACTGTGAGGATGGATGAGAGATGTGTGCTCCTCTCTCCAATGCTAACTTCTTCTTCTTGTGTGATGGAGCCTCTGTCTCTCTCTCCCTGCTGGTGTGTGTGTGTGTGTGTTTACTGGTATGTGCACACAGCGGACTCTATAGAACAAGCAAAGACAGGGGACAAGTGTGACATGCAGACTGCATGATGAGCAATACAACTCAATGTCCTTTACAAAGCTGCCAGCATTTAAAATCATATATAAAATGTTTTAAAAATTAGAATTTAAACCTGCATTAAAAAAATGGCAACATTTTTATGGTAAAAAAAGTTCAAAAAGTTCAGAAAAACACAGAAAGTAAACAAGCTGTGTTTTTTATATTTGACACTCCAACCATCAACCTTCCATTTTAATTAGCTCTGTTTATATTCCAAATGGATGTAAAAGCTGAAGTTTAATCTGCTTATATTTTGCCTTCCCTGGTTCCTCCCTCATCGATTTGCTAATGACGTTTTTTTCAATTAAATCTTTAGTCTAACATACCTGATGTTAGACAAAGTAATGTTATCACTAGGTCTCTGTGCTTGTCTAAGCAATGCAGGCAGATCATGGCTGGTGGGAGGGGCTGGTAGGGTGCTGTAGATAGGTTCCTAAAAACATCAGATCATCCTGCCTCAGTACTTCTCTCAGGAGCCCTCGGCCATGATACAAGCAGTGGGCTGTCTCTTGGAAGGAGTTAATGGGTGGATGTCTCTATTTGCATGACTTAATGAATGAAAGGGGCATGCCAGGACAATCAGGCTGGGCAAGAAAGATGCAGATGATGCTGGATGTACTCCAGACAGGAGATGAGGTGGGCTCTATCAGACTTGCTGCAGCTTCTACTGCACATTGTGAGAAGCTCACAGTGTGCAGTGAAATCAGAGTAAGCGATTTCAGTACAGGAGAGGAGTCTGTACAACTGTGCAAGACTAAAGTCCATTTATTTACTGACAGTGCAATGGACATTGTTTTTTAGATATTAATATAATTGCTAGAGTCGCTGGTGATTTGTCACTAATACGTGATTTGTTGCTGCTACAATCTAAACTATTGCTTGGTTGAGTTGTGTTTTTACCAGTCCTCTTAAGCTGCAAAGGCAGTAGATGCGGTGTACACATGTCATGGCACCCCCTGAGTGAGGCTACATTGCAACCACCCCTTGCATTCAGTTGCAGTATGGTGATGCAGGCTTTTAGTGGTTAAAACAGGCAGTGAGAGGCGACATAGCACCTCCTCACTGCCTGTCAGAACCAGACACGCCCCCATTTTAATCAGAGGTCAATGAAGGAGCAGCAGCACACTGATGAGACATCCCTCTGCTCATTCTGCTCTCCCCTCCTATCAGCATGCTCCCTGTCAGCACTGCAGCAGAACCTTATTAGCTTCCATGACTGCCCCCTCCCTCTTCTAGTCTGTGTGCTAATGTATAGTGGACAGCAGGTGTGTGACATCAAGACAACATCATGAGCTTACAGGGTCATATATCTTTTTTTGAACTTTGTACAGTAAATATGACCCAAGTCTCCAAAGTTTAAAACTTAAATCCGCTTTGTGTGCACCAATTACCTTTTCAAATATTTCTTTGTGAAATCAGTGAGACGCCACAAGAATGGTGGCGTAACACGTAGAGGTAGAGCCTGGCGGTGATATACGTGAGATTAGAGACTTGTTGGAATCTTAAATGCTGTTTTTATACTTCAATAAATGTGAGTATAATGTTTGAAACTGGGGTGGTGAGGTTTATTCCTCTTAACACCTGGTGAAGGGAGAACATATCACAGAGTGTCGTTTGATTTATGAAGCACGTTTCTTCACAGTGAATCTTGGACTGCACTTTCTTTGCATAAAAATACTTTTTTATTTCATTTTTTATTTTTTAATTTTATATATTTTTTTTTATATTTATTTTTATTTTAATTATTAGCATATTAATTTATTCATCATATGTTCTGTTTTTCATCACAGTTTATAGCATTTGGACTTTGGGTATTTGCAATTAGCACTTTATGATATATTGACACTGTTTATCACATATATTTAATCATTTATCACTCAGTTTGTAACCACACTATCTCACTTTATATACCATACCTATTGCAGTTTTGTGAGAACTTTCAGGTGATAGCAGCAGTTTTAATTTCATTCACACATTGTGTTTTTATTCACAGACCACTAGGTGGCAGCGACAACTATGACATTATAACATCACTGTGCTATATATATAGCCTGTGCAGGGAGCAGAGCTGTGGGAGGGGCCCATCAGGCTCCACCTACTACAGGAGGGGGCGGAGACAAGACCAGTCACCCTGCACAAGGAGAGAGAGCAGCAGTGACTGGTCTTTATTACAGGAAGCTCCCGCACAGAGGTAACATCTCATGCAGAATTACTGCACAGATCTGAAAGAAATACACAAAGCACATCAAGACTCAAGGAGGAATACACATGCCTCTTGTAGTTAGTATTTGCTTATTCTGGAGTTCTGCTTAAAATCTGTTTTGCCTACATTAGTAATCTGTGTTCATCGGGATGATTTTCTGCACTGGGAGACTACAACAAATTATCGTTGTTCTGCCTAGAATAGAGGAGGATCAGAAACTCTGTCAGGTTTTTACTGCTGTCTGTCATCCTATTGAGAAGATTTCCTTTCCTTCCAGAAAGCCTGTCACATCCTGACAGCCTGACACTGTGACAGGGAGTAGGTTTTGTCTAGAGTTAGACTTTATTCTGTAATGAGATACTTCCACCGAGTGCAGTCCTCTCCTGGGATGCCGGGGGTTCAATATTTCCTGCCGTTTAATGGCTTGTCTAAAAGCCTGCAATTATACCCTCGGATTTCTCAGAGCATCATGGGAATAAATCAGATATGTCTGCCAATTTGGCTGGCACAGGTTTGAAAGTGTAGTCAATATGCAGCCTGGGAAAAGGTTCTGGGAGCAGCGTGCCACGGCGCAGCGGAAGGAAACGCCTCCTCCACTTTATATACAAAATAAATTCTCTTATTCAGCTGCTTTCTACCCAATTGTCCTATTTCTGTCATAGGGGACCTCATTGCTCTCCGCAGCTCTATACTGTATTCTATTGTTATCACAAAATATGCTCATAAAAAGCTCATTTACTACTATTACCTTGCAGTAAAGTGCGCAACGTGCGACAACATACAATTCTATCTATTCTGAATGGCACCCCAGTGCACCTTGCCGACAGCTGTGCGTCATATTGCAACACAATGTTGCACTGCTAAAAATTTTAATAACACCTTTTTTGGTGCATTCATTAGAATTTTTAAATGAATGGGCTGCCTTAAAGCGGATCTTCAGTCTTCCATAGCACTCTCTTCTTCTCTATCCCCCCACCCCATCTGCTGCACAGACATCGGTCTGTTTTAAAAAAAAAAAAAAAAAAGGTCTTAGTCCACCCCCTATACTCTCACAATTGCCTAGGCAAATGATGCTGGTGCTTCCTGGGACGCATGACATGCATATCCAGGAGGCATCGGGGGCACTATACTAGATTCATTCAGTTAAGGAGGAGAGCGGCTGGCTTAGCTGCGCCTGCACCCAGAAGAGCTGACAGCTGTCAGAATGCAACATGGTGGTGAGGGACCTGTGCAGCGGCTGCAGAGAGGAGGATCCCAGCAGGACAATGCTGGATCTACAGGCTAGGTGAGTATCCTTACCAGTGACAACTGGTGGTTCTTATTTTGGGGGGGCGGCAAACAAACATTACCCCCCCGGCGGTATGGCACAGCAGTGAAACAGCACCCCCCAAACCCCCCTCGCCCGTGGTCTTTCCGTCACTTACCTGCTCGTGTGGCGGGGCTGTGGTGTCCTCTCTAGAGTTGCCACCTCATCCCTTTAAACCCGAACACATATGAATTACACAGGTTCTGAGGCTAATTTAATACAGATCAGGCACCAAGTGAGTTCAATTACCACCTTAATCAGCCACAGAACCTGTGTAATTAATATGTGTTCGGGTTTAAAGGGATGAGGTGGCAACCCTAGTCCTCTCCTGCTCTCCTGGAGTGCGGGGCTGTGGTGTCCACTCCTCCAGCTTCCAGCTTCCTCTGCCGTGTCTCCTCTTCTGCCAAATCGCTAGGCATCCAATAGGATCGCCTGACGCTTTGGCCAAACAGGAAACAGGTCTCCCAGAGCTGCCTCCTGATTGGCGGGGAGGAACTTTAGTGTGATAATAATGAAAATGTATTCGCTATGGTCACACAACTGGGCAATGCTCTATGCTTCAAGCTCACCCTTTTTTAAAGCCTGTTAGAGCCTCTGGCTTGAATCAGGTGCTTAAAAAAAACACCCCACCGCATTAGAATCTATGTACTGGCGCCACTGATATGTAGATCAGGGGACCGGACGCAAGGATAGGGGAGGCGGTGCCCGTGCGCCCTCTATGGACAGGCGCCACTGATTCTTACTATGCAGAACACAGTATCAGGCAAGAAGAGAAAAAAAATATTAGGGGGGAGAGGAAAGGCTAAAGTTCCGGATATGATCAGTGTGTTCTGAATCTCCCCGCTGTCTAAACACAGCTTAGCAGGAATGATTCCCCCATCCACCTTCAAAGACCTCTGATGTCTCAGTAAGGAGAACAGCTGCCCAATCACTTCCACCTTGAATGTGTGGATGGGGGAATAGGGTCGGTCTTTTTTTTTTTTTTTTCAATATGCTGGTTGAATGAAAAAAAAAAAAAAAACAGAATTATCTATGGGGTGCCTTATTCTCGTATAAACGCAAAAAACAACTGTGTGCACAACCACACCTCTAATCGTGTATATTGAAAACAAAGCCAGCTCTTAACATAGTGTTTAACACCGACTAGAACATAAACATCTGAAAAAGGTGTGGCGATATAGTAAGAACTGTGTTTATGTGCAATCCTTAATATAAAAAAAATGTAAAAAATTCAATATCAATATATCCTGTGTAAAATCATGTGAAAAAGGCGCATTTAAGACATAAATCTTTAGGACTGTTACTTTTTCACTAATTTTACACTGAGTGTTATTTCAGTGTTTGAAAGCTGGTTTATATGCATGCACTGTATTGTTTCTATGCACTTAGCACCACTATTTACCTACTGGAATTCTTTTAGGTGAGGTTTAGCCCTGGTTCACACTGATGCGATTTGACATGTCAAATCGCATGCCAAATCGGCAGCTATTGCCTGCAATGGAACTGTCCGAATCGGTGCGACGCCAACATTGCGTTGCCGCACCGATTCCCAAAAGTAGATTCTGTACAACTCTTGGCAATTTCAGGTGCGATTTCAATAGACATCAGTGCAGGAAATTGTACAGATGTCTCTGAAATCGTCAGACTGACATGCTGGAGTGAAATCGTGCGAGTTCAGCTGAACTTGCACGATTTCAATCCCGCAGCAGTGTGAACCAGGGCTTACTGTGCAAATATCTGGAGTACCTTAGTTTAATAAGGGGAACATATTACCAATAGTTATTCACAATAAAAGTAAAATGCACATCTACATAAAGTCTTTTATTGGAGTAATTATAATAATAATATCCCACAATTTCAATCAAATAATTTCTCAGGATATCCAAAAAGAATGACCCATCATATCTAAAACATTGTCCCTTGATGATCCTAGCAATCACTGACACATCCTCAGTCCCATTTACAGAAGTTTTTTTTTTCTAATAAAAAATATAAAAACTTTTCCATTTTCATTACATGCATTATTGTAGACCCAGCGATGTAATTACTGGGTCTCTGTGTGCTTCTCTATGCAATGCAAGCAGATCATGGATGGTGGTATGGGCAAAAAAAGTGCTGTACATAGATACCAGAAAACATCCCAGCACTCTGCCCTAGTACACTTAAGATCACTCAGATAATATTGGGTATCATCCAGCCAGGAAATGAGGTGGGCTCTATCTTACTTGCTGCAGCTTCTGATGCACGTTGTGAGAAGCTTGCAGTGTGCAGTGAAATCAGAGTAATTTCAGTCTAGGAGAATATCCTGTACAAGACTGAGAGGAAGGCCCACCCCCTTCAATTATTGGATTTCAATTCTTTAAAGTGTTACTAAACCCACAACAGTAAAATCATGTGTGCATATGCAGTAAAGCATGCTTGTTATACTCATTATGCAACCTAAGGGGTTAATTTTTTGCATTGTGTAAAAACGGCTGTTTGATCCTGTATGCACAGATCCTCCCCTCCCTGCACTCTCCCCCTGGGCAAGTCCGGATAAGACAGAGCCTTTGGAGTCAGGCTACACATGCTCAGTTTGGTGTGTATTGCTAGGGAGGTTTTTTTTTCTTGGTAGAGTGCATGTGATCAGCACAGTGCCCATCAGCACTGTCCAGACAGAGGGTCAGGACCCCTGCAGCCTCACAGGACAGCTCAGTGCAGTATGAATACTCCTCCTACAAGCTTCACCAGGAACTGATATGCCGCGTACACACAATCAGACATTCTGACAACAAATGTTCGATGGGAGCTTGTTGTCGGAAGTTCCGACCCTGCGTTGGCTCCATCGGACATTTTTTGTCGGAACTTCCGACAACAAAAATTTGAGAGCTGGTTCTCAAATTTTCCGACAACAAATCCGTTCTCTAAATTCTGAGCATGTGTACACAATTCCGACGCACAAAATTCCACGCATGCTCTGAATCAATTATGAGACGGAAGCACTCCATCTGATAAAACTAGCGTTCATAATGGAGATTCGTAATGGAGATAGCACATTAGTCACGCTGCAAATTTTTTAATCTTTCAATGTAGCGCATTCTCTTCTTCTTTATAATGCTAGAATAATGAAGTTGTTTTGCTGCTGATATTCACACAGAGTTCTCACAAACTGATTTCTTTATTATTTCTCGTGATCTTCTGAATAATAATAATTAGTTTTTTTTCCCAGGGGCACCTGGACGACGTAAGTTATTACGAAACGCGTAGGACGGAGCGACGCACTGACGTCACCTCGTACTTCGTATACCCAGTGGACGGGTTGTCTGCTCGTGCTCCGGCTGGCTGAGCAGACTTTAGGCTTGATTTTAACTGCAACATTGTGAGTGTATTTCCTTTTGTTTTAACGCTTAAATAAATGACGGTTTTACACTATGGAGTTTTTTTATACATATCTCTCATGCACCATGGGAGTTCCATCGTGATTTGATTGGTCGGTAGGGGACTGCCGGATATTGAGGTTTTCTGGTTTTCCTGAAGCCATCCAGTATTTCTATACATGCATTCCTAGATCCTATGTTATGGGGAATCATGGAGCTCTGGTAAGAGTCCATTTCTGTTGTTTTGGTGGTGGATCCGACTAAAACCTTCACTCAACATCTTTGATGATATTCAGCTTGCATCTTATGGACTTTTCATTCATACATTTTTGCACGGGTGTTTAGATGTTTATCTTTTATTTATTAATAATTTTTATTTCACCTTTTTTCTTTTTTTATATATATCACATTTTTATGGGATTTTTTCATGAACTGTTGACTCATACTTATATTGTGTACCACAATTAACCTACAAAGCACATATTTCGGTTTATCATCAATTTGTATATGCACATGTAGATGTTTTGATTTTTTCAAATGCACTCTTGGCATTCATTATCAATAGATGTATGCATGAGATTTATTTTGATTATTGATATCAAATTTTGATAGCGCGATTCTGTTTTTTTCTGAATGTTTATAATTTATTTTTATAGAGATCTCCTTTTTTTTTTTAAATCAAGATCTCCTGTTTTTTTTATTTTCTCGTGATCTCCATAATATTTAATATTTTTTGTCATTTGGTGTGTCAAGTTACCACAACACCATTATGTTATATATATCTTGTATTTTTTAACCTCAAGAAGGTTGGTTGGTGTTGGTGTCCCTTGTTAATTTGACCTTGTATTTTTGAAATATACCTGCCTACTCACAAACAAACTGTCCTTTTTTAATTCAAACACATAGCCAAAGATTTGTGCAAAAAAATAGACATTTATTAAGGGGTCATAACAAAATAAAGAGGAAGGAAACGCTGGATAAACTGGTGAAATTAACAAAGCTTTTGTACCCCAGGGCACACATCAACTATTTGACATGCAAAATTGGTAGCCTGAGGAGTGCATTTATTCAATCCAGTCCAGGACTCCGAGAGATATGAAACAGCAGCAGATAAAATATATGTCCCCAGGCTATGGTCATACCACAGCCTGCATCTTTTGCCAGACCAGACTGAACCCAGGCCATCACTCTCTTGTCTTCCTTACACGCTTTCTTCCACACTTGCTTCCAGGCTGTGTTGGAGTTGTGGCAGTAGGTGGAGGAGGTGGAGGAGGAGGAGGAGGATGGTCCAACTCACACAGGTGGGTTTTACTTGTGAGATCGCCCCTCAAACCCTTGTTTAGGGCCATATGTATCACTTCCTCACATATGAGGCGTTGGCCCACCTCCATTTCCTGCATTTTGTTGGCAGCCATGCAGGCATAGGCCTCAAGAAGACTAGGGGGGAGGTTCTGAGGGCTGCAGAAGCCTGACAAATTAACCCAAGTGCTGACTCCTCCATGCTCCTCCCCTTCCTGGGCCTTTTTTGTTGAAGGCGGAGGGGAGGGACCTGGGATTCGGTCACCTCCTGGCTGCCACTTACCCCTGCCACCTCCTGGCTGCCACTTTCGCCTGCCACCTCCTGGCTGCCACTTTCCACAGTCTACTCCTGGCTGAGGCTTTCCTGTGTATGAAAAAGTAACATAGTTTTAGTTTACTGTTCATCAATCACACACAATTTTGAGAAATATGTTTAACAATGCTATACCTGACTCAAGCTGGGCTCCTTCACATCTTCTTCCTGGGTGGAAGGCCCAGGTTGGACGTCGGAAGCCTCAGCTGGGGTGGAAGGAAGAGTGGAAGGAAGGGTTGAGAGTGATGGCCTGATTTCAGTCTGGTCTAACAGAAACCGCAGTCTGTCGTAGTACCACAGCCTGGGTACATAAATGTCATCTGCTGCTGCTCCTGATCTCATGGAATCTTGGACCTTCTTGCGTTCCCTATTAGTGCTCATCAGGCCACCAATTTTGCACTTCAAACAGGCGATGGTTGCTGTGGGGATCTGCGGCTTCACAAATTCCAGCAATTTATCCAGTTCTGCCTGCCTCTTTAGTCAATTTGTATAAAAGGGGTGTTTTGTCTGCCACAGACAGGGCAGCTCTCTGTACAAAACAATGAATTGGGGAAGGAAATCATTATCGTTGAATCGATCCATTTTATCTGCAAGACACAACACAAGACAAACCCTAATGTCAGGCTAAACTCTCCTAATCTTGTCCCAATATAGGCCTCAACCTCTAAGCAGTATAGGTCAGTGATGCCCCAAGTTAAAATTGTACCTTTGTTAGAACGATTGGCACTTCCGATATCGTACGTACGACGCACACGTGTTCCGCTTTTTATACACTGCACATGCGCAAAACTCTGCCTGCCCCTGACCTTCTATCTAGTATATTCCCCGCCCCTTCTCTTTCGGTGCAGTGGGAGAGCACATGGCGGAGAAAGAACAAATGCATGCAGATGGCAGCAGCAATGATGAAAGGCCAGAGTTACGAACGTCCCGATTCCAGAGGAGATTTAAGGCCCCAAATATGTCCTTTGTAGAGATGGTGGAGATGGTGGACATCTTGAAGAGGGCCGACTATGATGGGAAGTGTGGACCGTACCCAAACACAAATGTGAGAAAGGCCACGATCATGGCTAAAGTTGTGAAAAGTCTGCACAGGAATTTTGGGGTACGACGATCCAAGGATCAACTGAGGAAACGCTGGTCAGACCTGAAATTGAGGGAGCACGATCAGTACAGAAAGATCAGGAAACTGCTTCTGAAAAGTGAGTAGTTGTTGTGTGTTCATATTATTATTATTACTTTAGTGCTGCTCCATGTGCTTTTCTTTACTCTTTACAGTTTAAAATGGCAACTTTCAGGTTCGTGGGCACAGTAATTTTTCGTAGTAAACATTGTTCGTTCGCCCACTATTACGATGTTTTTGGCAGATGCAGGTTAACTACATTTGGTCATGCCTATTTGTATTCAAAGAAGTTTGGTACATTGTTGTCTAGACGAGTTTGTAACTAGAATGAAATGCAAACTTGATTCAGGAGAGGACACTCAGCAGCTGTTTACACATCTGGACGCAGGAGCACTAGTATGGGACACCAGAACAAACTTTTTAAGTTGTCCCACACAGGTGCTCCAGTGGATACTAGGGGTGTCTCCATGTGTGAAACTTTACCAAAGAAGGTAAGCATTCCAGCTTTAAGAAAGGGAGAAAAATCACGTCTTCAGCTTGGAACTCTGCCAAAACTGACAATTGTACGACACTTCCAAGAAATGTTTCATATTCCTATTTCTGCCCTCAAATATCTGTGTGCTAAGTACACTTTTTTTTTTTATTCACATAGAGGAGAAAAGACTCAGAACATCAGAGGACACCAGGGAGCCCACACCTCCTAAAGAAGGGGAACTCAGCACACCACAACCTGAGGATGTGGAGGAAGGAGAGGTTTATGAAGTGGGCGAAATAGTGACCACAACAGGTGAGTGTCTGAGACCACAGCTTCAGGTAATAGATGTATGCCTGCATATTTATAATACATGGTGTGTTTTTTTTTATTTTAGGTCATGCGGATGTTGTGGAAGAAGAAACACATTTCACAAGTGCAAGTTCACACATCCTCATTGGGGAGATCATGGTGTGCAATCAGGATTTACAGAAGTTCAAGGAAGACATCAATGATGTGGAAAAAAGACTCAAAAACATCATTGATGTTTTAGTCAGAATATAAAACACACCCAAATTTTACTATGTTTACTAATTTGAAAGGCAAATTTTGAAGATGCACACAGTGTGTCAACATGTGCTATCTGCCATCACAGGACATCAATGTATGCGTTTTGTGAGTGCAACCCCTTCCTCGCAACTCAGGTAGCTGAAAGGAAGGGGTTGTACCCCAGAAACACAACCATTGATCCCCCGTGATGGGAGCTAGCGCATGTTGACCTTAGCCATGGGATCAGGAGGGAAATCCCCATTTTGACTCTCAATTTGTTTGCATCTTCAAAATTTGGCTTTCACAGGGGTGATATCACCCCATCTGATGAAGGCAACATCAACACAGTTTGGACATACTAATGTCTGATATTGCCTTCAATTTATCAAAGTTGAACTTTGTAAGTTCCTGAGTTGTGTATTGTTTTATGTTTTTAAAAACATGCCTGTAGGGTATTTTTAATGTCTAAAAAAAAATTTGTTCTAAAAATATGTTGGTTTGTTCAAAAACCCTTTTCTAAATGCACATGTGAATGTGCACAGAGTAAATTTTTTTCTACTCAACAATGTGTGGCTTCTTCTTTCAATGCTCAAAAGCAGTTTTTTGAGTAAGCTGGTGTTTACAGTGGCAATAGGGGTTATTTACTAAAGGCAAATCCACTTTGCACTACAAGTGCAGTTTCACTGCACTTTCAAGTGCACTTTTGCAGTGCACTTGTAGTGCAAAGTGGATTTTCCTTTAGTAAAAAAACACCCACAGTGCTTTTTAATTTGCAACGATCAGGCCATTTTCGTCACTCCAAAAAATGAATTCATCGTGCTGAAAATGATGAATATTTTTATTAGTAATGCATTACATACATTAACAACAAAACAAGGTGTGTGTGTAGCAGACCCACAACATAATAGTTAGCTGAAGAAGAGATTGTCACCTCATGTATCAAATAAATTACATTTGCACTATTGAAGAAAATGGCCAAAAAGAAAAGCCCATTTGATAACCTAGGAGACAGCTAAAAGAAACACAAGCAGTAAATCAAAGGAAATATTTTTCAGTTTAAAATACAAATTTATTTTAAAAATGTTTGTTCAACATTTTCTGGCATATCAGTGGCCCCCCTACCCGCAAAGTACTCCATATATTTTAGACGGACCTCGCGGGTGCTTTGGGGGGGCAAGCCAGGACGGCCAGCTTCAAGCGCCGTCAGGGTTTGGTCTTGAAATCCGGCCTCAGGCCCAACTGAGGCCACATAGTTCATCAAGTTTCTCCTTAAAAAGTTGTGGAGAATGCAGCATGAAAGGATTATATAGTTAAGTTTATATTCCACCATGTTAATTGGCGTAAGGAATAGGCGGAACTGGCTGGCCATTATCCCTAAAGCATTCTCCACCACTCTTCTGGCTCTGGCCAGCTGGTAGTTAAAAACCCACTGGTCCGGGGTGAGGGTCCTCATCGGGAACGGCTGCATCAGGTGATCACCCAACCCAAACGCTTTATCAGCAACAAAGACGAACGGCAGACCGGAGGTGGCAATCCCGAGCCACCACTCTGGAGCCATCCATAGAACTCGGTCTGGACGATGACTCCACCATCCGACATCCGGCCATTCTTCCCCCTGTCCACATAGAGAAACTCATATGTCGCCGACATCACCGCCAACATCACAATACTATTAAACCCCTTATAGTTGTAATAGTATGACCCCGAGTTAGGGGGGTGGGACTATGTGGACATGTTTCCCATCAATTGCCCCGCAGTTGGGAAAGTCCCATCGCTGGGCAAATTGGGAAGCCACAGTCTGCCATTCCTGTGGAGTTGAAGGAAACTGTGGAGTGAAACAAGAAAAAAAAAATTTGTACTTTTACACATAACATTGCAAGCAGATTAGACACAAACATTATTGGCCAACATCAGTATAACATTTATTTGAAGGAGTATTTAAAAAAAAATCTAAGGTCCACTTATCAGATTCCTAACCCCCTCTGATGGCCCATTGTAAAAATTTTAGGGGGGTATGTTTTGGACAGGTAACCCTCTCCACTTCATTGATAGCTGAATGCATAAATAATGTGTGTTACTTTGGCCAGCCCCTCCTTACTTTACACTATTGGAAGCCCACTGGAAAGGTAAGAAGTGTCATAATACAAAAATATGAATACACACTGTACAAATTGAAGCACATTTTTACATTCTTCAATTACCTATCAAGATAATAGGAGAAAAAAACTTGAAACAGTACCATTTGAAAGAATTCAAGCAGGCCCTTTCACTACATGCTTTGGTGAATTCATACAGAAATCTAACCACAAAAGAGGTAGGTATAGTGTGTATGGGTCAGCAGATAGAGTATTGGTATCGGTTGACTTAGCGGTTGGGGGGAGGGAGGGTTCCAAATGATTTTGGGACCCCCAAAAAAAGCCTCTGGCACTCTGCCTAAATTTAAGCACACAAATAACATTTGTACACATTTTATTGGGTGTTTAGGGTAAAGCACTACTATGGAGCTGACAAAATACATTGTTAAGTGACTAGGCTAGGTGTGTATGGGCCCAGGATAGCATGCTGGGGAGGTTAGTGAAGGCAAATATGCATGAAGGACAAAAAAGGAACTTTAAAAACTTCCAGCATGCATGAGGACAAAGAGGACATTCACAGCATATTACAATCATGGTAATTAGGGAATGATGAAAGAAATACAAAGAAATACAATACATTAGCAAACATTAAATACATATAATGTGATGTTAAAGGAGAAATCTTACCTTAATATAGTCCTTCCGCAGGACCTGAATGATGGCAGAACAGGTCTCTGGAATAATGATCCCCAGAGCCTGGGGGGAGATGCCTGTCGGGAACTTCATGTCCATGACTTCTCCCAGTCGCCAAGTACCGCAACGTGGCGATGAGCCTCTGTTCGGGAGTGATGGCTTGCCGCATGCAGGTGTCCTGCTTTGTACTTTGTAATATAAGGGGACAGCAAAGCCAACAAACGGTGAAAATGGGGTCCGTCATCTGGAGATAATTCCTGAAATCATCAGGATTATTCTCACGGATCTCCCGCAACAAAGGCATATGAGAGAATTGGTCACGCTGGAGCAAACAATTCTTCGTCCATGAACTCCTCCTCTCCCTGTTCATGGACTGGGCTTGGGTCAAAGTAAGAACCCCAACACCAAGCCCCTGCACAGCACGAACTCTACGATGAGTACGTACCCGCAACAAGGCTTCAAAGTGGTCGGCTGGTCAGAACAAACTAACAGAATGCACTGAAAATCAGGAAGGCCTGAGCGAGCTGAAAATCAGAAACGAGCGTTCAAGAAACACTGATAGATCAAATACGTAATATAAAAATACGCACTGAAAAGCAGATGCGAACTGACTACACGCACTGAAAACCAGATACGAGCCCACAAGCACAAACTGAGGAGCAGTAACGATCTGGAAAGCACGAGGATGAAAAGCGCGAATCGTCTCTCACCAAACTTCTACTAACACGAGATGAACACGAGATTAGCAGAAGGAGCCCAAAGGGTGGCTCACTGGCTATTGAACTTCATCTTTATAGTGCCGTCGTACGTGTTGTACGTCAGCGCGTTCTTGACAATCGGAATTTCCAACAACATTTGTGCAACCGTGTGTATGCAAGACAAGTTTGAGCCAACATCCATTGGAAATAAATCCAGGATTTCGTTGTCGGAATGTCCAATCATGTGTACGCGGCAATAGAAATCACAAGACTGCCACAGTGCCTTGAAAAAGAATTCATACCCCTTGAAATTTTCCACATTTTGTCATGTTACAACCAACAACATAAATGTATTTTATTGGAATTTTATGTGATAGACCAACACAAAGTGGCACATAATTGTGAAGTGGAAGGAAATTGATAAATGGTTTTCAAAATGTTTTACAAATAAATATCTGAAAAGTGTGACGTGCATTTGTATTCAGTCCATTTTACTCTGATACCCCTAACTAAAATCTAGAGGACCCAATTGCCTTTAGAAGTCACCTAATTAGTAAATAGAGTTCACCTGTGTGTAATTTTATCTCAGTATAAATACAGCTGTTCTGTGAAGTCCTCAGAAGTGTGTTAGAGAAGCCCAGTGAACAAACAGCACCATGAAGTCAAGGAACACACCAGACAGGTCAGGGATAAAGTTGTGGAGAAATTTAAAGCAGGGTTAAGTTTTAAAAAAATATCTCAAGCTTTGAACATCTCACGGACGACTGTTGAATCCATCATCCAAAAATGGAAAGAGTATGGCACAACTACAAACCTACCAAGACATGGCCGTCCACCTAAACTGACAGGCCAAGAAAAGAGAGCATTAATCAGAGAAGCAGCCAAGAGGCCCATGGTAACTCTGGAGGAGCTGCAGAGATCCACAGCTCAGGTGGGGGAATCTGTCCACAGGACAACTATTAGTCATGCACTCCCCAAATCTGGCCTTTATGGAAGAGTGGCAAGAAGAAAGTCATTGTTGAAAGAAAGCCATAAGAAGTCCCATTTGCAGTTTGCGAGAAGCCATGTGGGGGGCATAGCAAGCAAGTGGAAGAAGGTGCTCTGGTCAGATGAGACCAAAATTTGACTTTTTTGCCTAAAAGCAAAAGCTATGTCTGGCGGAAAACTAACACTGCAAATCACCCTGAACACACCATCCCCATCGTGAAACATGGTGGTGGCAGCATCATGTTGTGGTGATGCTTTTCTTCAGCAGGGACAGGGAAGCTGGTAAGAGTTGATGGGAAAATGAATGGAGCCAAATACAGGGCAATCTTTGAAGAAAACCTGTTATGCAGCATACACACAGGTGGATTTTTCGACCGGACTGGTCCGACGATCTATCCGACGGACTTTCGACGGACTTTCCCAACTAACGGACTTGCCTATACACGATCACACCAAAGTCCGATTCGTACATGATGACGTACGACCCGACTAAAATAAGGAAGTTCATAGCCAGTAGCCAATAGCTGCCCTAGCATCGGTTTTTGTCCGTCGGACTAGCATACAGACGAGCGGACTTTTTGACCGGACTCGAGTCCATCAGAAAGATTTGAAACATGTTTCAAATCTAAAGTCCATCAGATTTTTGACTGAAAAAGTCAGCTGCAGGTCCGATGGAGCCCACACACGGTCGAATTGTCCGCCGGATTTGGTCCGTCGGATCAGTCCGGTCGAAAAGTCCGCCCGTGTGTACCGGCATTAGAGTCTGCAAAAGATTTGAGACTGGGGCAGAGGTTCACCTTCCAGCAGGACAACGACCATAAACATACAGCCAGAGCTACAATGGAATGGTTTAGATCAAAGCATTTTCATGTGTTAAAATGACCCAGTCAAAGTCCAGACCTAAATCCAATTGAGAATCTGTGGTAAGACTTGAAAATTGCTGTTCACAGACGCTTTCCATCCAATCTGACAGAGCTTGAGCTATTTTGCAAAGATGAATGGGCAAAAATGTCACTCTCTAGATGTGCAAAGCTGGTAGAGACATTCCAAAAAAGACTTGCAGCTGCAATTGCAGTGAAAGGTGGTTCTACAAAATATTGACTCAGGGGGCTGAATACAAATGCACGCCACACTTTTCACTTATTTATTTGTAAAAAAAATTGGAAACTGTTTATCATTTTCCATCCACTTCACAATTATGTGCCACTTTGTGTTGGTCTTTCGCATAAAACCCTAATAAAATACATTTACATTTTTGGTTGTAACATAACAAAATGTGGAAAATGTCAATACTTTTTCAAGGCACTGTATATACTGCTGATGATAAAAGGTATTTAGACGTTTATGCTTACTAAAATAATTGCATTTCCATGTTATGTGTACCGCGGGAGACCAGATATAGTGAATGCAGAGTCCTGGATTAAGTGACACTTTAAGTCATGAAGGTCCAGCATCACAATGTGGGCTTTACTTAGTGTGGTCTGCATGCAAATACAGCCGACCTAGGAATACCCACTCCTCCAGACAGTCCACTGGCTGCACTAAGAGGAGCATGAGACAGGATACTGTGATGGATTCAAGAAGCGACGTACAACATCTTGCCAGTCCCTCCCGCCAGCCATTATCTGCCTGCATTGCATAGAGAAGGACAGAGTGATTTCCTGGATGGAGGGCGTCCAGCATAATCTTTCCCTTTCCTTCCCAGCCTGACTGTCCCTAGCTCGACCCTTTCATTCATTGGATTACAGTTCTCTCAATCATGGATACTCTGCCTGCATTGCATAGAGAAGTACAGAGACACATTGCTGATATCATTAGTTTTAAAATAAGGTTTGTAATGAAAAATATAATGGTTTAATTAAAAAAAAAAAAGAAAAATTTTAACATGTTGATGAGGGGGTAGGGGGGAGAAAAAGAAGGCAAAATATAAGCAGAATAAACTTTATAAAAAGTATCAGGGCTGCAGAAACAAGTAGAATGACTAAATTTTATGCTGCACTTTACACCTACAGTAGTACATCCCCCACCGCCGCAGCCCGCACCTCCTCCTTCTCTTGCCTCTTTCCTAATCTTATCGCATCCCCAGATGTCCTGCGTGTCCTGCCCATGTTCTGCTTTGTCCTCTTTGTTTGGGAGGAAGGGGAGCTTTGAGGGGAGCTCAGGGAGGTCCCCTAAGGTAGATCATGTCACCCCTGGCTGCTCTGTCAGCTGGACCGACAACTGTCTGTGACATCTAATCCATTCCCGCCCATGCATTATACATCAGCTGGAGACTTATCGCCATTCTCCAGCACTCTCCTGCATGAAATATAAAAGGCTCCTCCGGGACCAGCCTGCTGCAATCCTAGACTGAATATTTCCATGTTGCATGTCAGGCCTGGTGCAGGGGAACACAAGACTCCTCGGAGCCCCTGGGTCACATGATTATTTATTCTTACAGCGTGGAGCAACCCAGCGATGAAATAACCCTTTCCTGACACAAGCGCAGGCAGAGAGGGATTATGAAAGAGACAAAGCAACACTCAAGGAAAACGATATATATTTTTACAGTATATATGTAGGTGAACCTGATTTAAAGTAGATGTAAACCCTACCTAACTCAATGACATTTAGTTTGCTAAAGCACTTAGGGGTCAATTCACTAAAGATTAGCACATGCGATAACGCGGTCACGTGACTGATTTGCATAAATTATCACATGTGGTAAAAAAAATTCAAATTCACTAAAAGAAAATAACATGTATGCGGTATTTACCGCAAAATGAAAAATGTGTCAGTAAATATCGCAAAAAAAAAACAAAAAAACGTGGTAAGCATCCAATTACCGAATGGAACAGAAAGTAAAAAAAGATATTTATCACCAGAATTTTGCTGGCGGTATAACATGCAGTATTGCTCAGATGCAAGATGCTTCCCCAATAGCTGGTTGTTAAGGAGCGGACTGGGAAGCCAACGTCCTTAACCACTAGCCGACCAGCCGCAGCAGTTATACTGCAGCAGGTTGGCACGGCTGCGCTAATCGCCGTAGCTGTACGTTGCTCCTTAAGGACGTCACCCCAGGCGCACGCGCACCCGCCACGTGTCCCCGGAGCCAATGCACGTGCCGGGTGGGTGCGATGACAACCGGCACCCGCGATCGCTTGTGACAGAGCGAGAACCGGGATCTGTGTGTGTAAACACACAAATCCCGGTTCTCTCAGGAGAGAGGAGAGAGATCGTGTGTTCATACTAAGTATGAACACTAATCTCTCTCCTCCCCTAGTCAGTCCCATCCCCCCTACAGTTAGAACACACCTAGGGAACACAGTTAACCCCTTGATCGCTCCCCTAGTGTTAATCCCTTCCCTGACAGTTACATTTATACAGTAATCAATGGCTATTTTTTTACCTCTGATCGCTGTATAATTGTCAATGGTCCCAAAATAGTGTCAAAAGTGTCCGATCTGTCTGCCGCAATGTCGCAGTCCTGATAAAAATCGCAGATCGTTGCCATTACTAGTAAAAAAATAAAAAATAAAAACAATAAAAATTACATAAATCTATCCCCTATTTTGTAGACGCTATAACTTTTGCGCAAACCAATCAATATATGCTTATTGCGATTTTTTTTACTAAAAATATGTCGAAGAATACATATCGGCCTAAACTGAGGAAAAAATTTGTTTAAAAAAAAAATGTGAGATATTTATTATAGCAAAAACTACAAAAAATTGTGTTTTTTTTTCAAAATTGGCACTCTTTTTTTGTTTATAGCGCAAAAAATAAAACCCGCAGAGATGATCAAATACCACCAAAAGAATGCTCTATTTGTGGGGAAAAAATGACATAAATTTTGTTTGGATACAACGTCGCATGACTGCGCAATATTTCAGTTAAAGCGACGCAGTGCAATATCGCAAAAATAATGGCCTGGCCAGGAAGGGGACAAATCCTTCTTTGACTGAAGTGGTTAAAGCGGAGTTCTGGACGAAATATGACTTTTAAGATAAAAAATACCCCTAGAATACTCATGCCTCGTGCAATGTAACAAAGGTATTGCTGTAAACAATGCCCAGTTTTCTATTTGTGCAGCATTGTTTTCTTACTTGAAGTTTCTGCACAGCGTGGCCATCTCCAGTGTGGGCATCTGAAGCCACAGTGTCCTTCTTCCTGAATTCCGTGCATGCTGGCTTCCCAGCATGCACCTGCCGATCTCACGCATGTGCACAGCGGTGCAATTTTGGTCATGCCAAGCTGGCCAAGAATTTCCATAGACACCAATGTTAAATGTTACTGGAGCCGTGCAATGCCAAGCTGGCCAAGAATTTCCATAGACGCCATGCCAAGCTGACCAAGATCTCCCAGGAGCCAATGCAAGACTGGAAATGACGCCCGGCACTGTAGCCCCCTAGAGAAGGAAGTGAAATTAGGTATAGGCATAAATCAGGTAAGTGAACAGAAAAATTAAAAAAAATGCCAGTTCATTTTAAGGATGCACATTAGTTTTTCTCTGTTAAAAAAAAAAGGATGCACATTAGTGAAAAATGTGGGTGGAACTCCGCTTTAACAACGTATGACTCATCAGTTTCAGGTTTGCTAAGGATTTTAAGGGGAACCCCACGCCAAAACTTTTAAAAAACAACGTGAGGTCCCCCACCCAAATCCATACCAGACCCTTATCCGAGCATGCAGCTTGGCAGGACAGGAAAGGGGAGGGGATGAGCGAGTGCCCCCCTCCTCAACCATACCAGGCCACATGGCCTCAACATGGGGAGTGCTTTATTGATGGGGACAAGGGCCTCTTCCCCACAACCCTGGCCGGTGGTTGTGGGGGTCTGCCAGCAGGGGGCTTATAGGAATCTGAAAGCCACCTTTAAAATCCCGGCCTACCCTCCTAAGTGAATGAGTATACTTATTCACCAAAAATAGTGTAAAAATTGTGTAAAAAATAAATAAAAACACAAAACAAGTTTTTGACAATTATTTTATTTAAAAAAAAAAATGTAGATCCATCGTCAATCACGATGCCCACAACAACCGCCGACCCAAAAAAGATTAAAAAAAAACTTTCAGTCTCGACAAAGGCTCCCGCTGTCTGACAGCTCTTAAATAACTAAGGGGCAGGGCCTGGCCAACGATGTCACAAGGGGGTGCGGTCATCTGGCGACGTCACTGGGTGGCCCGCCCCTTAGTTATTTAGGAGCGGATCGGAGGAATTGTCAAAAACTTGTGTTGTGTTTTTATTTATCTTTTACACTTTTTTTTGTGAATGAAAAGGGGTACTATGTACTACCCCATGCTTATTCACATGGGGGAGCAGGATCTTGGGTCCCTCTTGTTAAATAGGGCTTCCAGATTCCGATAAGCCCCTGCCCGCAGACCCCCGCAACCACCTGCTAGGGTTTTAGGGAAGAGACTCTTGTCCCCATAAACCCCGAAGCACCCCCCCATGTGCCTAGTATGGTTCACAAGTATGGCCCCCATTTCCTGGCTTGCCCCAGATGACGGCTCTTTAGCAGAAAAGCGTTGGGTGGACCCCTCACTATTACCGCTACTTGACCTTTGAAACTTTTTGATGATCTACGAAAATGTGAGTTTGTTTTTAATAATTTTAATAAACCAGTACTTACGTTATTACGCTATGTTAGTCTCTTTCATCTATTTCTCACATGGCATATGAATATCCGTTTGTGGCCTTCCATTGAGATACTATTTCCATGACTGTTGAGATTTACTGTGGACGTTAAGCAGCTGCCCTGTTTTGGATTACTTTGAGGATAAGCTAAAGGGGAATACCTTTCCAACCAGTTGGTCACCATGCCTGTTTGACATATGTCTCCCCAGGTCAACAACCTCTGGTAAGCCTTTAATACCTTCAGGTGACGGCTTTTCCCTACCATCATTGCCTTTCCTGGGAATTCTGGTTGCTTCTACATAGCCTCTTCATACATTCTTATGTTTCAACCTTCAATCCAATATGGGCATTTAAAATAATACACTTGTGCGACCCGTTGGTCTCATAGCCTGTTATCACTTGGCCAGCATACGTCGTTCCAAGTCATTCACATTTGGTAAGCCCCCTATGATCCCAGGTGGTGGCTTCTTCAATTCCTTCCTTTTTATTACACTGTTGGTGGACTTCAACTTGCTGGCTTCTTGTGGTGCCAATTCTACTTCTAATCTTTTTGGACTTTTATAATTTATTTGGCATCACTCATCACATGTTTTGATATATTTTTATATATCCATATATATTTTTATTGGTATATGTTATAGTGTATACACAGTGTATCATTCGGAATTTACACTAATACTGTAGAATTTTCTCACACATCGGTTCACACCTTTGTCTATTATATAGATGTTATTTGGTTTTTTCATATCACATGTAACCAAATGGTATGTTAATATTTACACACTGTATTTGGTTTTAGATATGTCACCTATGTTATTATAATCTTTTTTGAGTCTATAGCGCCACACTTTTTTCATATTTTTCTACTACCTGGGTCTATAGGTGTGTTGGCAGCCATTCACTCACTTTTTTACGCAGCGCTGTTTTATTTAAATGTATCTGGCTTGCCAGCCTGCATGCTCGGATAAGGGTCTGGTATGGATTTTAGGGCCCCCTCACGAACATTTTTTATCTTAAATTCCATACCAGACCCAGAGGGCCTGGTATGGATTAAGGGGGACCCTCACACTGCTTTTTTAAATGTTTTTTAATTGCTTTGGTTTACATTCAGCTGTCACCAGTAAACCCGCTGACAGCTGATGAGTTGAGTCATCGGTTGTTAAGGATGCGGCAGCCGGTTTCCTGGCCTGTTCCTTAACAACCAGCTACCATGCGATAAATTACTGCATGAAAATATGCGGTAATTACTGTATTGCCGTTATTTTACTGCATGAGCTATTTACCGCCAAATTCTTAGTGAATTGAACATTTGTAGAATTGTTTCCATATGCGTTATTTTACCACATTTTTTCAGTCGATATTTAACTCTTAGTGAATTGATCCCTATGCGTCATAAACAATTGCCTTTTCAACATAAAATATAGTTTTTAACTATTTTTATCCTTTGTTGCATATCAATGCTGCTAATCTCCTGGCCATTTTGTGGCCCCTTCCTGTCTACATGCACTGCAACTGCATGGCATTTTTCAGATTTTCAAATTGGCGACAACAGAGGGCCATGCCTGTGTAATGTGTGTTAACACAGCCATTTGTAGTCTTATTTGGAAGCTTGGGTGACAGGGTGACAAAGCAGAATGACATTTAGCTTGCTAAATTTTATTTTATTATTTATTTCAGGTACTTATATAGTGCCGTCAATTTACGCAGCGCTTTACATATACGTTATACATTCACATCAGTCCCTACCCTCAAGGAGCTTACAATCTACGGTCCCTAACTCGCATTCATACATAAAGCGCAATATATCATCATATCATTGTCCTGGGCTGGCTTCCTGGTGGTGACAATGGCGGACCATGCCTGAGCAATGTGTGTCAGCAAGACCCCTTGTAGTCTCCATTAGGGGCACATGTGACAGGGTGACAACGCTAGAACATTATTAGGAGATGTTTTTCACCCTTTAACAGGAGATGTCTGATCAGGGGCTGTTGCGGCAGAATCACCATGTATTCTATTAGTGAATGCTGCAAATTTTTAAAATATTAAAATCAATGTTCGTAATGATATTAACATATTAGTGCTAATATAAGATTTTAATGATTGGGTTTAGATTTATTTTAAATTAAAAGGTATGAGTACCTGATATCAATGTGTATGGAAGTATAGTACATGTACACACATAAAACATTACTATAATTATTTTTATTATAGCTTGTATAAATGCCTAAATCTGCCTGTATATTAGCTTCTGTAATCCTTTTACAGCAAGGCTCAAAGAGGGAGAGGGAGGGCCAGCACTGTGAGCACAGCACAGTGTTGTCAATCAAATACTGGGAGCTTACTGACAGGAGGAGAGAGCACAGTAAGTAGAAAACTGGCCAATGTTGTGATTCTTCTGAATTGCGAACGGGCCCTAAATATTATTGTGAGATAGAATGGCTTCCTCTGTTCATCCATGTTTGTGTTTCTCTGTGTTTGCTGCAGGTGAATCTGCAATCTTGAATGTGCTCCCATGTTGTGTTTGCATAGCTCCCAACTGTCCCTGATTTCAAGGGACTGTCCCCGATTTGGACCAATGTCCCTCTGTCCCTCATTCCTCCTCATTTGTCTCTCATTTTGGTCTGATCTATATAGATGTATTTAAAATGCACTTTATCTATTGCCGTATATTTATCTATCAAAAAGTGTTTCCCAGTGCTAAACCTTTCATCTGATTTCTAAATTGCTGCATTTGTAAATTCCAAAAGCCAATATAAAGGAATAGTAGTGGTAAAAAAAAAGCATTTGTGTCTTTAACCAATCTTGTTTTTTTGTACAATTCTCCTTTAAGGGGGTGTGTCAAGGGGTGTGTCCTATGCCTGCATACTTTTGCTGATAGGTGTCCCTCATTCCCATCTCAAAAAGTTGGGAGGTATGTGTTTGGGCTCTAATCAGTACAATTGTTTTGTCTCTGGTCTAATCTGCCATAATTGTACTTATATAGTAACACAGGAACAGGTTCACAGTTTTGATCACTATGTATGTGATGCTTCTAGATGTACCCATCGTCCCCTGTGGAAGAGTCCCAACTTCACCTATTGACAAGGAGCATGTACAGATACTATGTGGAACGGTGATGATAGAGCCCATAGGTGTGCGCAGCCTATTGCATTAGGGTTTGCACCCCAAAGCTTAAACACACATGAACGCCACCTGCTGCCACACGGAGGAGGCTCTGATGGTGGGAGACAGTTGATTGGGAGCATATTATGCTACACTCTACACAGGGGCGGACTGACAACTCATGGGGCCCCCGGGCAGTAGAAGGTCATGGGGCCCCCTGTGTCTCCGCCCACATGCAAGCCACACCTACACAAAGCCCCACTTACATAAATCATGGGGCACACAGTAAGGCACATCACATGGCACACAGCAGAGCACGGGGCACATCATGGGGCACAGGGCATGGGGCACACAGTAGGGCACATCACAGGACACATAATGGGGCACCCAGCAGGGTTTATTATGCTGTACACATCAGGGCACATTATTGAGCACAGCATGGTGCATCACAGGGGGTACAGGGCACATCAGTGGGTACACAGCGGGGAACATCACAGAGCACATCAGGAGATACACAGCAGGGAGCGGGCCGCACATCACAGGGCATGTGGCAAATAGTAGGGCACACAGCAGGGCACACAGTAGGGCACATCCTTGGGAACAGGACACAGGCGGTACACATCAGGGCACACATCCCAGGGCATGGGGCACACAGTAGAGCACATTACAGGGCACACAGTAGAGCACAACAGGCTGTACACAGCAGGGCACATCACAAGGCACATCACAGGGCAAGGGGCACAGAGTAGGGCACATAAGGGGGTACACAGCAGGGCACATCACATGCTATGGGGCACGCAGTAGGGCAAATAGCAGGGCACAAACCAAAACACAGGGCACACAGTAGAGCACTGGGATCCTCCAGACTTAACACAGTGTCTCTCAGGGTAGCCATCAGGGGCGAAGGCGACACAGTGGGGGTAAAGGACACAGGAAGACACCGTGGGGGGGTGGGTGGCACAGGGGGACACTGTAGATGGGTGGGTGGCACAGGGGGACACTGTAGGTGGGTTGAGGGCACAGGGGGACACCATGGGGGGGAATAGAAGACACAGGGGGACACTGTGGGGGGTGAAGGGCACAGGGGGTCACCGTGGGGGGTGGGTGAAGGGCACAGGGGGACACTGTGGGGAGGTGGAGGGCACAGGGGGACACTGTGGGGAGGTGGGGGGCACAGGGGGTCACTGTGGGGAGGTGGGGGACACTGTGGGGAGGTGGGGGGGCACAGGGGGACACTGTGGGGAGGTGGGGGGGCACAGGGGGACACTGTGGGGAGGTGGAGGGCTCAGGGGGAAACTGTGGGGAGATGGGGGGCACAGGGGGACACTGTGGGGAGGTGGAGGGCTCAGGGGGAAACTGTGGGGAGATGGGGGGCACAGGGGGACACTGTGGGGAGGTGGAGGGCTCAGGGGGAAACTGTGGGGAGGTGGGGGGCACAGGGGGACACTGTGGGGAGGTGGAGGGCTCAGGGGGACACTGTGGGGAGGTGGAGGGCTCAGGGGGACACTGTGGGGAGGTGGGGGCACAGGGGGACACTGTGGGGAGGTGGAGGGCTCAGGGGGACACTGTGGGGAGGTGGGGGGCACAGGGGGACACTGTGGGGAGGTGGGGGGCTCAGGGGGAAACTGTGGGGAGGTGGGGGGCACAGGGGGACACTGTGGGGAGGTGGAGGGCTCAGGGGGACACTGTGGGGAGGTGGAGGGCTCAGGGGGACACTGTGGGGAGGTGGAGGGCTCAGGGGGACACTGTGGGGAGGTGGGGGGCACAGGGGGACACTGTGGGGAGGTGGAGGGCTCAGGGGGACACTGTGGGGAGGTGGGGGGCACAGGGGGACACTGTGGGGAGGATGAGGGCTCAGGGGGACACTGTGGGGAGGTGGGGGACACTGTGGGGAGGTGGAGGGCTCAGGGGGAAACTGTGGGGAGGTTGGGGGCACAGGGGGACACTGTGGGGAGGTGGAGGGCTCAGGGGGACACGGTGGGGGGCACAGGGGGACACTGTGGGGAGGTGGGGGGCACAGGGGGAAACTGTGGGGAGGTGGGGGCACAGGGGGACACGGTGGGGGGCACAGGGGGACACTGTGGGGAGGTGGGGGGCACAGGGGGAAACTGTGGGGAGGTGGGGGGGCACAGGGGGACACTGTGGGGAGGTGGGGGGGCACAGGGGGACACTGTGGGGAGGTGGGGGGCACAGGGGGACACTGTGGGGAGGTGGGGGGGCACAGGGGGACACTGTGGGGAGGTGGGGGGCACAGGGGGACACTGTGGGGAGGTGGAGGGCTCAGGGGGAAACTGTGGGGAGGTGGGGGGCACAGGGGGACACTGTGGGGAGGTGGGGGGGCACAGGGGGACACTGTGGGGAGGTGGGGGGGCACAGGGGGACACTGTGGGGAGGTGGGGGGGCACAGGGGGACACTGTGGGGAGGTGGAGGGCTCAGGGGGAAACTGTGGGGAGGTGGGGGGCACAGGGGGACACTGTGGGGAGGTGGAGGGCTCAGGGGGACACTGTGGGGAGGTGGAGGGCTCAGGGGGAAACTGTGGGGAGGTGGGGGGCACAGGGGGACACTGTGGGGAGGTGGGGGGGCACAGGGGGACACTGTGGGGAGGTGGAGGGCTCAGGGGGAAACTGTGGGGAGGTGGGGGCACAGGGAGACACTGTGGGGAGGTGGGGGGCACAGGGGGACACTGTGGGGAGGTGGGGGGCTCAGGGAGAAACTGTGGGGAGGTGAGGGGCACAGGGGGACACTGTGGGGGGGTGGAGGGCTCAGGGGGAAACTGTGGGGAGGTGGAGGGCTCAGGGGGACACTGTGGGGAGGTGTAGGGCTCAGGGGAACACTGTGGAGAGGTGGAGGGCTCAGGGGGACACTGTGGGGAGGTGGGGGGGCACAGGGGGACACTGTGGGGAGGTGGGGGGGGCACAGGGGGACACTGTGGGGAGGTGGGGGGCACAGGGGGAAACTGTGGGGAGGTGGAGGGCTCAGGGGGACACTGTGGGGAGGTGGGGGGCACAGGGGGACACTGTGGGGAGGTGGAGGGCTCAGGGGGACACTGTGGGGAGGTGGAGGGCACAGGGGGACATGGTGGGGGGCACAGGGGGACATTGTGGGGAGGTGGGGGGCACAGGGGGACACTGTGGGGAGGTGGAGGGCTCAGGGGGAAACTGTGGGGAGGTGGAGGGCTCAGGGGGAAACTGTGGGGAGGTGGGGGGCTCAGGGGGAAACTGTGGGGAGGTGGGGGGCACAGGGGGACACTGTGGGGAGGTGGAGGGCTCAGGGGGAAACTGTGGGGAGGTGGGGGGCACAGGGGGACACTGTGGGGAGGTGGGGGGCACAGGGGGACACTGTGGGGAGGTGGGGGGCACAGGGGGACACTGTGGGGGGGTGGAGGGCTCAGGGGGACACTGTGGGGAGGTGGGGGGCACAGGGGGACACTGTGGGGAGGTGGAGGGCTCAGGGGGAAACTGTGGGGAGGTGGGGGGCACAGGGGGACACTGTGGGGAGGTGGGGGGCACAGGGGGACACTGTGGGGGGGTGGAGGGCTCAGGGGGACACTGTGGGGAGGTGGGGGGCACAGGCGGACACTGTGGGGAGGTGGGGGGCACAGGGGGACACTGTGGGGAGGTGGGGGGCACAGGGGGACACTGTGGGGGGGTGGAGGGCTCAGGGGGACACTGTGGGGAGGTGGGGGGCACAGGCGGACACTGTGGGGAGGTGGGGGGCACAGGGGGACACTGTGGGGAGGTGGGGGGCACAGGGGGACACTGTGGGGAGGTGGAGGGCTCAGGGGGAAACTGTGGGGAGGTGGGGGGCACAGGGGGACACTGTGGGGAGGTGGGGGGGCACAGGGGGACACTGTGGGGAGGTGGAGGGCTCAGGGGGAAACTGTGGGGAGGTGGGGGCACAGGGGGGCACAGGGGGACACTGTGGGGAGGTGGGGGGCACAGGGGGACACTGTGGGGGGGTGGAGGGCTCAGGGGGACACTGTGGGGAGGTGGGGGGCACAGGGGGACACTGTGGGGAGGTGGAGGGCTCAGGGGGAAACTGTGGGGAGGTGGGGGGCACAGGGGGACACTGTGGGGAGGTGGGGGGCACAGGGGGACACTGTGGGGGGGTGGAGGGCTCAGGGGGACACTGTGGGGAGGTGGGGGGCACAGGGGGACACTGTGGGGAGGTGGGGGGCACAGGGGGACACTGTGGGGAGGTGGGGGGCACAGGGGGACACTGTGGGGAGGTGGAGGGCTCAGGGGGAAACTGTGGGGAGGTGGGGGGGGGGCACAGGGGGACACTGTGGGGAGTTGGAGGGCTCAGGGGGAAACTGTGGGGAGGTGGGGGCACGGGGGGGGCACAGGGGGACACTGTGGGGAGGTGGGGGGCACAGGGGGAAACTGTGGGGAGGTGAGGGGCACAGGGGGACACTGTGGGGGGGTGGAGGGCTCAGGGGGAAACTGTGGGGAGGTGGAGGGCTCAGGGGGACACTGTGGGGAGGTGGAGGGCTCAGGGGGACACTGTGGGGAGATGGAGGGCTCAGGGGGACACTGTGGGGAGGTGGGGGGGCACAGGGGGACACTGTGGGGAGGTGGGGGGCACAGGGGGAAACTGTGGGGAGGTGGAGGGCTCAGGGGGACACTGTGGGGAGGTGGGGGGCACAGGGGGACACTGTGGGGAGGTGGGGGGCACAGGGGGACACTGTGGGGAGGTGGAGGGCTCAGGGGGACACTGTGGGGAGGTGGGGGGCACAGGGGGACACGGTGGGGGGCACAGGGGGACACTGTGGGGAGGTGGGGGGCACAGGGGGACACTGTGGGGAGGTGGAGGGCTCAGGGGGAAACTGTGGGGAGGTGGAGGGCTCAGGGGGAAACTGTGGGGAGGTGGGGGGCTCAGGGGGAAACTGTGGGGAGGTGGGGGGCACAGGGGGACACTGTGGGGAGGTGGAGGGCTCAGGGGGAAACTGTGGGGAGGTGGGGGGCACAGGGGGGAGGTGGGGGGCACAGGGGGACACTGTGGGGAGGTGGGGGGCACAGGGGGACACTGTGGGGGGGTGGAGGGCTCAGGGGGACACTGTGGGGAGGTGGAGGCACAGGGGGACACTGTGGGGAGGTGGAGGGCTCAGGGGGAAACTGTGGGGAGGTGGGGGGCACAGGGGGACACTGTGGGGAGGTGGGGGGCACAGGGGGACACTGTGGGGGGGGTGGAGGGCTCAGGGGGACACTGTGGGGAGGTGGGGGGTACAGGGGGCACTGTGGGGAGGTGTGGGGCACAGGGGAACACTGTGGGGAGGTGGGGGGCTCAGGGGGACACTGTGGGGAGGTGGGGGGCACAGGGGGACACTGTGGGGAGGTGGGGGGCACAGGGGGAAACTGTGGGGAGGTGGAGGGCTCAGGGGGACACTGTGGGGAGGTGGGGGGCACAGGGGGACACTGTGGGGAGGTGGGGGGCACAGGGAGACACTGTGGGGAGGTGGAGGGCTCAGGGGGACACTGTGGGGAGGTGGGGGGCACAGGGGGACACTGTGGGGAGGTGGGGGGACACTGTGGGGAGGTGGGGGGCTCAGGGGGACACTGTGGGGAGGTGGGGGGCACAGGGGGACACTGTGGGGAGGTGGAGGGCTCAGGGGGACACTGTGGGGAGGTGGGGGGCACAGGGAGACACTGTGGGGAGGTGGAGGGCTCAGGGGGAAACTGTGGGGAGGTGGGGGGCACAGGGGGACACTGTGGGGGGGTGGAGGGCTCAGGGGGACACTGTGGGGAGGTGGGGGGCACAGGGAGACACTGTGGGGAGGTGGAGGGCTCAGGGGGAAACTGTGGGGAGGTGGGGGGCACAGGGGGACACTGTGGGGGGGTGGAGGGCTCAGGGGGACACTGTGGGGAGGTGGGGGGCACAGGGAGACACTGTGGGGAGGTGGAGGGCTCAGGGGGAAACTGTGGGGAGGTGGGGGGCACAGGGGGACACTGTGGGTGGGAAGCTGTGCAGCAACTTTTTAATAGCAGCATGTGGTACAAGCTGCTGCACTTTCCTTCCTAGATGCAGAGTAGCGCGGGAAGCGGCTGTATACAGACCTCTCGTGATGCGCTCCTCCTCCTCCTCGCCGGCCCCTCCTCTTTTCTGTCCATCCGAGGTGATGACAGATACAAGCACCTGGGATGGACGGGAGGGAAGGAGGGGCCGGCGGGGGGGAGGAGGAGCGCATCACGAGAGGTCTGTATACACTACAGTCTCTTAGCAGTGAGCAGGGACCCGATCTGCTTGTCAATCACAGCTAGCTGACGGGTAGGTCGGGCCCCGAAGTGAAAGCTGCCATGGGGCCCCCTACTGGCCACGGGCCCTCGGTCAGCGTCCGAACTGCCCGATGGTCAGTCCGCCCCTGACTCTACATACGAGTGTAGTGTGTTCCTATGATTGAACCTAGCCTTTAATATAATTGGAGCATTTTCACTGGCTACTGGTGCCACTCCTGGATAATGCTAATGCACATGGGGTGATTAGGGTATGATTAGGGTGTGCCCAGGCACACCCAGCACACCCTGTGCGCACACCTATGATAGAGCCTGAGTAGCAACACTTCTGTTCTGAATACTTTGCCTTAAATACAATAGACACTTTAGGCCCCATTCACACTTCGTAATTTGGAATCATGGGCAGAATCCAAATTCTGATTTGAATACTTTGCCTTAGATACAATGGATACTTTAGGCCCTGTTCACACTTTGTGATTTGGAATCGCAGGCAGAATCCGAATACTGAGAATCGCTCTTTAAAAATCACTATGTGCAGTGTGAATGAGGCCTTCTGGATAATTAAAGCATATGTAAACCCTAACATAGAAATTCTCTTATTTGTCCACTTTTGCTCTGGTAAGTATGCTGCCATTGAAAGTGTTTAGTTTTTACCCAGAGCTGGTGCAAGGCTTTTTGTCTAAGGCAAAAGTGCTTTTTGCCCCCCCCCTTCATCCAGCACCCCTCCCCACACCATCCTCCCGCCACACCCACTGTTGTGACAAGAGGGCAGAGTGACAGACATAGGTGTGCGCACAGGGTGTGCCGGGTGTGCCTGGGCACACCCTAATCACCTTATGTGCATTAGCATTATCCAGGAGCAGCACCAGGTGGGTGGTTGGGGGTGCCAGTGGCCAATGTAAATGCCCCATTATATTAAAGTCTAGGTTCAACTTTAGGAACATGTTACACTCATATTTAGGGTGTACTGTAATATGCTCTCAATCAACTGTCTCCCAACCTCAGAGCCCCCTTCCTGTGACAGCAGGTGGTGTTCATGTGTGTTTGAACTTTGGGGTGCACACCCTAATGCAATAGGCTGCGCACACCTATGGTGACAGGAGAAGGGTATCTGGGCAGTGTGAAAGGAGGGGGTCAGTGGGACAATAAGAGGGCTGTGTGACAGGAGGGGGGCAGTGTCACAGAAGGGAGGCAGCGGGACAGGTGGGGGTCTGTGGGACAGAATTGAGATTTTGTCAGTGCAGACATCCCAACCTGCAAAAACTCATTTCAGGGAGGTGGCGCTTCACGCCTGCAAACGCCCCAACCACCATATCCCCCCCACGGCAAAATATTTTTAAAATCACTTTCTCAATATTTTTTCGCAGTGCTTCTGGGGAAGGGGGTGGGGGATGGGTCGCAGTGGACGGTGTCAGTAGTTTTTTTTATTTTTAATAATTGATTTTTTTACAATTTAATTTGTTTTTAATTTTTTTTTCACAATGCTTTTTAGGGGGAGGGGGTTGGGGCAGTGGACAGTGTTGGTAGGGCAGGGGAGAGTGGTGTCAGTAGTTTATCGTATTTTTTTTTACACTTTTTCATTTTTTTTACAATTTTTTAAAAATCTTTTTTGGGGGGCTTTGGTGAGATGTCAGGAGTGTAAACAGACCCCTGGCATCTCCCCTTTGAGACAGACAAAGGGACTGAGGACACATCCCCCAGTCCCTTCCTTAGCACTAAAGATGAATGAACAGGAGACAGAGGCAGAGTACACACGGTCAGACTCTGTTCGGACATTCCGACAACAAAATCCATGGATTTTTTCCTACGGATGTTGGCTCAAACTTGTCTTGCATACACACGGTCACACAAAGTTGTCGGAAAATCCGATCGTTCTGAACGCGGTGACCTAAAACACGTACGTCGGGACTATAAACTGGGCAGTAGCCAATAGCTTTCCTCTCTTTATTTATTCTGAGCATGCGTGGCTCTTTGTGCGTCGGATTTGTGTACACACGATCGGAATTTCCGACAACTGATTTTGTTGTCGGAAAATTTTATAGCAAGCTCTCAAACTTTGTGTGTTGGAAATTCCGATGGAAAATGTGTGATGGAGCCTACACACGGTCGGAATTTCCGACAACAAGGTCCTATCACACATTTTCCGTCGGAAAATCCGACCGTGTGTACAGGGCATAACAGTTACTCTGCTCAGTAATCACAGGACACAGGAGTGATCTCGCTTACTGTGTCCAATTACTAGTTCCCCCCACAGCTGGTGGGAGTGAAGAGAAGGGGAGCTGGCTGTGGGGGACGGGGGGGGACGGGGGGAGTGGAGAAGAACACAGAGGGGGATGGGGGAGGAGTACACAGAGCAGCTGGGGATGATCTGTGCGGCTGGAGGGACAGCTGTGATCACCGATCTCCCTGTATAGATTTTTAGCCGTCAGCTGCAGGAGGGAGAGAAGGAGAAGCGGCTGTCAGCTAAAAATCTATCTAAACAAAGGAGATCGTGATCACAGCTGATACCCGCCGCACCGATCATTCCCGGGAGATCGGGAGGCACTTGCGGGTGTGCGGGAGAAATGTGGTAGTCTCCCGCACCTTCCGGGAGACTTGAAATGTCTGTCAGTGTGTATCTGGTGCCAGGAGGTGAAGCATGTAGAAGATCTCCGGCGGCAGCTGCAGCACCCCTTCGCCTGACCCCTCCGCACAGCGCCAGGTGCACTCTGCCATTCCTCATTGGAGCCTGCATGACAGCCCCAACTGCTCTCAGCACATCTGCGTCCGCCCACCGCTCCACCCTCCTGAAGACCGCTCGCCTGCCTACTTCTCTCTTCTCGCTCTGCCAGCAGCTACTGGGAGCAACATGGAAAATTTAGTTTGCCTGCTTCGGGGCACAGAAGGCAGCGACACCCCCGACTGATGTGCACCCTAGGCTGATGTGCTGCCCATAGGTAACGCCAGCCCTGGTTTTACCTGTTTGTAAATAGCAAAAAATACCTGTTGATTTTTGCAGAAAATCTTGTGAGGTGATATCTTGCTTTGCACTCAGTTTGTGTTGCATGCTTATTGGTTACATTGTTCTCGGAAGACTACAGAACCCCTCCCATCCATGTTATGGGTGATATGGAAGGGGCTCCATTGTCCCATCTTAAGCTTGTTGTTCTGATTTAGAAGAGCTATTGAGCATTGTCATCCTGGAACAGGAAGTGTTAACGCCAGAATCTCCCGGTGAAAATAAAGGGAAAAAAGCCAGAAAAAATTAAACTAATGCAGCCACCACATCTAAGGACTGGTAGGAGGCAATATGTTACTTGCTTTCTTTTCCCCCTCACTCCTGTTTGTTTGAAATGAGCAGTGCACATTAGTTACATTGGTGAGCACTGCTCTATGCACACTACACATCCCATAGTCCAGGGGTACTCAATCTGTGACACATGGAGCCCTCAAGGTAGCGCATGCCCATGTTCTGGGATGGCGAGTAGGCAAGCCAAGATCGCAATTAACAGGTTGCCGACCCGCCATCCCAGAGCATCAGAGTGCAGCGAAGGAAGCAGACGGCCGCAGAGGGAGCCGCATAAGCTGATGCTTCTTCTGTAGCACCGGCTCCTGGCCCAGACGGAGTGATACCAAGTGCACTTTGTCTGGGACCTTTCTATCAGTCTGGAGAGAGTTGCCAGTAGACGCTGGAAGAATAGGTCAGCGTATTAAACATCACGTACACTGCACTTTTACAATGCGCATATTAGGCTGCTTTCACCCTGATCTGCAGTGCACCTGTGGCTTTCCTGCAGGTTAGCTGCACTAAGCCATAGACTTCTTTTAACTCCTGCGAGTTCGGTCTGCTCAGAAAGTGGCCCACACCCAAAAGATGTAATAGAAGTCTATGACAAAGCGCAGCTAACCCGCAGGAGCACTGAGTTTCACCCACAGAGCAGGTAAACCGCAGAGCATTAGTGTGAAAGCAGCCTTAGAGAGGGCTCAGAACAGTAAGGACTCGTGTACATTTGTGGTTGGGAGGGGGCAGGAAAACTAGACATGTGCAGAATGGAAAAATTTGCTTAGTTTTGGATAAATTTGCTATGTTACTCATTTTTTTCCATGGATTAGTTTCGGAATTAGTTTAGTATTAATTTTGTTTATTCACTTTCTAACGAAATCCAAATATTCAGAATGATTCGAAATCGTATCTGTCAAAAATGTATCAACCGATCCGAATTCTGTGTGAATAATAGCTTGTTGTAAAAATAGTTGTTAACCCACTCTGCTAACTTTCTGTAATCCTCTTTGTCTCCTTATGCTAGATGCTCCTGTCTCTGTAATTTAAAAAAAAAATGCCTTCTTTACCTGTGTTCGTGAACTCATCATCAGAGATAAGGCAGCACTGATAGGTGGCACTGATAGGTGGCACTGGTAGGCGGCACTGGTGGGCACTGATAGGTGGCACTGGTGGGCACTGATAGGTGGCACTGGTGGGCACTGGCAGATGGCACTGGTGGGCACTGCATAGCAGCAGTGCCTCTCAGTGATCGAGACCGATGTCCTTCTGATGCTGTCAACGTGAGGAAAAAAAAAGCCCTTACTCCAATCTGTGATCAGCCGAGTCTCATTGACTCGCTAATCACAGAGAGCGCCACGTGCCCTCCTGGCAATTGAGGCCCACGCTGTAGCTGTCATTCAGCTATAGCGCGGGAGGAGATTAAAAGAACAGGATCAATGTTTTTTTTTTTAGGTTAAACGCTATAAGGAACGGGCCGGGAAGCCGGCCCCCACGTCCTTGACGACCCATGACAGCTAAATGTAAACAAAGGAATTACGGCAATGAAAAATAAAGGAAAAAAGAAGTGAAGCCCCCCCACCCACCCATCCATACCACCTATGCCTACTACCCATCCATACTAAGCCCCCTGCATGTAGTGCACCTGTGGCTTTCCTGCAGGTTACCCTCACTAAGCCATAGACTTCTCTTATATCCTCTGAGTTTGGTCTGCTCAGAAAGTGCCCACAAGATATAATAGAAGTCTAAGGGAATGCGCTGCACCCGCAGAGTGGGTAAACTACCGAGCATTTGTGTGAAAGCAGCCTTAAAGGGGACTCAGGACAGTAAGGGCTCATTTACATTATTACAGTATTAGTGCCAGGAAGCTAGTTGTTAGGTAATTTGGACAGGGTAAAATCCCCAAATCCTCACTAAATTTAATAGGTACGATGCCCGGCGGGTGTGGAGAGGCGACTCTTTGTACATCTTGCCGCATGTATCCGTTCCTTGATCATCCGATCGAGGGCGAATACTGCTGTGCAAAATGTAAGCACATTGTTTCCCTGGAAGCCCAGGTTCTGAATCTGGGGAAGCAACTGTCAGCACTGAGAAGTCCCTCCATACTAAAGGTGAGCAAGGAATGTACACGGCAGGTGCCGGCAGGGGCCAGCACAGAGGCGGGTGGAGACAAAGAGGTGCAGGCACTAGCAAAGAGTAGATGGGTGACAGTTAGGAGGGGTAGAGGGGGAAGTGCCAGGGAGGCCGATCCAGGACTGGAGCATCCCAATAAGTACGCTCCATTGAGTGACATTGGTGTTACCAGTCAGGGACCAGCACTGCTGGAGATGAGGGACTCTCCTAGCTGCCAGGGGAAGAACTCCTCCAGTGAGAGTGGGGGGGCAGCAAAGGGAAAGGAAAGACAGATTCTGGTGGTAGGGGACTCAATTCTTAGAAGGACAGAGAGGGCAATCTGTAACCAAGACCTGAAGCGCCGAACAGTATGTTGTCTACCGGGCGCTCGGGTTCGGCACATCACGGATCTTGTGGACAGATTACTGGGAGGGGCTGGGGAAGACCCGGCTGTCATGGTGCACGTTGGCACCAATGACAAAGTCAGAGGCAGATGGAGTGTCCTAAAGAACGATTTTAGGGACTTAGGAGCTAAATTGAGGAAAAGGACCTCCAAGGTAGTGTTCTCAGGAATACTACCGGTACATCGAGCCACACCAGAGAGGCAGAGGGAGATTAGGGAAGTAAACAAGTGGCTGAAGAGCTGGTGTAGTAAGGAGGGGTTTGGGTTCCTGGAGGACTGGGCCGACTTCTCAGTCGGTAACCGGTACTATAGAAGGGACGGACTGCACCTAAATGAGGAGGGTGCAGATCTGCTGGGAATGAAGATGACCAAAAAGTTAGAGGGGTTTTTAAACTAGGCGATGGGGGGGAGGGTCCAGAGACAGTGATAGCCAGCGCGGAAGATATTCCAGAGGGTAGTATTGGGGGCATTAGTGGTAGGTTAACCAAAGCACAAAAACACAAGGTGAGTATAGTAGCAAGTCCAAGTTGCAATCTTGAAACACCCAATACGAGGACAATATGCGACCGGTCTAAACTATGTGGCATGTTCACCAATGCCAGGAGCCTGGCGGACAAGATGGGTGAACTAGAGATACTGTTGTACAAGGAGGATTTGGATTTTGTGGGAATTTCAGAGACCTGGTTCAACAGCTCTCATGATTGGCTGGCAAACATTCAAGGGTATACCCTATACCGCAAGGATAGAGAGGGTAAAAAAGGGGGAGGGGTATGCCTATATATCAAGAATAATGTACAAGTGAATGTGAGAGATGACATCACTGAGGGGGCTAGGGAGGAGGTGGAATCTTTATGGGTAGAGCTCCAAAGGGATGAAGCTAAGGGGAAAATAATACTGGGAGTATGCTATAGGCCCCCTAACCTGAGGGAGGAAGTGGAGACGGATCTCCTATCACAAATTGGATTAGCAGCAAGGATGGGAAGTGTTATCATAATGGGGGATTTTAATTATCCAGACATAGACTGGGCGGAGGGAACCGCGCATTCATTTAAGGCTCGCCAGTTCCTTAATGTCTTGCAGGACAATTTTATGGGTCAGATGGTAGACGCACCAACTAGAAATAAAACATTACTAGATCTACTGATTACCAACAATACAGACCTGATAACAGATGTGGAAATACGGGGCAATTTAGGTAACAGCGATCACAGGTCAATTAGTTTCAGTATAAATCACACAAATAGGAGACATGAAGGGAACACAAAGACACTGAATTTCAAAAGTGCCAACTTCCCTAAACTACAAACCTTGCTAAAAGGCATAAATTGGGATAAAATATTAGGAACAAAGAATACGGAGGAGAGATGGGTTTGCTTTAAGAGCATATTAAATAAGGGCATTAGCCAATGTATCCCATTGGGTAATAAATTTAAAAGAGCGAACAAACATCCTGGATGGCTTAACTCCAATGTAAAAATGCATATAAAAGCAAAGGAGAAGGCCTTCAAAAAATACAAGGTTGAGGGATCATCCACAGCATTCAGAATTTATAAAGAATGCAATAAGAAATGTAAGGGTGCAATTAGGATGGCTAAGATAGAACATGAAAGACACATAGCGGAGGAGAGCAAAAAAAATCCCAAGAAATTCTTTAAGTATGTAAACAGTAAAAAAGGGAGGACAGACCATATTGGCCCCATAAAGAATGAGGAAGGACATCTGGTTACAAAGGATGGGGAGATGGCAGAGGTATTGAATTTATTCTTCTCCTCAGTCTTCACGAGTGAATCGGGGGGCTTCAGTAACCAAAACTGCAGTGTTTATCCTCATGACACAACACAGGAAGCACCTACATGGTTAACAGAGGACGGAATTAAAATTAGACTTGAGAAACTTAACATTAATAAATCACCGGGACCAGATGGCTTGCATCCGAGGGTACTTAGGGAACTCAGTCAGGTGATTGCCAGACCGTTGTTCCTAATTTTTACAGACAGTCTATTGACTGGAATGGTACCAGCTGATTGGAGAAAAGCCAATGTAGCACCAATATTTAAAAAGGGCCCAAAAAACATCCCTGGGAATTACAGACCAGTTAGCCTAACATCAATAGTATGTAAACTCTTGGAGGGGATGATAAGGGACTATATACAAGATTTTAGTAATAAGAATGATATCATTAGCAGTAATCAGCATGGATTCATGAAGAATCGTTCTTGCCAAACCAATCTATTAACCTTCTATGAGGAGGTGAGTTGCCATCTAGATAAAGGAAGGCCCGTAGACGTGGTGTATCTGGATTTTGCAAAAGCATTTGACACAGTTCCCCATAAACGTTTACTGTACAAAATAAGGTGCGTTGGCATGGACCATAGGGTGAGTACATGGATTGAAAACTGGCTACAAGGGCGTGTTCAGAGGGTGGTGATAAATGGGGAGTACTCAGAATGGTCAGGGGTGGGTAGTGGGGTCCCCCAGGGTTCTGTGCTGGGACCAATCCTATTTAATTTGTTCATAAACGACCTGGAGGATGGGATAAACAGTTCCATCTCTGTATTTGCAGACGATACTAAGCTAAGCAGGGCAATAACTTCTCCGCAGGATGTGGAAATCTTGCAAAAAGACCTGAACAAATTAATGGGGTGGGCGACTACATGGCAAATGAGGTTCAATGTAGAAATGTAAAATAATGCATTTGGGTGGCAAAAATATGAATGTAATCTATACACTGGGGGGAGAACCTCTGGGGGAATCTAGGATGGAAAATGACTTGGGGGTCCTAGTGGATGATAGGCTCAGCAATGGCATGCAATGCCAAGCTGCTGCTAATAAAGCAAACAGAATATTGGCATGCATTAAAAGGGGGATCAACTGCAGAGATAAAACGATAATTCTCCCGCTCTACAAGACTCTGGTCCGGCCGCACCTGGAGTATGCTGTCCAGTTCTGGGCACCAGTCCTCAGGAGGGACGTACTGGAAATGGAGCGAGTACAAAGAAGGGCAACAAAGCTAATAAAGGGTCTGGAGGATCTTAGTTATGAGGAAAGGTTGCGAGCACTGAACTTATTCTCTCTGGAGAAGAGACGCTTGAGAGGGGATATGATTTCAATTTACAAATACTGTACTGGTGACCCCACAATAGGGATAAAACTTTTTCGCAGAAGAGAGTTTAATAAGACTCGTGGCCACTCATTACAATTAGAAGAAAAGAGGTTTAACCTTAAACTACGTAGAGGGTTCTTTACTGTAAGAGCGGCAAGGATGTGGAATTCCCTTCCACAGGCGGTGGTCTCAGCGGGGAGCATTGATAGCTTCAAGAAACTATTAGATAATCACCTGAATGACCGCAATATACAGGGATATGTAATGTAATACTGACACATAATCACACACATAGGTTGGACTTGATGGACTTGTGTCTTTTTTCAACCTCACCTACTATGTAACTATGTAACTATGTAACATTTGCGTTTGGGGGGGGGGGGGATTAGACATGTGCAATGGAAAGATTTGCTTCGGATAAATTCGTTATGTTACTATTTTTTTTTCATGGATTCATTTCGGAATTCATTTGGTTTCATTATGTTTACATTTCTTTATTTTCTAACAAATTCAAAATTTTCAGACCGTTTCGAATTTTAATCTGTTGAAAATATATCGACCGATCCAAATTCTGTGTGAATAATAGCTTGTTGTAAAGGAGCGGGCCGCCGCGTTCCCAAGAACCGATGACTCATCGGCTGTCAGTGGGTTTACCCACTGACAGCTAAATGAAAATATAGGAATGGTGACAATGAAAATTAAAGGAAAAAATTAGCGTGGGCCCCCCAATCCATACCAGGCCCTTGGGGACTGGTATGGATTTTAAGGGGAATCTCACGGCAAAATTTAAAAACGACGTGGGGTCCCTTATCCGAGCATGCAGCCCAGCAGCTCAGGAAAAGGGAAGGATGAGTGAGCACCCCCCCTCCTGAACTATATAAGCCCCCTGTCTGCAGACCCCCCTAACCACTGGCCAGAATTGTGGGGAAGAGGTCTTTGTCCCCATCAACATGGGCAAGGTGCATTGAAGGGAGCTCCCCTACCCCAAAGCACCCCCCATGTTAAGGGCATGTGGCCTGGTATGGTTTAAGAGGGGGGGTGAGCACTCGTCCCCCTCCCTTTCATGACCTGTCGGGCTGCATGCTCGGATAAGGGTCTGGTATGGATTTTGCGGGGGCCCCACTCTTTTTTTTTTTTTGCTTTTTTTTCAATGGCCGACATTCTGTTGTTTACATTCAGCTATCAGTAGTGGGGAAACCCGCTGACAGCTGATAAGTCATCAGTGGTTAAGGACGCTGTGGCCAGCCTCCCGGCCCGCTCCTTAACAACCAGCTATTCTTCAATCTTCACGCAGAATTCAGGTCGGTTGATACATTTTCGCCCGATTCTAATTCAAATCATTCTGAAAGTTTGGAATTCATTAGAAAGCAAATAAATGAAACAAAACAAATTTTAATGAAATTCGCTACTATTGTTATTCATGAATTTGAATACATCCAAATCTCTGAATAACCACAAATTTGTCCAAATTTAGATTCAGACCGAAACGAATTGCACACGTATAAGGAAAACCACATAATTCATTGTGGCCTGTGACCGGTTACCAAACCACCTAATTGGCCTTCATCCTTCAAAGGGTTGAGCACACCTGCCATAGTCCATAGTCCCTAGTTCATCTTGGGAGGGAGTAAGAGAAGGTGGCTACATTCCTACCTACAGTTGGAGAACAAATGTAGCCACCCTCTAACAGGTATTTAGATCACAACAGCTAAAAAAAAAAAAAAAAAAAATTATTTGGAGGAGGCTGAGAGCGATAGAATGTAATTTATTTGTAATAAGAATACATACTTGGATAGATTTTTTAAACCAGATTTAGTGTCCCATTATCTGATCACACATGTAAGTGTTCTTGATGCAGGGATCTCCCCCACTTTTCTATTGTATTTTGATACCCCCCCCCCTAACAGAATACAATAGAAAAGCGGGGGGGGGGGGCTCCCTGCATCAAGAACACTTATGTTGATACAGGGATCTGTGAATACACTGATCAGTCATTGGCTGCAAGCACTGATCGAATGCTGTTTTTCCAGCAGGACCGTTCGACAGATACAGGATTCTGTCGTATATATATCTCAGCTTTAGTCTGTGATGGTGAGAAGTGACTAACATCCTGGTTTCTAATACTTCGATGACAAGCTGAACTCAGGAATAAGCAAATATTGTCTAAATACAAGAGTCATGTGTATCCTTACTGAAATGTTGGTGTGCATTGTGTATTTCTTCTTCTCTGTGCGGGAACTTCCTGTAATAAAGAATGGTCACTGCTGCTCTCTCTCTTAGTGCTGGGTGACTGGTCTTGTCTCCATCCTCTGCTCTCAGAACAGCACAGTGATAATTGTCACTGCAACATTTACCGTACATGATAATATCTAGGTTTTCAATTTAATTTGGTGCGCACAAAGTGGATTTATATCCTTTGTAGCTATTGAAGAAAATATAGCAATGAAAGTTTTTGTGCCACGAGTTTGGCTTTCACTGGTGCAGTGCAACTACAATGTCAGTATTCAATTTGATAAATGTGGGGGTTTACTAATGAAAGTTATATATGATGCAGGGGCAAATATACATTGTTCATCAATGAATATATCCCATATACTTTATTTATCATTACTTAACCTCCCTGGCGGTATGATTATTTTGGATTTTAGGTGCTGAAAGCGGTACAATTATTTTGCATGGAAATTTGGCGTTTTATATTGTAGGCCTGTAATTCTTAACAATAACACTCTTAAATCTGTCCACCAAGAGCCTAGTAGATATCCCGGGTATGATGAAGTTTGAAACACAAAATCATAAATTATAATATAATAAATAAATATAAATAATTAAAAAAAATATATAATAATAATAAAATAAATTTCCCCACGATTCACTATCGCTCAATTCTGCAAGTGTTCTAATTTACTATCGCTGTTTTCTAGCTGGTCTAAAGCCACTTTTGACGTAAAGGGACACTTTTTGGTTGCTATGGACAATCTCAAGTTTCCAGGCAGAAAGAACAGTATATATAATATAAAAATGCATGCAGGGCATTGGTCAAAGCACTGGGTACAAAAGGGATGTGAAATGATTTCATACAGTACTGTAATCTGTAAGATTACAGTACTGTATGTGTTATGATTTTTACATTTTTTTAAATTTGCCACCAGGCTCCGCCCCCATGCGTCGCGACGCTCGCAGGGAACGGAGCCTGGCACAGAGGGACATGGCAGGATCCTGGGGACAAGGTAAGTAACACTGCACCAGGATCCTGAGATGTAATCCCGAGTGTGGCTCCGGGTTGCCACTAATGGTGCTGAAATTTAACCCCGAGCCACACTCGGGAATACCGTCAGGGAGGCTAAAGAAAAGGTAAAGCCCAACTGGATAATATTTTGTTTGCAAGTTTTCACCTCTTGTTTTCATCCCCTGTCTACATGCACTCGCTCCAATGACCACTGTAAGGCATCGCTCATGGTGGGCTTCCTGATGGTGACAAGCACGGACCATGCCACTGTGTTGAAATGGCCCTTGTGCCAGGGTAGACAACACCGTAGAGCAATTGTGAACCAGGAACAGAGTGTTGTCACCCCATATCCAAAGACATGTTGGTAGGTTAATTGGCTTTTGTCTAAATTGGCCCCTGTATATGAATGTGAGTTAGGGACCATAGATTGTAAGCTCCTTGAGGGTATGGACTGATGTGACTGTACAATGTATTTGTAAAGCGCTGCGTAAATTGACGGCGCTATATAAGTACCTTAAATAATAATAATAACAGGATCACCAGATATTATGCTAACGAAAGCCGCAAATTGAAACAGATTTTAAATGTCATTAGAACACCAAGGGCCAATTCACACCATTGAAATGCAGTCCAGATGCTTTTCTGCATGAGTGTTTTTAAAGCATTTTTTGATGCGTTCCTGTGCATTTTCCCCCTCTTTTTTCTTCACCTTAATTAAGGACATGTGTATTCCAGTGCCTTTTTTATGCGTGCAGAAAAAATGCAGCATGTTCTACTTTTTTATCTGGAACTGGAAAGCACTGCAACTGACCACACTAGCGTTAACGATGCCATTGAAAACCATATAACCTACCATCCACACGTTTTTGATGCAGAAAACAACGCACTGTACTGTATGTGGTGTGAAGTGGCTGTAAAGCTTATAGGAAATTGTAAAATTGGATCTTCTTTTTTTTTAAATGAATGAGGGTAACACTGCAGCTAATGCCCTGTACACACGACCGGCTTTGCCGTCAGAATAAACACTGAAGGTTTTTCCGACGGAATTCCGCTCAAGCTGTCTTGCATACATACGGTCACACCAAATTCTGACCGTGACGTACAATACGTACGACGGGACAACACATACGACGTCTCGTACTTGCTTCAGAGCATGAGTCATTTTTTGTACGTCGGAACAGCATACAGACGAGCGGTTTTCCCGATAGGAATTTGTTCCGTCGGAAAAATATAGAACATGTTCTCTATCTAAGTCCGTCTGAATTTTCAACGTAAAAAGTCTGATGGGGCATACACACAGTCGGAATATATGATGAAAAGCTCCCATCTGACTTTTTCTGTTCGAAATTCCGACTGTGTGCAAGGGGCATTAGAATCAGAGCTGACAGACCACCCAAGGTCTGACAATTGTGACCCTTGATAGCAGCCTGACCTAACAAGCTGTCACACAGCTCTTGATTGTGCACAACAGTATCACTTAACAGAGACATGTTTTTAAAGTGAAGGTAGGTAAAAAGGAGCGCCCAGTATCCAATCAAAAGTAAAATGAAGGTGAATAGTCATTTTTATTGGAAATATTAGAGCATGATAAAACCTGGGGAGTCTGTGTTCCCCAGAAACGCGGTGGTTTTGTCATGCTTTACCATTTTCAATAAAAACGACTATTCACCTTTATTTTAATTCTGATTGGATACTGGGCGCTCCTTTTACCTACCCTCACAAGTCTATGAGGTAGCAACCCAAGCCTCTAAAAGGGGCCCACTGCCACCTTTCTACCAAGTTGGGCCGGATTCACCGGGAGCGAACTTCCCCAACACGCCCCCACCACCACTCACTCACAGACCCTCAACTGAGCAAGTCAGGTGTTCTTCAAGGTGATTTCTCAACAAAATCAAACACATAGACATGGATGGATGGGTGAGTTTGCAATGAATATTTAAAATTAATTAAATTGTAGTTTTTGATGCTCAGATACAGTTTACTTTAAAGCTAACTGCAGGCAGATAAAAAAACACAGATTATTGCAGAACAGTAATTGTTACTGCATCACTAAATGTATTTTTTAAATGCAGGCAATGTAAGTACTTGATTTTGACCTGGTATAAGTCTTTGTGGTACTGTATACAACAGGGCTGAAATGTAAAAGTAAGAGGCAACACAAGTAGCCAATAAGTTCATGTGCTGATAAGACACATATTGATAAAGGGAGAGAGCAGAGTGACTGAGAACTGAGCTTTTCACTGTGCTGCTTCTCTTTTTACTATCCAGTCACAGGCTGGGGGTGGGTCCAGGACAGCCTCATTCTGACACCTAGTGGCAGAAAAAATACTGCAGGGGAAACCTCTAACTAAAGATGAATTTTGCAGCAAAAGCTGGTTCTGTTATTTCATCTTTTAATGGGCCATTAATATTCATCTTGTTATTTTTGGCTGGAGCTCTGCTTTAAAAGCTATGCAAAGATCCACAGGGTTCTGTTATTAGATACTGCTATGCACATTCAGCCACTAGGAGACAGCATAAAGTCAGGCAGTTGACAGAGCAGCAAAGGTCAGGGCTAGCGGTGGCCTTTCAGTTGCCCGATTATTGTCAGATGTAAAGCTAAATAAGAACATAAATATCATTTTTTTCATGAGTAAACTCTGCACATTTAAATAATCAGTCTCTCTCAAACCCAGTGCAATAAATATATGGTGCTCATGATGCAGTGGTGGCCCGCCCATTAGGGGCACAGGGGCACCGCCCCTCATCCATGTGACCGGCCCCCTAATCTACATGCAGGGTGCCAGAGGCATTGATTCCAATGGGGCTTTTTTTTTTTTTGAAGCATGTGATTAGAGCCAGAGGCTCTAATAGGCTTCGGAAAAGGGTGGGCATCCGTGGTCAGGTCGGTCCGTCCTCCCGCCCCCTGACCAATGGAGCCCCAGTTGCCACTGCCATGTTGTCTGTTGTGGAAGAGTAATAATTTAGAATGATCTGAACAAGAAAAGAAAAACTAAAAGACACATGAGACGTCACAGGTTATGTCATGTTGATGGTACATTTACATACACGATTGTGAATGTTACAGCGGGTCTCCTCATATTTGATATTGAAATTTTAGGTTTGGTGGTCCTTGGAGGAAAAAAAAAAAGAAAAAACAAAAAGCTTTTTTCACACGATGTTATGTGAACAACAAAGAAAATTGTCTTCCCCCAAATTTTAAGCTTGCAGATTCAAAGTAGAATTGAGTCTCTCTTTTTTAATGAATCGGCACTGCAGATACTAAAAACATATGTGAGGTTTATAACACTGTGCAGGCCTCCGACTGGGCTGGGTGGGTTTGGACCGTCGTGAGGAGACAGACAATGGACAGGGTCATGCGTCTTGTTGGAGAACAGAAACAGGGGATCCACACGGGGCGAGGGGGGTCAGCCCCAACCTCTGTCGTCCTTCACCCCCCACCTCCGCATCCCTTCAGCTCGTCGTTTTGGGCAGCAGTTCCGTGGCAAGTCCTGTTAGCCCTTAGAAACTGGACAGTACACCTTCTGCCGCTTATCTCGCTTCAAGAAGGGGTGACTCTTCCGTCAAGTTTCCTTCTCCGGGGTGGACCTTCTCCAGGAACTTTCCCATTCACGTTTCTGCTCTTTCCGAGTTGTTTCCGCCACCTGCTGCGGACTTCAGACTGCTGTCTCCAGGTCATCGCTGGGCAGGAGTTGCTTATCTTGACAAGACTCCAAGTGGGATGCCAGATCTGCATCCCCTGCCTCCTGGGCCTTGTCAGAAGGAGTAAATCCCTGTGGAAATTGGAAAGGAGAGCTAATGAGAGATACATTTCACTGAATGTGTCCAAAGACTAAAGGCAGAGCAAAATATTAGTAAAACATACAGGGTAAAGCATATTCTATTCCTTTGGTATCAAACGGAACAATATGAAATCATGTCCATTTGTAAGGCCAAGCTTAAAGCTCACCTCCAGGATAAGCAATTTCTGTCTAAATACAAAATGTATGTGTATTCTCACTGGAAACTTGGTTTGCTTTTTTGACTCCTAAAGTCTGTGCAATAATCCGGTGTGAAACTTTCCCTCTGCATAGGAGCTTCCTGTAATAAAGATCAGTCATTGCTGCTCTCTCTCCTTGTGCAGGGTGACTGGTCTTGCCTCTTCCCCACTGTAGTTTTCTGCAGGCAACCTGTAGTAGGTGGAGCTGCTGGGCCCCTCCCACAGCTCAGCTCTCAGAACAGGCCAGGTACAGCACAGTGATGATGTTACTGCTACATTTACAAGGTCATATTTGGGTTTGCAAATGCATTTGCTGCACACAGTGTAGATTTATATCCTTTGTGGCTATTGAGGAATATATTTCAATGAAAGTTTTTGTGCCAACACGCAAAATTATAAAGGTGGTTATAGGTTGGTTCCCCCTCACATGTTATTTTACTATTACATTACAATCCTCTATATATAATGTGATAATACAGTATTTTACCGGAAGCTGTATACCAAGGCATATATTCCTATGCATATATAATAGAGGTTACCCTTATTGTTCTGTATATAATGTATACAATATTATACTGTACAGTACCTTATCTTTCTGTTATATCTTTATATTGAAATAAACTAAGATTGAAAAGAAAGTTTTTGTGCCCGGTGTTCAGGTTTAACCAATATTATATTCAGTAACATGTAAATACTGGTGGACCAATCTATTTTGGGAACTTCAAGGATAAGTTCACTTTAAAAAAAAAAAAAAAAAAATGTGTTTTGCTAATGTGTTTTGCAAAGAGTTGTACAGGGTTAGAACCTTCGCCAGTTTTTTACTGCTGTCTGTGTCTCCACTAGGCAGATTTACCCTGTTTATTTGCCAGTAGCTAGTACGCTAGTACTAGAAATCTGCCTTGGTCAGATAGGCCACTTGTGTGTCTGAGTTAGAGCCAGAATTGGATGCAAACACGGTGTTAAAATAGGGTCCTGCTCCAGTGCAAGGGAAGAAATGTCACTCTGCCTGAGCATTTGCTGTGATTACCCTCACTGACAGCAATGGCAGAAGCCAGGTGTATACTCCCGCGGGGGTACTCATGGAGTAGGGTCCAGAAAGAGGATAAGCATATTCACAAAAGAATACACAGCGACCCAGGTGTCAACCTTCCTGTAGCGAAGTCCTTGTGACAACAGCGTGGTAGGAAGTGCTTGAATACTTTATAAGAGCTCTGGGTGGAAATTGGTGGTAATGGTGCATCCTGTGGTGTGATGTAACACCTGGTCATCCACCTAAGACTAAAGCCTAGTACACAGGGGCCGAATGTCAGACGACATAGGCTGGTTCAATAAAGAATGGCCTACAATCGGCCCTTGTGTATGTCAGCCGGTTCAGCCGGCTTCTGTCAGATGAGCATTCTGCAAATCCAGAAACTGATGGGCTCCTGATCAGCCATTGGCTAAGAGGTGTGCACTAGGCTTAAGCTCTGAATGGTGGAACTTTTACCGCCATATTTGAAAGTTTAAACACTCAAGAAGTGAATAAGTCAAACACAAATTCCTGGTTTCCTGTGAATTTAATCGTTTAACAAATATTATCTCCACTACTTTCAGTAAACCTATTAGTGTCTTCTGAATAGTAAGTCTTAAACTTGCTATATGGCTACAGTAAAAGTCCAAAAAAGGATAAACCTGTCTTACCCTTCCACATTGCTGTCAGGGTCTGGGAACCATAGGCCCAGACCATGGCCCTGTACCTGTATAGCATCCTGCAGCTAACTACACGCATTGCACTAAATGCCATGGTGAATGTCCAAACATGATCCAGGGCCCAAAGCAACATTACACAGTGTGGGTCTGGGTATGAGTCCCAATGTTTTACCAAGGTTGCACCAATCTGGATGCACTATTGTTGTATTAGAAGACAGTGAAGAGGTTGGCTTAAGACAGGGGTCTCCAAACTGTGGGTCGAGGGCCACATGTGGCCCTTTAGTAGCCTTTATCCGGCCCTTGGGGCACTGTTTCCCTCACTGACATCACCAAGGGGGCACTATTTAGTCCACTGATACCAATGATATAATACTATTCCTCCTACTAATAGGGTCAGTAATCCTCCTCCTACTGACCACCAACCTTGAGGCCATATTTATTCTCATTGATGGTGGGCCCAGCATATATTCTGCCCTTGCTGGCCACAATACAGCCCTCCTTAAGTCTTAAGGAAATAAACTGGCCCTTTGTTTTAAAAGTTTGGAGACTCCTGGCTTAAGAGTTGATTAAAGAATTTGAAGTAAATAAGAACTAGTTAGGCATTGAAACTTCTCCATAAGGGACAAAAGGTCCATCACCTAAAGGACACTAGCAAAAATATGAGGTCTCACGAAGTGGGGTAGGGTTACAGGGGTGTCCAAAATCTTTGCCAATGTCCCTTCACCCTTCGCCTTTAACTTAGAGTTTATGGATATTCAGCCTGTGTCCTATACTGTACAATTAAAATATATTTTTTTAAATAGCAAAAGGGACACTACTTGTCAGCAATGAAATGTGCCCTACAGTGGTGATCTTCTGTGACAAAGGACTGAGGATTTCTAATGTGTATGGCAGCCCCCAGCACACAGGTCTCAATTCATTGCTGTAGCATCCCTAGTGTTGTTTAAAAAAAAATCACTAAACTCCAGCTTTAACCCTTTCCTAATCTATCCAACATTAAAAATGGTATCTTTAGATATATCACTGATGAGTAATGCATTAAAATATATCACCTTGGCATCTTTCTTTATTAAACAGGCTCCGGCATCCACAAGAATTTGGCAAACCTGCCGGTGTCTATGGAATGCAGCTTTGTGCAGTGCTGTCTCCCCTCTAGAAGACACAAAACAACAAATAAGGGTGTGGGAAGAGGAAGCAAGTTAAATATAAGAAAAAGCTGAACTCTAGGCAAACAGAAAAAATACACATATTGGAGCTATTTTACCTGTCAAATTATTTCTTTTACTGTCCATCCAGTCCAGAGGTTTACAACACTCTAACACGCAGCACAACCAGGTTGGTGCCTGTGTTTTCTTAATTGCAGTATGGCCGCTACAAATGTGAATATATCATAAATGGTGCCTGTTTAGGTGATATTCACTGTACCTACAGGTAAGCCTGATTATAGGATTCCCTGTAGGTACAAGTGAAAAAGGGGACTTTACTACCACTTTAAAGTTGTATTAAACCCAAAACCAAAAATTTAATATATTACGGCTTACCAATCATTAGATGTAGTGGTTATATTTGTTATTTTTTAGGTTTATTTAACATCTCTTTTCATCTGGTGATCTGGCCAGTAACACACCTCCTGTATTATACAGACACCACTCTCATACCTCCCAACTGTCCCAGAATGGACGGGACCTTCCTGAGATTTCATTTAAATCCTGACACCCTGCAGATCCAGGCTAAATCCTTGCGGTCAGTGCCAGAAGGAGTTCTGGTACTGGGCTCCACTAAACCCCTTGCTCCGATCTGGCCCTGATGCCCCTACAGTGCAGCCAGCTGCACAGGGCAATTGGTTCCAGATGTGTCATTCCTCCCCCTTCCTGGTTCCCATCCCCACTTCACTTCCTGACCCCCCTCTCCCCCCGCAGCTCTGATCCCACTGAGTCCCCCCCTACCTCCCCGCAGTGCTGCTGGCACTCCGTTTTCGCCTCCCACTGGCTGCAACTGGTGCGAGGCACAGGACGATCGGGTTCAGGATGGGGAGCATGTCTTGATTTTTTTTTTTAAACAACACTAGGAATGCTACAGCAATGAATTGAGTCTCTCTTCCTTTCCTGAATGAACACCAATTGCTCATGTGTTTATTCATAACTAAAGCATAGTAAAATGTATTTACTATGCTTCAGATTGTGAATGAACAGGAACCCACTCTGTACAGAGCACTTCCTGTTCATTAACTGTCCAGTGCAGGGACTGAGAAATATATGTCCTCAGTCTCTTTCTCAGAAGTGAGACATCAGGGGGAGCCCCCGATATTTCACCAAAACTCCAACCTCCCCCTCCAACAGAGCTGTTAAAAATGAAAAATAAATAAATAAAATTCTAAAAACTGTAAAAAAAATGTAAAAATAAATTAAGTGTCCCTCATTCTCAACTTCAAAAATTGGGAAGGATGCACTCTTGAAGAATGAGCACAAGGTTTGAACAGCAGCACTGTCAGTCTGGGGGGAGGGGAGCGTAAGAAGTACTAGCAGATTTAAATAATTAAATCAAAGCTGAATGTTAGGTTCGGTTCTTCTGGACTCTCTTAGCCTAGGCTCGGACACTGGGTGTGTGGATTTCAACCCCTTCACCGGTGAGGTAAACAAGACACATACACAGGTAGTATGTGAATAATGAATACAATTTAATGCTTGCTTTGGAGCAGAATATATACAGTAACTGTCACGTACTCCACTCGTAGGTGGACCAATCAAAATACAAGTTAAAGTTATACATCATAGCATCATAGCATGACTTCCCTTTGTGTGTTACTACATAGCATTCTTTAGCACACTTCCTTGGGGCTCATCCTGTACAGATTAAGCTCGTGCATCACTTAAGCAGAAGCGTGTAGCCACATTCTAAAAATTCAAATGTCAAGGCCTGTGGCTGAAACAAATGTATGTGGAAAAGAGAACTATCTTAAACTAACATCTAAATTGATATTTTTGCTTCCGTAACTAAAAAGCAGAACTTAAAGTGTAGTTGGAACATCACAAAAGTTATAAGTTCAATTAAAGTGCAGGTTTTTTATATATCTACTTATATATAAAAAAAAAGCAATTTACCCTTATACTGAACACCAACTAATATCAGTTACAGCAAATAGTTTTTTCCTTTTGGGATAAAGGTTTTACATAAATAAATAAAAGCTGATCATTTTAAGCACCTCTGCCAGCATTAAATGGTCTGTCTCATCCCTGTAACTACATTAACTGCAAGAGAGCTTTTCTGTAAAAAAAAAAAAAAAAAAAAAAAAAACTTACTAAAGCAAGCCTAAAAAAAAAACTAGTACAGCCAGTGAGCCAATGAGGAGAGAGCAGGGGGCTGGCCCGAGCTGCGCTCTGTGTGTGAATGGACAATGTCCATTCATCTATTCACAAGAGCGCGAATCAGGAGCAAGCCTGCTCAAGTGCCCACATAGCAAGAGGTTTGTTATTGGGGGGGCAGTTGGCAGGGTGGGGCCAGGATAGCAAGCAGGGGACCTGAAAAGGATAGTGGCTGTTCTGTGCAAAACCATTGCACAGAGCAGGTAAATATAACATGTTTGTTATTTAAAAAAATAATAATTCAGAACGTTTGCCTGTGGAAAATACTGCTGAGGCTGTGAAGTGAAGGGAACGTGGCCTAGGCAGTACAGTCATATACAACACTCTCTGTCGTGTCTTAATCAGGTCAATGCGAGCACTTACGTAATTCTGTCTGTCATTTCCAACAGATCTTCCGGTCCTGCCAAAACAAAAAACAAACCATATTGAAATTTAGCTTTGAAACCCTTTTTAGTATATTTACAGAAAGCACAGGTTTACTGTTTAATACTTAAACTTTCATTATAAGAGGAACCTTTAATGAGAGAAGACAGGAAGTGAAGAAAAATCTAATCAAAAGGAACATGGATAGCAATACAAACTTTACAGAATCTGTAGCCCATTCCCTCTCTATCCATTCTAACAAAATAGAAAGTTTTTGTTTGTATAGAGCTTTGGATGACCTACTACATTAAATTATACCAGGAAAAAAATAACTGTGGGCAGGTAGGCTACGTGCCATGAGTGCACCTCAGGGTTTCTTTTTCAAATCTTATACTTTAAGAATACTTTAAAAATTTTGAAGCAGAAGTTCTTGGAGAAACGCTGAAAGAAAGACTTAGTGAGGGGGTAATGAAGGGCCTCTAGACTTATTATGATTTGTGTAACATAAATAAATAATGGTTGGAATTCTAGAAGAACGGGGTCATGGTGTTCTTTTATGATGTAAATTGGAAGAAAAATGCACAACAAAGGAACCCCTCAGTTCCTGGAGAGGTGCCCTCTGTAATTGCTGACATTGATCTACCCCAGGGAATACCATCAAGTTTTAAGGCATTGAAGATTGCACAGAGGTGACGGCGAGAACCCAGCGTGGCCGGTAGTGACTTTGCAGGAGGGGGGCTTCAGCTTGGTTCTTTGTGAATGACTCTTACTACCAAGAGAGCAGGCCTTCTTGTTTCCTAACTCTGCAGTGCAATGGAGTTATCAAACCACACTTTTATCTGCTGGAGTCTAAAATATATATTTTAAATATTGATGTCAAACCTGGGAAGTTATTCTCAAAATAAAGTATTCTGCGCAGAAAAGGGGGCTGGTTGTCTTGAGTTTGGTTTCCTTTGGTGGTTGGAGAGTGCTCTATCTTAATACATGTCATAATAAACCATGACAACATCTCTGCACTAAGCCTTTCATCTAGTGCATTAGGGTTTCTGCCAGGTTTGATCAGGATAATAGGAGACAAACATCTGTTTAGAGATCACTTCCACTGCATCTTGTAGGAATCTTCTGAGGTTGTATATATTAATGCATGTTTAAGGAAAAAGATACCATAAAATGCTGAACGCTACTTTTATGTGTTGTGGTTGATGTTGACGAAAGATTGTTTGCTGACACATTACGCAGGTTTCTTGGGAAAGACTCCATTTACCGAGAACCTGCGTGTTAACTACCACATCCTAGGATTCTATCCAGTTCTGAGAGTGCCACTGCCCCAAGTGTTCCATTTCAAGGACATGCACATGGATTTGCCTGCCATGTTGCTGGGTGAGATTTGTTGCCTTATGAGTTTTATGATTCTTAGAACAAAATCAGTGTATAAGCGCCATCAAAATTGTATCAAGTTGTCAATGGACTGAGCCTCGTAGATGCACCCTGCGTGCAGGTGATGATGATCAACTTAGTAAGGACACAGAATATGTTTCAGACATAGAACAACAGTTTGCTATCTTGTTTGGATCCTCTTTGAATTTTTCTGTTTTTACAACTTTTTGCAAAAACATAATAGCGATAGGTGACAATACAGGGCCTAAAGCCCCAATCATTTCAACCTGTGTTTCTGTGAACCTTAAAATGTGTCATTAGAGGGCAATCAGGACCTTAGCCAGGAAACGTAACATGATGTCATCTCTATACAGGAATGAACCCAAGTCATTCATTTCCCTTCAGATTTCCTCTATGTGAATAGAAAAGCATTCTAATAATTTGGCTCTGGACCAAGCACAGAGCCGTTACCCACATCGCAGGCCCCGTCGCCCGGGCATCAGCACTCATCCGTCCCAAATCTCCATCCACAGCAAACACAAAAAAATGAAGAAGCTTTAGAGGAGATGCCATTACCAGACTGTCACTCAGTGCCCAGCGGGTGCCCGGAGAAGCGAGGAGAGATGTGGGGGAAGAGAAGAGGGAGAAAAGGAGACAAATAAAACAGCCAGGAATGAATGGAAGAATGAGGGGGAGGAAGCAGCAGGGTGGCGCGGGATACAAAGACATTGCGCAGAGAGACGGCAGGGAAAATCTAGACCAGAAAAGGAGAGACTGTTGTGAAGACTGTGAAAAGATGGCAGTGCTGGGACAGTGATCTGAGGTCATGTCCAGGCTTCAGTTTAACCAAATCATTGCCATGAACAGAGAATTCACAAGCCAATAACAAATATTTCCACCAGATCTGCATTTTTTTTTTTGGTTAATTTTTTTAGGGACAATTATATAGTCAGTTAAATGAGTGCTACATAATATAAATATAAATATATATATATATATATATATATATATATATATATATATTTAGAGGGAGAGAGAGAGAGAATTCAATTTTTTAGAATTGACCCATCATTGCTTCAGGTGAATTAGCAGGATACATATGAGAAGTACCAAGTGGCTGGGACTTATTATTTCCAGCCCTCTAATCACTGTTTTGTGGAGAATTTTTCTGATGGACATTCAAAGCCAACATTTTTCAGAATACCTTCAATCCTAATTTTGCATTCACACACAGCTGTAAGAACTCTGAGGAAGGGATACAGCTTGGCCTCCAAAACCTGTTGGGTCATTACAACCAAAATCAGTGGATCAGGGATGCAATGCACAGGATCCTGCAATAAGCGTCAATGGACTATGAGTCCTTTAAAGTAGATGTAAACCCTCTCCTATACCCAGTGAAGTGAACAGCCTCAGATGATACACAAAGATGAAACAAATCTCCCTACATAAATTATACATGTATATCTGTGGTCTTCAGCTGTGGGAGGGGAGTCTGGGCATACACTGTGTGTAAGCTGATCGAAGGAAAGGCACACAAGCCCCCTTCAAATAGGCAGAGGAACGAAGAAACTTGCAGAGCTGTACTGTGAATAGACAAGCTCTCTGCTTATCTGTCTCTAAGTTACCTCCCCAACACAAAATTCCAGCTTCTTTTATCTCCTGTGTCAGAGAGCTTGTCAGAACTAATAAACCGAATTGTCCTAACAGTTCACGTTAAAACCAGGGGTGTAGTTTGCACACATTTGCAAATATATGCGTAAGCTGCAGGACTAGTTCACGGCTGTGTTCAATTAATAACTACAAGTTTCTCTACTGTGGTAGCAGTCAGAACTTGTAGTTCATCCATTCACAGATCTCTCAACCGTGCAAAATTGAAAAAGTGAAAGGAGCGGCTGAAGATAAGAATCCCATGAACTTGTACGAGGGGCGGTTGAGATGAGGTGGGGTGCAGTGTGGCTCACGCATGTGCAGTGGGCAGCCTGCTGTGAGGCTGCAAGCTGTCACAGCCGGGTGTCCACATTTTAGATGCCGGCGCTGGAAACCCAAAGGCTAATGAAGAACTAGCCCGAATGAGGACGGCACAGGATCCATGGACAGGTAAGTGCCTATTATTAAAAGTCATCAGCTACAGGATTTGTAGCTGCTAACTTTTCATTTTTTTGTTACATACTGGATTGCCACTTTAAGCTTTAATGGCAAAGAAGGCTTTTTTTTTTATAAGTACAGCTGATTCGCTGTTGAATTAAATATGATTAAGTTATACCACTGTAGTCAGGCCAAAGAATTCTGGACAGACACTCAGAAGTGACCCGACTGCTATGGACAGCATGCCAGGCTGCTAATCAGGTCACAATAGTACCATGAATGACTTGTTCTTCACCTACTTGGATACCTCACAGTGAACATTCCCTGTTGGGGGTCTTTGTATAAAATTACCTCTTCCTTGGTCTATGGATACCAGGTACCCTTTCAAAATTCTTTCAGATGCAACATATGTCATAAGAGCACCTCACCATCACACCTATATGAGCTTGTTGAACATCCTTTTTAAAAACCATTGGCATTAATATGGATTCCCCACCACTTGCAGCTATAGCAGCCTCCACTCTAGTGGAGAGGTTTTCCACAATATTTTGACGTGTGTCTGGAAATCTGCCCATTCAGCCAAAAATAGTTTTTGTGAGGCCAAGTACAGATGTGGTGACCTGCCTTGCAAACAGTTTGTAATTCATCCCACAGGTGCACAGTAGGCTTGAAGTCTTGGCTCTGTGCAAGCCACTTGAGTTCCTCCACATCAAACTGTGGGGGTAATTTACAAAATGGTGCGCCGGTAACAGACTGCGGGAGAATGCAATCTGTGCGCCGCTATGGACATGGCGCACGGCATCTCCAAATCAATATTGACAGAAGATGGAGGTGCTAATATTATGGGGTAATGTGAGGAAGTTTATTAACAACTGCCCAAGTAACAAATATGCCCAAAATAGAAGAATATAACTGAGAAAGCCTGCTGTGCCTGCAAGTACGTTTAGAACTGTGTGAGATCAATGTAAGCAGTTCGCATGCACAATCGGCTCTTGCGCTCGTTCACATGCATTTGTTCACTCCGCGGCCAAAATCTTAGTAAATGTTAAGCAACATACATGCATTTGCACGGGTTGAACAGGCGCACCTCTAAACTGGATTTTTTTTTTTTATGCTGGTTCACCCTTATGTATTTTTTTAAGGAGATTTGCACACAGGTCATGTTAGCATGCTACGTTGACAACATGTGACATGCACCTTGTTAAAGTTATGTAAAAAGACTCTCGCTCCTCTAGCTCCTCCTAAAATGGCATTTAACCTTCCCCTCTAATGCATATAATTTCCTTGGGCTAGCTTTTGCTTTAAAAGGGGAACTCCACACTCCATTCTCCAATGCTCCTGTCTCCCCTCTCTAATCCCTTGGATTTCTATGGGCTAACTTTTTGCTATTAAAGGGAAACTACACACTCCACTCCATTCTCAAAAGGCTGTGAGCTGCCTTCACCAATCCATACTAAAAAATCTTTTTTTCAGAGTATAGAACACGGCCAGCTAGGAAAGGGACGAGAAGAGCAATCGCCCAACCCCCTCCTGAACCATACAAGGCCAATTGCACTCAACATAGCTGGCTGCCTTTGGGGCATGTTGGGCTCAGCTCAATACCAACCACAAAGCACCTTGTACCCACTAGTTTAAAGGGTTTTTCCACATTCCATAAAGCCCCCTGTCTGCAGCCCCCACAACCCCAGCCTAGGGTTGTGTGGATGAGGCCCTTGTCCCCCTAAATATGGGAACAAGGTGGTTGACTTTTGGGATGCCTGAGCCCTCCTGCCCCCAAGCATTCACCCACTTTCATGGGGTGGCTTGCTGTGTGTTTGGCTAGGGGTTTGTTAGTGTGTGGGAGGGGCACAATATTTTTTTAGTTTGGGGTAGTATTTTTCACATGGGGGTTCTCATTTTAATCCCTAACAGACCCAAATGGCCTTGTATGTATTGGGGGGCAGGCTATTTTTTGTTTTGGGTTAAAATCCTGCAGATTTGTAAGTTTTCTCTAAAGCCATACATCCTTGAAGCAGCATTTTGGATACATGCTACAGATGCACCACTTTACAGGCAGAGTAAGCGCCCCCCCCCCAAGTTACTAGCTTTTAAGCAATTTTGCATTTTTAAAGGCACTTCTCCTTGTTTAGTTTTTGGGGTTGTCCAAATTGGTGACATTGATATATTTCCCTCAGGGTGGGACCTGAGCCCCCATACCCATTTTAAGGCCAATAACTAGAATATAAGCCAGCCAAGTGGGGACTAGCAAAATTAACAAGTCAGTTCCTATAGACTGCAATGGTATTTGTTGTATACCTTTTGCCCACGTTAGGCTCTTTGTTTGTGCCCCCGGACCGGGGGGGTTGTCCCATCTGCAATTTTTGTAGCATGCTGGATGATGTGCTTTATTTTGGACAGGGGGTGGCTTATTTTGTGCTAGCTGCATTTAGGTTGTTCTGGCCATGCTCAGGGACTGTAGCTTTTGGTGTTTAAAATGCATTTGGGTTGGTCTGGGCATGCTCAGGGACTTTTTTATTTTTGTGCTTTTTGTGCGTAAACAACACTTTGATTTTTCTGGGCATGCTCAGAGAGTGTGCTTTTTGGGTTAGTAATTTAAGAACATCCTTATTAGGTGTACCCACTTTGAAGTTCTGTCTCTACATTGGGTGAACTTGCATTTTGTGTGTTTCATGGACTGTGCATGTGTTTTCAATTGCCTCATTAGGCGGGGGGGTGTCAAGAGAGTACATGTGGGTGTCCTTACAGAGTTTGTAACACATGTATATTCTCTTTGTATTTTGTTTGTTATGTCTTTGCAAAACAGACGTGTTTTAGAGCAAATATTTTTTTACTTTTGTTTCTTTTTTTGGGGGGGGGGATATTTTTCACTGAAATATTTTTGATGTTGTCAATGTGTGTTGCTGGTAGGTTGATAGTTTCACTTTGATTCAATTGTCTGTGCTGCATTATTTTGCAAAATCTTCCTTGAGATGTTGTGACTAAAATGTTTAAATCCTTAAGAGACCAATTGTGGGTGCAGTCCTTTTAACTCCTGTTCATTTCCTCTACAAAATGGTCAGACCTCAAAACCAGTTTCTGTTAGTGTCTCAAAATAAATTGGGAATTTATCTTAGCTAAAATAGCTGTCCAAAATACCAAGCCATTGACTGTGATTTAAAGTACCTGTGCAGGAAAACCTGCAAACATGGCCTGTTAGGGGTACTTGAAGACAGGGTTGAGAACCACTGATTTAGAGCACTGAGCTAAAATCTAGCTTAAGACAATCCTATTCTAATTGTGGGAATTGAGGGAAACCAAGTGAGTGTTAGAACCCCTGCTTGTCTTTTTTAGGTTGGGCTTTGTGTCCCTTTTCTGAAAATTGGCTTCACTTCCTGTCACAGCCAAACAGGGAGTAAGGGTAAAACCCTACCAATGTCTTTCCTTGGGGACACACAGGTCAATCTAACTAGCGTCCGCATTGGGCAAATTGCACTCTAGCACTTTGTTGTGTACACTCCAAATTATTAGGTATTTGGGGGTTTATTAAAGGCAAATCCACTCTGCAATACAAGTGTACTCGCTGTAAATCTCAGGAGAAGTACTGGTGATTTTATCATCCAATCATGTAGAGGCAAAAGTGCACAAAGCGAATTTGCCTTTAGTAAATAAACCCCAAAGTCCAAGATACCTAATAATTTGGGGTGTACAGAGCAAAACGCTAGAGTGCAATTTACCTAATGGGGAAACTATTTAGATTGACCAGTGTGTCCCCAAGGAAAGACATTGGTAGCAATGATGGTGGCATTGGTGGCATTGGCTATGTGACAGGAAGTGAATACATTTGAAGGAGAAACTGGCAAAATTTGGGAGGTGTCTATCAAGGGTGTAGACATCCCCCAAAACTGACAAGACTTCTAATCCCACTGCACTCTATCCCTAAGCAAAAATAAGAAAGGATTTCATTTAGCTTAACTTTGCAAGGACACATTCCTAAGTTCAACGGTGATGGATGTCAATGGCCTATTTAGACCTTGTTTAATAAAATACAGCAATTGCCTTTCACTATAAACATTTGTTAGTCCAGTCCTGGAAATCTGCATCTGCTTTACTATTAATTTCCATAAAAATTGGGTTCCTGCAGCTAGATGTGCCAAATGCTTCTAGATGCGCGACCGCTGTGTATGTGATATGCGCAGCTGCTGTGTGCGCAGAGGTATGTACCCGTGGCGCATATCTGGTTCCCGGAAGCGGGGGGCCAGCACACAGGAATGACACCATTCTCCTCCAGGAAGTTGCTTGTACTGCTGCTAATTTCTTCCCATCACCATTCCCCACTCACTGTTCTCTGAGGAAGAGATGATCCTTATTTGCAAATTAGGATCATTTCTTATTTATTTTTACATGGGCTGGTGTTTGTGTGGGTTATGTGTGTATGTCTAAATAATTTGGCCTCAAAACACACACCTTATTCCTGTGTACAGATTCACTTCCTGGCCAATGTATATTGCTTTCTGCTTCAGTGTGTGTGTATATATAGATATATCTATATCTATAGGTCTATATCTATATCTATAATGCCCAAGAAATAGCGTTTGGAAAATACAAGTGGGTCATGGCACATCTACATTCCAAATGTGGCACTTTAGATGGTCATGCACTATGCAATCTGATTGGCCAATCTCTACAACTCAATATTTCGGCAAAATAGGTAATAGGAAGACGCACTTGAACAATTAATTCAAATTATAGGAAATCAAACAGGCTCTTGCACTAAATCTGATTTATTTAAGATCTAACTGATTGCAGTGTATGGTCACCTTTAAAGATCAAGATTGTTAAAAATTAATTTATTGGGTTTAGATACACTTCTCTGTTCTTTGTAATGTATCAAAAGATGTGGGTAAAAAAAGAAAAAAACACATTTCAAAGATATATTAGAATTGATAGGAATGAGATTAGCATCAAAAGGGTTAATTAACCGAGAACACCTACTAATTGCCTAACAAGACACATCCAATGAGATGAAATTAACCAATTGTATTGGGCGTGCGCTATTATCAATAAGAAAACCGCAGTTACCCTAGCAACATTTGCAGTTTATATATGCAGGTATTTATTATCGTTATTTGCGCCGGTTCACACGTTCAATTAATGACTTTTCCAGCACACCAATTAATGTATGAACTGGTGCGGTGCCTTCTTCTTAGTAAATCAGCCCTCATGACTTTATTGAGTTGGCTTTGTACAGGGGCACAGCCATGCGGAAACAGAAAAGGGTCTTCCTCAAAGTGTTACTACAACATTGGAAAAGGATAATTTTCTAAAATGTCCCTTCATACCCTTCATTGCAAACACCAGAGAGCAATCATTTTTAAAGGGTCTTTGTCAGATGGCTTCACACTAAGGCACTTTACAGGCACTACAGCGCTAAAAATAGCGCCTGTAAAGAGGCTCTCCTGTCACACTGGAGCGGTGCGCTTGGAAAACGCCAAAAATAGTCCTGAAAGCCGCATCTTTGCAGCGCTGTATACACCGCTCCTAAAGCACCCCTGCCCATTGAAAACAATGGGGCAGCGCCACCAAACTACTGCAGCGCTATGCGGGCGGTTTTAACCCTTTTTGGGCCACTAGCGGGGGTTAAAACAGCCCCGCTATCGGCCGAATAGCGCCGCTAAAACGACGGTAAAGCAGCGCTATTACCACGCCTGCCCGCCCCAGTGTGAAAGTAGCCTAATGCCGCGTACACACGAGCGGACTTTCCGACAATCCGACCGTGTGTAGGCTCCGGCGGACTTTTCCAGTGGACTTTTTCCCAAAAGTCTGCCGGACCTAGATTTGAAACGTTTTAAATCTTTCCGTCGGACTCTGACGGAAAGTCCGCTCGTCTGTGTGCTGGTCCGACGGAAAGCCCGCTCGTCTGTATGCTGGTCCAACGGACCAGATACGACGCAAGGGCAGGGTATTACATTTCGTGCTCGCTGCAATAGGAAAAAAAATCTTCCTATTGCGGCAAGCGCGGGGCATACCAGGCCCTTAGGTCTTGTATGGGTTATAAAGGGAACCCCCTACGCCGAAAAAACGGCGTGGGGTCCCCCCTAAAATCCATACCAGACCCCGATCTGAGCACGCAGCCCGGCCGGTCAGGAAAGGGGGTGGGGACGAGCGAGCGCCCCCCCTCCTGAGCCGTACCAGGCCGCATGCCCTCAACATGGGGGGTGGGTGCTTTGGAGGAGGGGGCGCCCTGCGGGGCCCCCCCACCCCAAAGCACCTTGTCCCCATGTTGATGAGGACAAGGGCCTCTTCCCGACAACCCTGGCCGTTGGTTGACGGGATCTGCGGGCGGGTGGCTTATCGGAATCCGGGAGCCCCCTATAATAAGAGGGCCCCCAGATCCCGGCCCCCCACCCTATGTGAATGAGTATGGGGTACATGGTACTCCTAACCATTCACCTAGGGAAAAAGTGTCAATAATAAAACACACTACTAAAATAATTTATTAAACAGCTCCGGGGGGGTCTTCCTCCGGCTTCGGGGGTCTTCTTCCGGCTTCGGGGGTCCCTCCGGTTCCTCTTCTCCCGGTGTCCGGTTGGTTCTTCTCCGCTCCCTCTGGCCTCTTCTCCCGGTGTTCCAGTTCTTCTGCCGGCTCCTCCGCTGTCTTCATGCCGCTCTTTTGCTAGCGGAGGTCCGGACTTCTGGGCTTCTTGTCTTCTTCCCTCTTCTCTTCTCCAGATGTTGACACGACGCTCTCTCTGGCTGGACTGCTCTCTGAGCGCTCCGTTGTGACTTATATAGGCGGAGACCCCGCCCCCTTATGACGTCACAGTCCCTGGGCATGCTGGGACTGTGACGTTTTAGGGGGCGTGGTCACCAGGTGGACAAAGTCCGTCGGAAAGTCTGCCGGACCAAGTATGCCAAAAAGTCCGATCATTAGTGTTTTTCAGGGCTCCACAGATACTATGTAGGCTCTAAAGTGTTTTACTAAAAACAAGTTCCAGTTCTTTCAGCAGCTGGGGTCTGTCTATTTTTATAACCTGTGGTTTGGAAACATATCAGTTAAACTGAAAGTTGAAACCAGATGATTGCAATAAAAAAAATCAGCAGATTTGCTTGCAAACACTGACTGTAAGGCCAAAATGCCACTGTAAAGCTATAGGTACATTGAAAAACAGAACTGAGGGGGTGGGTGCAGGGTTAGTAAAGAGGAGTCACAGGACTTTCTATGGCTCAGATGGCAGACTGGTTCTAGTTATTCTGCAAGTTCCTGACTTGCGAATGGCAGTAAAAACAGACCGACAAACTATCTTTGTAGGAAAGAGACTCTATTTGATTCCAAATTACCATTTTGTATGTATGTTACTGTTTTATATGTGCATTTATTAAAGTGGTTTTAAAGGCAAATCATTTTTTGCCTTAATGCTTTTTATGCATTAAGGTAAAAAATGTGCCATTACTTGTATCCCTCATACTTACTTACCTGAGCCCTCTCTCGATTCAGCGCTGTGCCCGAATGCAGCAGCGCTGCTTTCTCTTCCTGGTCTGATAGGAAAGATTGAGAGCAGCAGAAGTCATTACAGAAGGCATACAGAAGGTATAGTGGACCCTGCCCATGGAGCTTACAATCTAAAGGGAGGGGAAGATGGTACAACAGGTAATAGCTGCAGAGGATGATCTGGTGGAGGTGACACAAATATGGGTTTTTAGGTGGAGGTGGGGTAGGCTTCCCTGAATAAATGCAATTTCAAGGATCGCCTAAAGGCGGGCAGGGTAGGAGCCGACATTTTGGGGTAGGGAGTTCCAGAGGATGGGATAGGTTCTGGAAAAGTCCTGGAGGCAGATGTGGGAGGAGGTAACAAGGGAGCTAGAGAGCAAGACGTGGTTGGGAATATAGCTGGGGGCAATGTTGTGGTTGGCTTTGTACGTTGTGGTTAGTATTTCAAATGTTATACCTTGGACTAGTTGGAGGCAGTGAAGGGATTGGCAGACAGGGGCAGCAGTCACGGATCAGTTAGTAAGGTGTATTAGCCAGGCAGCAGCGTTCATAATAGACTGAAGGGGGGGGGGGGGATAACCTGTGTAAAGGTAGGTCAGTGAGAAGGGAGTTGTAGTAGTCAAGGCGGGATATAACCTAGGAGTGAATAAGTTGTTTTGTGGTGTCGTTAGTCATGAAGGGGTGAATTCTGGAAGTGTTGCAGAAGTTGAGGCAGCAAGATTTAGACAGTGATAGGATGTGGGGGCTAAAGGCAAGGTCAGAGTCTAGGATTACACCTAGCACCCTGGCATGTGCAGAGAGACCAATGGTTGTGCTGTTGATTTCAATGGTAAAGTCATGGGGAGGGGATCAGGTAGGCGGAAATATTACAAGCTCTGTTTTAGAAAGATTGAGTTTGAGGAAGTGGTGTGACATCCATACTGATATGTCACTCATTAAATTTGTGATGTATGAGGAGACTGATTGTGTGAGCTGGGGAGTAGAGAGATAGATCTGGGTGTCATTGGCATAGAAGTGGTACTGGAAGTCATAGGAGGTTATCAACTGGCCCAGGGAAGAGGTGTAGAGAGAGAATAGGTGGAGGAGGAGATGGTGTTGTATGTGACACTGAAAGTGCGCTGAGATGGGTAAGAGTAGAACCAGGAAAGAGCAGAGTCACATAGGCCAAGTGAGTGGTGTTTATTGAGAAGGAGCAGGTGGTCAACTGTGTCAAGGGCATCAGAAAGGTCTAAGAGTATGAGTGTGGAGTAATGGCCATTGGTTTTAGCAGTTAGTAGGTCATTAGTGAGTAGGCTGTAGAGGAATCAGTGAGGTAGCGACTCAAAGAACCTAGTATTCTACTCCATCCTCTCTACTCTTATCTTGATGGTTCCTCCATCCCATTCTCTGGCTGTCCTTCTTACCCTGCTCTGCGCTGCAGACTGTACACTCTCATCTTCACTTTGCCACTTCTTCCCTCTGGTTCCCTCTCCCTCCAGCTCTGTGCTCCAGGCTGTGCCCTCTCATGCTCACTCCATCTCTTCTTCACTGTGGCTCCTTCTCCCTTGTGGCTCTGTGCTTCTACCCATACCCTCTACTATCAAGTCATTCTCAACCTCCAATCAAATGCACTCTTCTTCCCTCTGTGGTCATAGTCCTCTATTTTCATCCTGTGTGGACCAATCATATTCTATTCCACATCCATGCTCAATCCTCTCTAGCCATTTTCCTCCACATCCATATGTGCCCACTTTCCTTCTCTCTAAAGGTCATACTTCTCTGCAGGGCTTTTTTTCTCAGAGAATAGGTGTAGGAACTCCCCCCTTCTAAGTCACCCCTTGTCTCCGCCCCCTACCCACCTCCGAGCACCGTCCCTTAGTTCCACCCCCTATCCACCTCCCAGTACCACCCCTTTTAGATAATACAGAACCAAGTATCATTCTGTGGCACTAAGTAATTTGTATAGAATTTGTTAGCAGCAAAAAGCATAAATTTAGCGCTGGAGGTGCTGGAACTGCATTCCCCCACGTTCCCCCTGAAAAAAAGCCCTGCTTCTCTGATTCTATTCATGCCCTTTTCCTCTTCCACTTACACCTACTTTCTCCCTCTATAACCATTCTCTCTCAAAATATATACATGTCCTACCTCCTCTCTTGTTATTCAACTCTTCCATTCATAACCACTCTCCCTTCCTCTGAAGTTACAGCCCGCTTTTATCCTGTGTGGATCAATCATATTCTAGTCCACTTCCACCATCCACGCCACTCCTCTTTAGCTATTCAACTCCTACTCCACCCATACCCAATCTCTTTCTCTATGTGATTATTCTCCTTCCAGTATGACTAAAGACATAAAAGGCTGCTTACATTTGACTTGCTTTTTACTTGCTTAAAACTACTACACTTTGCCCTTTTTTATGTAATTTTAAGGAGGGAGCTGGGGAGCTATGTTTACCAATACAAGTCAATGATCTCATGGCAGCTGGGACCATAGTCACCAAGAAAACAAATGGTAACACACTACGCCGAGAAGGACTGAAATCCTGCAGCAGCCGCAATGTCCCCCTGCTCAAGAAAGCACATGTACAGACCCGTCTAAAGTTTGCTAATGAACATCTGAATGATTCCAAGGAGAACTGGGTGAAATTGTTGTGGTCAGATGGGACCCAAAATTTAGCTCTTTGGCATCCACTCAACCCGCCGTGTGTGGAGTAGGAGGAATGCTGCCTATGACCCCAAGAATACCACCCTACCATCAAACATGGAGGTGGAAACTTTCCGCTTTGGGGTATTTTTCTGCTAAAGGGGATAGGACAACTTCACCGCATCAAAGGGACAATGGACGGGCCATGTACCGTCAAATCTTGGGTGAGAACACCCTTCCCTCAGCCAGGGCATTGAAAATGGGTATTCCAGCATGACAATGACCCAAAACACATGGCCAAGGCAACAAAGGAGTGGCTCAAAAAGAAGCACATTAAGGTCCTGGAGTGGCCTAGCCTGTCTCCAGACCTTAATGCCATAGAAAATATGTAGAAGGAGCTGAAGGTTTGAGTTACCAAATGTCAGCCTCGAAAACCTTAATGACTTGGACAGGATCTGCAAAGAGGAGTAGGACAAAATCCCTCTTGAGATGTATGCAAACCTGGTGGTCAACTACAAGAAATGTCTGACCTCTGTGATTGCCAACGAGTGTATTGCCACCAAGTACTACATAATGTTTTGCGAAGGGGTCAAATACTTATTTTACTCATTAAAATGCAAATCAATTTATAACTTTTTTGAAATGCGGTTTTCTGGATTTTTTGTTGTTATTCTCACTGTTGTTGTCTCTCACTGTTAAAATAAACCTACCATTAAAATTATACACTGATAATTTCTTTGTCAGTGGGCAAACGCACAAAATCAGCAGGGGATCAAATACTTTTTTCCCTCACTGTACCTATAGGTGCAGTAAATATCTCCTAAACGTGTACTGTTTAGGAGATATTTACTATATATGTAGCCGATGACGTCATTAGCACATGGGAGTGACATCATTGCGGCTCCAGCCAGTCACGCAGCTGGAGTCCGCGGACCCAGAATGAAGACGGGTGAAGATAGGAAGTAATGTCCAGGTGATGACAGCGCATTGCTGGAATGCTTCATTTTCAGGTACATTCCACATAATGTGCTAGTATGCGATGCATACTAGCACATTATGCGATGCTAGTATGCTATGCGATGCATACTAGCACATTATGGCTTTACCTTGCAGGTCCTTGCAGGTCAGAATAAAAAAAAGGCACCCAGCGGTTTACAACCACTTTAAATAAAGATCTTCCCAGTAGTGTTCCAATGTGCACACACCACCACTGATAATTGGAAATTAACTTACCCTCCAGCCTTGCCTTCTTATTATAAGAAAGGCACACAGTGCTTTAGATTCAGTGTGACTGCACATTGGAACACTTCTGGAATGTGTAACTTTTACTCGTATTGGAGCTCCAGCACCTAGACCTAGACATACAAGCCCTGCTTATGGCTTCTCCAGTGTGATCCAATAATACTCACCATTATCCAGGATATATGTGACTATCTCAGTATGTCCGTCTCTTGCAGCCAGGTGGAGTAGAGAGCACTGCTCTGGACCCTGTATTCTTAGGCTTGCTCCGTTCTTGCAGAATTCGGTCACCTGAAGACAGAAAAGAAAGGGCATTTTAAACTTCAACTACAATTAGAACCCAACTCCAACTTAGACTTTTTCTTTTTAATTTTGGGTAGTATGGGGTAAAGTTATAATTTCACTAAATTTTTATTGTTTTGTGCCTCCACTCACAGGACATAAATTGGAGGGGATAGGGGTCACTGAGACAGGATGTCCCTGACAACAATAAAAATTTGAGGAGGTTTTGCAGTATATTTGTTGCTATTTCTGTTCCTTTTGGGAAGATTTTTCATTACTTTCTGTCCCTCCAACCCCCAATCACCAAAACTGGAGGTGAAGGGAAATCTTATGAGACACAGCGGTAAAAACCCAACAGATGTTCTATCCAGAACCCACTAATGTTCTTTAAGCTAAACCCAGCTTTAACTTCAGTTGTACTCAGTTATTGAGATTCCTCTTCTGTACTGAAATGTCTTACTCTATTTCACTACACACTGTGAGCTTTTCACAGTGTGCATTAGAAGCTGCAGCAAGTCCGATCCTGCCTCATTTGATGGCTGAAGCTTTCTTTTATTGGATGTCAGTTCTTTAAAATGGATGTAAACCCGAATTTTTTTTTTTTATGCCATAATGTAGAGTATAAGATTTCCTATCATTTGAGCCCAGTCTCGCCACAAAGAGTTAATCCAGCTCTGAGCAAACCTCTTTTATTGTTCAGTGAGATAAAACTTGACAAACAGAGAAAAACTTTGTCAAATCCTCCCCCTTGCTGTGAGTGACAGGTGATTTACATCTCATACACTAGCTAGCCTAAGACACATGCATTATTTTTTAATTCCCTCCCCCACTCCTTTCTTCAGCAGCTCTGCAAGGATTGGTTGTTCCACACCTCAGCATGATTTGGCATGCTGAAGTCATGTGATTACTTTCCTGTCTTTTCACTGGATGTTAGAGATCATAGCAGAAGTTCAGTGTTAGAAATACACAGGAGAAAATGCATATTGACAAGGGGAGTGTAGAGGTGGGCGGGGAGTCTACTGACATCACGACTCCACCCACTGAGCTCCAGACAACAGACCCACCCACAGAATCTGCAGTTTTGCGGGTCTCATAACAGACAGAGGGGAGACATTTGACAGGTAAAGGTACATGCAGTATATCCTTATAGATAACCCCTATGGCAGTAGTTTAAAAAGGATGACATTGGGTTTACATCCACTTTAATTCATAGAGGCACAGCATCATATGTGGGCATTACCTAGGGCGGTGTGAATGCAAATGCACATGCCTAGAAACGCCCACTCCTTCAGACTGACACCCACCCATTAAGGTAGTTTGATTTTTACATAACTCATTCAAAATGTCAGCCCTCCGCCTACAACAGTGCTGGGGTCTCTTGAGGGGAGTACAGGGTGCTGTGATGTTTTTGGGTAGTTATGTACAGACTCTCCCACCAGCCATAATCTGCCTGCATTGCAAAGACACGCACAGAGATCCAGTGATGACATCATGGGTCCAAAATAAGGTATGCAATGAAAATGGAAAGGTTTATTTTATTTTAAAATGTCAGTAGTATGTTGAGGGGGAATGAGCAGGGAAGGAAATATAAGCAGATTAAACTTTAAACCATTAAAGTATAACTAAAGGCAAAACTTTTTGGGGGGATTTGGATAGAGTGCAGATGGATTAGAACACCTGCCAGTTTCACCCTCTCTATTTTTCCTGTGTACCTCTATCATTGAAAGTGAAATAAACTAAAATCCCAAATTTTGGGTTGTCCCCAGGAAAGTAATAGAGTGGAAATCTTCCAATGGGAACACTAGTTTTGGTAACCGGGTGGGGGTCCAAGAGAGTCCTTTCATTTGCAGGCATTTCCTCTCACTTCCAGCTTTGGCTATGGGACAGGAAGCAAAGGTGAATCTCCCTAATGGGACAAAGATGGCAAAAATAAACCATAACAGGGTTATAACCCTCCTTTACTCTATCCAAAATGGAAAAAAAAAGAAGTTTGCCTATAGTTCTACTTTAAGAGAGACCTAAAAATGGACTGCAGCACTAAATAGGTAACACAATTTTACTTCAACTTTGCTGTAAGAGACTTTTTTATTTATGAATGTACCTGAACACAAGCATTCTCTTAAATGAAAAGAATGACTTTAGTTCTAGTACATTGCCATTACAGCTGTCCTTAAAGTAAACCTCCCAGCCCACCTGGTAAAATACTTACCTTTTTCCCTAATTGCACATTTTTCACTGTGTGCTCATGTCCAGTGCTGCCCAGCAATTGCAGGGGCAACATCGTGGCCAGCTTCTATTGCTTCTATGCATGTGGCTTCAATTATTGCTATAGGAGAGTCATATACATGCAATCTTCTAGTAACCCAGCGGAGTATGACCCACCGATAGGAATGAATAGGCCTGAGGTAGAGTGCAATGTGTTGCACAACCAGGAGCTAGTCAGAATGCAAAGAAAGGAAGCTTCACTCTCAGCCTTGGCCTCTGCACACCACTGCAGTAACAATTATTATAAACATAAGCTAGTACTCTAGTAAAAAAAGATCCTTGGTATCCTTTATTACATCAAATAGCTACAAAACAGCTTGACAGGTATGCTGACACGTTTCAGCCATTCCGGACTGCCTGAGTAGGGCAACGCATCAGCCTGAAATGCATCAGCGTACCTGTCAAGCCAATTTGTAGCCATTTGATGTAATAAAGAATAAAAAAATCTTTATTGGAGTGCTTGCTTGTTATTATAATAGGAGCTGGCCAGAACCTATAGAGAAATTTGTAGGCTGCCATTGCTAAATTTTTGAAAACGCTAGTTACCTGGCTAACTTTTGGTCTGTACTATCTTAGTCATGCAACAAGTTATAGTGACGTTCCAGGTCAGTGATTTACAAAGTATTGAAGCTACTGGACAGCTAAGCAACTAGCATTTTCAAAAGGAGAAGTCAGCCATGGCAATTTCTACACTTATATCTGCTTGTGTTAATTTTTAGAGATAATCAGGAATAACCTTCATTGAATAGCTTAAAAAATGTATCTGTTGCTGATTAGATGACATTTTAGCAGTCAAGGCCGCTTAGTTGCAGGAAAACTGTGCACGTACACCTGTGCTATTATAGGCCAAGAGCGGCGCTTGCTCTGGTTTGTAACAGAGGAATCTGACAGCAGACAGACAGAAGGCCCATTGTACGCTCTTTGACAAGTCCCTGAGCTGTAAGCTCTGAATGGATAATGATCCGGCGTACAGGAAGGACTAAGAGGGAAAGAATTGATGTTCATCAATCAGGGAATATTAAGAAAGAGGAGCAGACAAGTACAAAGGATGTGGAAACCTCAAACGGACGTGATAATAGTTGGAATTACAATGGTGATAATGGTTAAGTATAAAATTGACAGAGCCGTCTGAATGGAAGTCACAATTATAGAAGCCAGACCCTGTCTGTAAAGAAACACCATTTAGCAAAATGCATAGCTAGAAAAATGGGTATACAGTTCAACAGGGTTCCAATTAAAGGGGTTTTCTACTGTAAGTGCCAGACAGTCAAATCACCTTACAATGACCCATAGAATTATTCAGCTTATTCTCCTTAAAAGTTGGCCTACCCAAAGAAGAAAGGTTATAAAGCTTACCTCCCTACCTTCTGAGATGAGAAAATGGGACACCATTAAGGCAACAGGTATGCAAGCAAATGACACACCTCTACAGTTAGCCCAAAATGAAACATGAATACTGTATGCTAAAATGCTTGGTTACATCAAGTGTTTTTTGCTTTTTTGACCATATTTTTTTTCCATAGAGCAACGAATGCAATCATGATGGTTGTTGGATGAATGGTTTAGGTTGATTTTACACTGGTGATCATGATTTGTGCAAAAATAGTCAAACTTTTAAAGACGGGACCCTGTGAAGCATTGAAGCATCAGCAATTGACATCATGTGACACTTTGTTTTCACACTAAGGGCTTTTAGCACATGGGTGTAATAAAATACACAGGATTGGTGGCAATGAATGTATAGTCCCTAAAGTTTTTCAGTTTATGCACACTAAAGTGGGGTACACACTAGAGATGTAAAATTTCCGGAAATTTTGAAGCTGGGGAAAAAAACTTTTTTATTCCGTCTTTTTGGGGAAAACAACTGAAATTTTGAGAAAAATTTAAGAAAATCCTACATTAGTACTTTTTTTGTCTTTTTAAGAGTGAAAGTGATTCTGTTACTTTAGGAACATAAAATATGACTATGGACAATTTGACTTGGCATAAAATTATCACAACTAGCATATTAAAAATATAGTGTATCCAAACAATTATCACAAACAGAATTTACTTTTTTATAATATTTATTTGTAACAAAGGGAGCAACAATCTCCTGAACTGCTTACTAGTTTATGTGGAACAGCCAAAAAGCCTCCACAAAACAATTTTCAAAACCAAAAGTAACAATTTTTCATATTTCCTCTCCACAGTATTAAATAAAAATAAAAACCCCATTCTCATGAAAATAATTGAAGATGGGGGAAGTGTTAAGAAGAGAGTGGGACTAAGTTTCAATGGACATTTAATCAGAATCATTTTCTGAGCTGAAATTGTCAGTATCCGTCTCCGCTTCTGCAGCTACTTTTTTTTGTCCGTCATCACAATTAGGAACTTCTAAAAACTTAAGGTGAACACCCTGTCTTAAAATATTGTATTCATCATGGTAAAATAAAATATTCCTATGTGCAGCTTTCACATAGACTAAAACCTGGTACACACAGGCCGAAAATTAGCCAGTTCAGCAGGAACTGGCCAACATTCAGTCTGTGTGTACTGCTGTCTGCTCAAAAGATGCCAGTCTGATAACCAGTCCAGGGCTGCTGTTAGAAATCATGAGGCCTGTATAGCCTTCCTGACGGGCCCCACCAACGCCGCCTTAACCCGAGGTGCAGCAGAACAGCGGCCCTGGCTTGCCCTGAAAAAAGTCCCTCCTCTTCTCCCACCCCCTGGCCTCTTTGTTGACGTGATTCGGCCAGGGGAAATGTAACTTAAGCACTTGTAAATAAGTAGGAGTGGGGGTGTGTTCTAGTAAAATCAACATATTTATTTAAGCAGAAATGAACAATAAAGCTGCCCCGGGCCCCCCTGTTTAGCCTGGGCCCAGTACAACAGGACCAGTTGTACTGCCTTATCAAGGGCCCTGCCCCTGTCAGAAAACAATGTCTCAGTGGAACAGATACCTGCATCAATATTGCTTGTCATGATGCAGAGATTTGTAATTGTGTGTGTGTACCCAGCTTTAGTTACACAAGCAGTCATGTCAGTAATGTCAACTTGCAGAATTCAGGACCTTCAATGAAGTGAAGAAAACATCTTCTCTAGGATTCTGCTACTGGTGATGGTGATGTTTCGCCAGCAGTAGAATTGTCTGAATAATGTGACCCTGGAGGCTCATTCACACATGGGCATTGCCACGATGCATGCCAATGCCAATGCCAATACCTGCTCTGTGTGGAGCCCTGCAGTGGCTTTACTTGTGAATGCCACCTTAACGTACAGTAGACTGCAGCGCACCACAACGCACATAAAACTGCTCGATTTTATTGCATTACAATTGGTCTTTAGTAGTTATTTTATCTATAAATATCGGCAACCTGGAGTGGAAGGTTTATGCCCCAGTAGAAGACCTTTTGGTTGAAACGCGTGGAGCCGATTTACCTTCCTTCATGTTGCCCATGCTCTTTTTTATGTCATTGTGATCACGTTTTTATTGTAAAGTTTTTTAGCAATAAAAAAACACCCCCCTTTTATCTGCACCATGTGGAGGCGTTATTTCTTTCCACATATCATCTGAAAGAGAGTAAATGTTCACTCCAGTCTTATGAGGGATATTTCATCTTCCGGACATCCACTACAAGGACCTACCTGGGGACTTCTGGAGATCTACACAGAGTCCAGCCCGGAGGGTTCAACTGCTGGGATATCCTATCTCATACCCTGGGTGGCACATCGCTTTCTTGACTTCCTGTCGCTGACAAGGGAGTCCATAGGATCTGGTAAGAGTCTATATATACCATCTTTTCCATGATGTCCCTGTTTGGCTGATGTGTTTTCTTTTCACGGATTTATACAACCCTTTATTAACTCTTGGAATATCATCTTCCGTGTGGATTACATCCATATTTTTATGCAGTTGGACATGGTATTTTTTCACTTATTTATTCACTCATGGACTTTATGATTATTATTTCCATGATTCACTAATGTTTTCTGGATAGAATTACAATGTTGTGATTCTCCTTATATTATGAATATACACATTATGCGTTACATTTCTTATACTACACCACAACGCACATGCCTGGATTTTGAAAAAAAGGTCTTGCATTTTTTTTTTGTCCATTGTGTTGCAATGGCAACCCATTCATAATGAATAGGCTTCTTTAACGAAGCGCGACTTGGTGTGTGTAAAAATGTGCATCAACCACTTGCCGACCAGCCGCCGTCATTATACGGTGGCAGGTTGGCTCCTTCCCGCAAATCGCCGTAGCTGTACATCGGCTCCTTTAAGAGCCATAGCAGGCCCGCTGAACTGTGAGGGACCCGATGAGCGTTGCCAGCGGCCACGATGTCCGCCGGCCCCCCGCAAAGAAGGGATCTGTCAATGTAAACAGACAGATCCCCGTTCTGACAGGGGCGGAGAGACAGATCTGCTGTTCCTAGTGATTAGGAACAGCGATCTCTCTCTTCCTCCAGTCAGTCCCCCCCCCACAGTTAGAAACACCTCCCAGGGAACACATTTAACCCCTTGATCGCCCCCTAGTGTTAACCCCCTTCCCTGCCAGTGACATTTACACAGTAATCAGTGCATTTTTATAGCACTGAGCGCTGTATAAATGTCAATGGTCCCAAAAAAGTGTCAAATGTGTCCGATCTGTCCGCTGCAATGTCACAGTCTCGCTAAAAATTGCAGATCACCGCCATTACTAGTAAAAAAAAAAAAAAATAATGCCATAAATCTATCCCCTATTTTGCAGAAGCTATAACTTTTGTGCAAGCCAATCAATATACGCCTATTGCATTTTTTTTTACCAAAAATATGTAGAAGAATACATATTGGCCTAAACTAAAGAAGAAATTTTTTTTTTTTTTTTTTTTGGGGGGGGGGGGGGATATTTATTATAGCAAAAAGTGAAAAATATTGTTTTTTTTTTTTCAAAATTGTTGCTCTTATTTTGTTTATAGCGCAAAAAATTAAAACTGCAGAGGTGATCAAATACCACCAAAAGAAAGCTCTATGTGTGGGGAAAAAAAGGACATCAATTTTGTTTGGGTACAACGTCACACGGCCGCGCAATTGTCGGTTAAAGTGATGCAGTGCCGTATCGCAAAAAATGGCCTGGTCATTAATAGGGAGGATCTTCCGGTCTGTAAGTGGTTAATGTACATGCATTGGCATATTGCAACGATCGCTTTAGTGTAATGCAGTGGGCCCTAAAACTTTTGGTAGCTAGATAGTCTATTCTATCCCAGCTCAGCTTCTGTGCTGGGTGCACGCAGTGAGTGCACTCTCAGCACTGAAACTTATGCTGCTCTTAGACAAATACTGTATGTGCAGCATGTGGGAGTAAAGCCCACTCTATTTGCCACATATTTATTACGTGAATGGCAAGAAGTTTAGTGGCTTTATTTCAGCAGCATGGTCTCAGTTTTTTTGTTTTTTAAGGAGCCAGTTAGTTTTAGTTTAGCAACTTGGTCTCTTAATGTGTTTTAGTACTTACTTTTTTAGTATTTATTCTAGTAGCCATTTTTTTTCTATTTCAGCAGCCTGATTTAGAACAGAGGTTCTAAACTTTCCTCACTCACCTAGATGTTTTATTTGCTGTCAGTGTACTACCTGTTGTGGGGGGTTTAGCCTCATGTCCTGCTCTGTTTGATACCTAACAATAATTAATAATAATATAATATATTTTATATTATATAAAAGATTATATTATATATAATATAATAATAATGTCAAGTACTAACAATAATTTACAAAGCGGTCCACAACTCTGCCCCCAGCTACATCACTAACCTAGTCTCAAAATACCAACCAAGCCGCTCTCTTCAGTCCTCCCAAGACCTCCTGCTCTCTAGCTCCCTTGTCATCTCCTACCATGCTCTCCTACAGGTTTTCTCCAGAGCTTCTCCCATCCTTTGGAACTCCCTACCCCAATCTGTCCAACTGTCCCCTAATCTATCCATCTTTAGACGATCCCTGAAAACCCTTCTCTTTAAAGAAGCCTATCCTGCTTCTAACTAATACACTGTTTTACTTCCTCCATCAGCTCATCCCCCACAGCTATTACCTTTTGTATCAATTGACCCTCCCTCCTAGATTGTAAGCTCTAGCAAGCAGGACCCTCTGATTCCTCTTGTACCAAATTGTAATGTAACTGTAATGTCTGCCTTCATTTTGTTAAGCGCTGCGCAAACTGTTGACAGCGTTATATAAATCCTGTATAATAATAATATAATAATACCCATGAGACAGGAAATAGAGATTTTCTCGTCTCTTCTCTTTCTTCCTGCTTGGTCTGACACCCATGAAGAAACGAAAACTGGAAAATCCTCCAAAATAGGAATACAGTCAGCAATAACAGTGCTGACTAGGGTTCAAACCTTTCCCCACTCAGTTCAAGGCTAAATAGTTTAATAGTTAATAGTGTCTAAATACTAGAGACATAAGTATTTTTACTTAGAATTTTGGCCTTGTGTATTTCATCCAGATCTATACAGTTACCCAGTGTGAAACTTTCCCTCTGTGCAGGAGTTTCCTGTAATAAAGACCAGTCACTGCTGCTCTCTTTCCTTGTGCAGGTGGACTGGTCTTGTCTCCGCCCCTCCTGTCATTTTCTGCAGGCAGCCTGTAGTTAGTGCAGCTGCTGGGCCCCTCCCACAGAACAGTAATGATGTCCCCACTACTTTTACAAGGTAGTGTCTAGGTTTTCAAAGGCATTTGGTGCACACAAAGTGAAATGTATACCCTTTGCGAATATTGAGGAATATATTTAAATAAATGGATTTGTATAGTGTCAGCTAAGGATATGGGGAGCAAGGCACCACGCCCCAATGAAATGGAAACTAAATAGGAAGATTTAAACAAATGTTTGTGTGCCCGGTGCCAGCTTTAACTGTTAAGCTTCCACAAGATGTCTATCATTCAAAAGAAGAAGCCGTTAGCAGTGCAGATGAAATACTGCTTTAGAGGACAAATTAGCGATAAGAAACAGAGGCTTTTAATGGTTAAATAATGATTTTTGTGGGGGGGAAAAAAAAGAAAAACAATGTCTTCAAACCACTGCAATAATTATATTTGAGAGTTGAACATAAAGTGTGTTGTACTGCTATGATGTGCCTGCAGCTGCAGAAAACCAGCGTGGTGTAACATTGTAATACCACTGGATCATTTTCTCAGCAAACTCTGTACAAATGAAATTACACTTGTTTTGATTTTGATACTTTTTATTGCCATGAATATCCTTTTTTTTTTCTATGTGCAAAACATTCTCATAACAGACCTCCCATGTCTGCATTAACTTTTAGATCCCCCATCTGCAGCCTCCCTGGTGCCAATCCGCCCCCCCCCCATCCATGGCCTTGAATTCCAAACTCTGCGGGCCCCAGACAAGCCACCAGCAGACACAATATGGGGAAGTTATGTGAAAACAGGTTGGATTAACTCTTTCATTGACATGGAAGACCACACTCTCTTTTTAATGCCAACTAAAGCAGAACTTTACCCATAACTTGATAAAAAATAATGTTCTTTAGCAAGAAACAAACATTCCACATTAATAATTATGCTACCAAAATGAGTGTGTGCTGTAAATTGCCTCCAGCATTGCTCCTGTTTCTTCTTGTTGTAGGCTGCCATTTTTCTGAAGCCAAAAGTCCCTGAACAGCAGTAAATCATAAACCCATCGATTTAACGGTTTCAAAAAAAAGTTCTATTCTTGGAATGACAGGATTGCTAACTGTAACATTTGCTTGTTTCCTCAACCAAACTGTCAAACCATCAAATGGCTGGTGTGATAACTGTTTACATTTTTGTAGCACCATAGCAGTTGCGGATGAAAAAGAAGCAGCTTCCTTGGCTGTAAACGATAGGAGGGTTTAACCACTTTCCCTCCAGGAAGATTTACCCCCCTTCAGGACCAGGCCATTTTTTGCGATACAACACTGTGTTATTTTAACTGATAATTGTGCAGTCGTGCGATGATGTATCCAAAAATGTATGGTATTTTTTTCCCCACAAATAGAGCTTTCTTTTGGTGGTATTTCACCTCTGCGGTTTTAATTTTTTGCGCTATAAACAAAAAAGCCACAATTTTGAAAAAAAAAATTTTTTTTACTTTCTGCTATAAAACACATCGATAAAAAAATTTTGTGTCTGCGGTACCCGCCATTGGGCTGGTCGCCGGCAGTCAGATTATGTACTAGGCACAGAACAGTTGTCCTGCCACAGTATATGTACAGTGGGTGGTCCGCAAGTGGTTAATTCCGCTTTAAGGCTCCGTTCACAGCTATACTATGCGTTTTATAATGCTTTTTGCAGAAACGCACTAAAGTCCATTTAACATGGTTTCTTATGGGACACAAGCACATCTATGCTTTTTTCAGCCGCTGCATTTTTGGAAAGGGTCAGGGACTTTTTTAAAAGCAAAACGTGCGTTTTTGGTTCAATAGACTTCAATTGAGAAGCTGCAGAAAAGCATGTAGTGCGATTTGCACTTTTTAATCCACCCAACAACAAATTGGCCACAAAATTTAAAAAAAGCATAAAAAATGCATCAAAAACGGAAAATGCTCCACAAAAGCATCACACAAATGGATCAAAAGCAAGCTGCAAAAGGGGCATGTGGACTTAGGATTATAGATGTATTTTTTTAAGGATAAGTGATGTGTTAGTGTAACACTTACAGATATACATTATATTACCTCTCACAGAGGTTACAGTACTTTCCTGACAATGCCCTTTATCTGATTTTTTTTTTTTTTCAGATACGGTGTTGCAGGTCAATCAACTGTTCCTGTCATTTAGAGAACCGGCCATCTTGAATTTTTGACAAGCAGCCCAACTTGAGAAAGGACTTGAGAAAGCTGCCAATTCCCCCTACCCATCTCCTTGCCTGGACTAAAGAAAATGTTACCCTCTTGGTAGTCACACTATTGTCTATTACTACCTCATAGGAATACCTAAATTAGAATTATGCGTGGAAAACCACTTTAAAAAACCTTCCTTTCTGATTGAGTCTTTAGATTTAATTTCTGAATTCATTTTTTTGCATCATTTGCAATATATTATTAAAAAAAAGCCCGCAAAGGATGTTATCAGTTGCAACAGTATAGAACAGTCCACAACTTGTTTCTGTATGGGCTAAAGATCATGTGTTTATGTCCTTATGTACCAGGCGTGGTGCGCAAACACGCACAAGATCAAGCGTTTTCCCGCATTACATAAAAATGTGCTGCCTTTTTCAAAAGTGCGTGGGTGCCATTCTTAAATCTTAATGGCACCCCACGCATCTAGCAAACATCATGCCCACCAAAACACGTGGTGCCGCAGTATTTTAAAAATCTAGCTGGCACCTTTTTGCACTTTTCACATGGATAGGGCAACCCGTTGAAAATAATGGAACACTCACAAACTTGCAAAAAAGCATGTGTGTGCACTTTATGGTGTGAACGAGCCATAAAGCTGAACTCCAGACAAAGAGATATATAAATAGATGAACTATGGGATATGGGATCTATTTTACCTCCCAAAGGATTTGTAATTCAGTCCATCTAGTCCTGATATGTACATGTAGCAATCCCTTGTGTACATAGTTGGTCAGTGTAGGCAAATTTAGTTGAGCTTCACTATAGCCTGTGAAGCCAGATTATTTGGGGTCATTGTAAAGTTAGCTGGCAGGCTCTGAGGGCTGGGTCTCAGCCACCTCCCCCAGCTTCTGGAAGCTTCTAGGAAGTTCCAGAACTTAGTGAGCGGAGGGATGCAAACAGTAGCCTGAATATTCATGGGGACTCAATCCCTGGGGGAAGAAATGGCCAGTAGGTGGAGAGTGGCCCATAAGTATTCAGGAGCCTGGCCATGTAGAGAGCAGAATCTAGGATCTAGAGGCCTGGAGGTCGATCTCTGTGCTATGGGTTCTGCCTCCAGGCAGAAGTGTGCTGCTGTGAGGGAGAAGAGAAAAAGTCAGAGACTTCCTCACCCCCTGCAGTCTCAGTCAGGTTTGGCTGTGACTCCCTGCTAGCAAGAGGGACCTGTACAGCAAAAGGCCAGAAATCATCAGGGACTGAGTGAGTGATCCCTATTTTGTTCATTCCCCCGCCACCAAACCTACAAGGGAGAAAACAGCCAGGTGCAAGACCTAGCTTGTTTTCAGGAGGGACAGTGCTTAGCCTATCTTCATCCCTGCTGGGCACATTTCAAGTACTGAGCTGCCTGCATTAGATTTCTTCTTGTGGAAAAGATCAGGATCCCTACAGTCAGTCTGAAGTTACATTGCCCTAATAAAATTACCAAAACTAAGCTCATGGACTGGATTATTGACTGTGGAGTGTTTGCTGAAAATGCGTGTTGCCTGGCTGTGCAGGTGAAGGGGGACACAAAATCCAGCGGCCCTTTAGGGGGTAGCGCTACATACACACCTCTGCCTCAGCAGGCATGGAAGGGGCATGATTTTTCCCTGATGAGGTCATCTCTCTGTCACTCTGCTCTCTCCTCCTATTAGCATGTTCTTCTCAGTAAATGAGCAGTCCAACACATCTGACCTACTCCTTGTGCCGCTTCTTCCCTCCCCAATCTTCCTCAGCCCTCCCCTATGCTTATCTGAGCTTGATGCCGATCCAGTGCTGTGCCCCAGAGCAGCAGTGCTTCTCTCTCTTTCATAATGCACATGTATATATTTTATTTGATTTTGCTTTCCTTTTGTTTCTTTTGATCCCCACTCATTTTATGTCATATGTTTTACAGTGTGAGAGGCACCCACACAAGAAGTTTTGGACAGTGGAAGTTATACATTTTTAGCAGATCCCACAGATATTTTTGCAAATGTTATCGTGTATTGCTGTTTGCTAATTTATATGTGTGTACACCAACCCCCGCGGTACATTAGTGGGTTTTTCTGTACAGTTTCCACTGATAAGCAGTGGGGTTGCTAGACAACAATGATGACACTACTAAATTCTCGATTTATTTAACCCCCCTGCATGGCATTTTGGGGTTTGAAGATGCCCTTTATACTTGTTTGGTTGTGTTAAGATGAATTGAGTTATTAACATGTAGAAAGATGGAGTCACAAGGAAGCTATATTAGCGTGAATGAACTACAAGTAAACTATGTTCTACATCTTGTGTTCTGAGTTCTTTCTTCTTATTTTAGTTCTGTCTAGAGTAGACAATGTAGGAATGAAAGTATTGAGTGTTGACAATGTCTGTAAATGTAGGCTCATGATTGTAACTATTGTTCTAGATGTGTGGGATGGTGGTTGGAAGTAGATAAATAGGAAAGGGCATTCCGCCTTGTACCTTTCGGTTATGCTTTTTTCTTTTATATTATGGATTTTCTTTCATGTTATCTTTAATGGCCTTTTGGCTGATATACAAGACTTTAACCACTTGCCATCCAGGCCAGTCCTGACATTTGTCTCCTACATGTAAAAATATTTTTTTTATTTTTTGATAGAAAATTACTTAGTACCTTCAAACAATATATATATCTTTCTTTTTTTTGGCAAAGGCCCTAGAGAATAAGAAAAATAAGACGAATGATGGATGTTGCAATTTTTTATGTCACATGATATTTGCGCAGCAGGTTTTCAAACACAAATTTTTTGGAAACAAATATAGTTTAATGAATTTTAGTGAACACAAACATAATATTAACACCCAATTTTTTGATAAAATATAAATGATGATGTCATGCTGCGTAAATAGATACCAAACATGTCACGCTTTGCAATTGCACATGCCCCATGGTATGGCAACAAACTACAGTACATTAAATTATTTATAGGCAATGTTTTAAAAGCCTTTACAGCAGGGCTCGACAAACCCCAGGTCACCACAGGGACAAGAAATTGCATCCTGGTGCCTGATCTGCCACCTAAATGCTCCCCCCTATATATCCTTGGCTCCGCTTGCCCATTTGCGGGCCCGGGTGCCACCGGGTAGAGGGGAGGGAGGAGAGCGAACGTGTGTTGTCTTGTTGCTGACCCGGAAGCAACGTCACACATCCCCGTTGACAGTTTCCCCAGCCATCAAGGCAGGGAAAGAATGTAGTGCAGTGTGATGTGCATTGCATTACATTCAGTGGAGCACAGGGAGACATGCAGGGACTTTTTTCCCCCTATGTGATGTAAAGAAAAAAGGTAAGTAAAAAAAAATGCTTTTCATTATAAAAAAGTACAGTTACACTCAAGCGCAGAAAATCCCTCCCCGAAAAATTTTGCCCCACCCCTATCCCCACATATACACACGTACAAATGTAAACGCACGTGACGGGTCGCGTACACCTTAAAACGTCAATTGCGATACACGTTACATATAGCCACGCACATGAGAGCAATAATTCTAGAAGCAGACCCACTTCGTAACGATAAACGAATGACCTATAGGGGGCTTTTAAAGCGTTGCCTATGGAAAATATAGGATACTGACGTTTTTCGCCATTTTATGGGCGCACGCAAATTTAAGTTTAAACATGTTGGTTATCTATTTACTTGGTGCAACCTCGGCTTTTATATTTTACCCAAAAAATTGGTAATTTGTTGAAATTTTGAGTTTTCTAAACCTTTGCGGTAATATTGTGTGACATAAAAAAATTGGAAAAACCACTATTTTATTCTCTAGGGTGTCTGCTTTCAGAAAATATATAATGATTTTTTAAACACGTGGCAAAAAAACCGCAAAAACGGCTCACCTTTGGGAACAGGTTACATGGTCCACCCGTTAGTTAAAAAAAAACTGGCTCCTGACTTTTTTAGCTGGCTGCTAGATTCAAAGCAAATTTGTCAAGCCCTGCTTTATAGATTACCAGTTTAGAGTTACACAGGAGGTCTGGAACTAAGATTATTGCTCTCACACTGACATTCGCAGCGATACCTCACATAAGTGGTGCGATCACCGTTTACATATGCATTTTTACATTTACTTTTTTTAACACTGTACTTTTATGTTTTTTCTTTAATCAACTTTATTGCTATCACAAGTTGTTGTTCATACAACATCCCCTGTGATAGCATGGGCCCTGACAGCTACACTCTATGGAGAGATCTGAGGTCTATTAGATCCCAGATCTCTCCTCTGACCTCCTGACGTCAGTTCCTCTCTCTCTGTTCAGTGCACCAGATGCCGCCAGTCAGAGTAATCCCAGGCCGCCTGATGGGACAGGACAGCCCAGGAAAAGTGGTGGCGGGAGGGACCTAGTACAGCCGCCTGCGGCGATCACTTTTACAACAAAGAGAATCACCAGCTGAAAATTTGAAAGCTGAGATGATGCCTGTAGCTGCAGGCATCATCCTGGTATAACCAATTCAAACCAAGGACATCATAAGACATCCTATGGGTGGGAAGTGGTTAATGTATACATAATTTATCGTCATTTATCATTTTATGTAATGCTTACAATCATAGGTGTGCACAGCCTATTGCATTTGGGTGTGCACCCCAAAGCTCAAACATACATGCCTTTCTCTGCAGCCTCAGCTGCATGGGGCAGTGAATGAATGGATGCAGTGCTCTGCGCTGGACGGCCTCCTGTTCATTCACAGACTGAAGCATAGTAAACACAGTTTACCATGCTTCAGTTATGAATGAACACAGTGAGTGAGTGTGTTCACTGTGTTCATTTAGAAAAGGAAGGTGCTGGTAAAAGACATTTAATAAAAGACATATCTATAACAACACGCTTGTAAGGGGATTCCATTGGACATTGCATTATTGATTGATTATTGATTATACCCTAACATAAGATATGTTCAGGATTGCTTATTTGCTTAATGACTTAGAGAATATCATGGTATATTTTAGTGTATGTGACAAACTGCACCTCATGATAGCATGACTTAATAACTGAAGATCTCATTGCATTGTTACCCAAGGCCTGTCTATTCTTGTCTGATGTCTACATCTGAGGAAACATCTGTTTGTGGTTTTTATCTCTGTACACTGTCGTGGGATATAAAACAGGCCAGAATTAGCTACTCAGGAATATGTGGCTGGGCAACAGATAGTCAGCAGACGTTAACAGAAATTAAGAAAGCATTGACCTTTAGCCTGAATTGTATAAGTTAAACTGAAATCACATGATGAAGAAATTACTAATGTATGCTTATGTGTATTAATCTGATTGGTCCCAAGTGGGGCAGGGTCTTGTAAGACATAACATAAAAGAGCCTCCTGCCTAATAAACTTTGTAATCATTTATCACGTACCCCGTGTGTATGTGTATTGATTATCCGCCGGCGAGGTCCTCCACTGAGCCAACTCAAAAGCCTAGGCCAGTAAGAGAAGACGAGCACCTAACAACGCTGTAACCCTCCCTAGACGTACTTGCTCCTGTTTCTACACGCAGAACCAGGCCCCATCTGCCACAACCCTGGCAAAAAGACGACACCAGAAGTCTCAAGAGACGCAGCCGTGCTATTGAGCGAGCATGGTGTAAATATAAATCCCTGCAAGACTTTACCCTCTACAAATCTGCCCTTCTCAAATACAACTCCTGCCTCCACACTGCTAAACAAACCTACTACAACACTCTCATCAAAACCCTCTCATCCAAACCGAGTCAACTTATTTCTACCCTTAATTTCTTACTTCACCCCCACTGCCCCCACCCACCAACTTGCTTACCGCTCAACAGATTGCCAACCATTTCAAAAGCAAAATCGACACAATTTGCAAGGAGATATCCAGCATTCAACTTCCTCCCCTACCCAACACATCAGGTCCAACACCACACTCACCACACCAATACTCTCCTCCTTCTGCCCAGTTACCCACCTCACCACCTGTCCCCTGGACCCTGATCCCTTACAATTACTGCGACCACCTTCCCACTCTATCCTAAACTCCCTAACCCCCATCTTCAGCCTCTCCCTCTCCTCCGGCACCTTTCCTTACCTGCTCAAACATGCACTGGTTACCCCCATACTTAAAAAACCCTCACTAGACCCCACCTGTTTGAATAACTTAAGACCCATCTCCCTGCTCCCATTTGCCTCCAAGCTCATGGAACGCCTTGTCCATGACCGAATGAGCTGCTACTTCACGGACAACAACCTTCTCGACCCCCTACAGTTCGGCTTCCGTCCACAACATTCCACTGAAACTGGCCTACTAAGACTCACCAATGACCTACTAACTGCTAAAACCAATAGCCATTACTCCATACTCTTACACCTCTCTGCTGCCTTCGACACAGTTGACCACCTGCTCCTCCTCAGCAAACTACACTCCCTTGGCCTCTGTGATTCTGCTTTATCCTGTTTCTCCTCCTACTTATCTCAGCGCACTTTCAGTGTCACTTACAACTCCATCTCCTCCGTTCCTCTTCTCTGTTGGGGTACCCCAAGGTTCCGTCCTTGGGCCCCTCTTATTCTCGCTCTATACCTCTTCCCTGGGCCAGATGATAACCTCCCATGGCTTTCCACTTCTCAACTCACCCCCTCGATCTCCTCACAGATCTTAAACTTACTTAATGACATATCGGTATGGATGTCACACCACTTTCTCAAACTCAATCTTTCTAAAACTGAGCTTGTTATATTTCCTCCTTCTCGCCCCCCCCCCCCCCATGACTTTACCATTAAGATCAACAGCACAACCATTGGTCCCTCTACACATGCCAGGGTACTGAGTGTAATCCTTGACTCTGACCTCTCCTTCAGCCCCCACATCCAATCATTGCATAAATCCTGCTGCCTTAACCTCCGCAACATCTCCAGAATTCGACCCTTCCTGACTAATGACACCACAAAGCAATTTATTCACGCCTTGATTATTTCCCGCCTTGACTACTGCAACTCTCTCCTTAATGGCCTACGCTTACGCGGGCTATCCCCCCTTTAGTCTTTTATGAATGCTGCTGCTCAGAGGCGGCTCTCTAATTAGGCGAAATAGGCGGTGGCCTCAGGCCTCGCAGTCATAGGGGCCTCGCACAGCTGGATTGTTTACCTAATCAGAGAGCCGCCTCTTCCAGCAGCAGAGGTATCCACCATCACACAGTCCTGAGTCCCCTCGTTTTGTTACAGGGAGAGATAACAAGGCTGCGAGTGAGATGTGTGATCGGAGCTCACCTACATCTCCGGATCACAGACAGGGAGAGCCGCTCAGCATAGCCTGTTCTGACAGATCTCCCCCCTCCCCCTGCTGCCCGCATAGCCAAACAGAAGAGGAGAGAGAGCTTCTGCTCCTCCTCCTCCCGCCCTCTCCTCCTGTGTCTGCCCCGCCCACTCTCCTCAGCAGTGTTCTCTGCTCTGCCTCAGAAGGGGATGTGTGGGCGGGAAGATTCAAGCTGAAGAAGAAAACAGAAAAGGACAAGGGGAGTCTGATCCATCCATCCATCCAGTCCCTCCTGCCTCCCAGTGAGTACACTGATGTAGGGGATGCTCTTCCTTCCCTTCTTCCTCCACCCCCTTCTCTTTCTTTCCTTCCATCTCTTTCTTTCTTTCTTTCTTTCTTTCTTTCTTTCTTTCTTTCTTTCTTTCCATCCATCCATCTTTCTTTCTTTCTTTCTTTCTTTCTTTCTTTCTTTCTTTCTTTCTTTCCATCCATCTTTCTTTCTTTCTTTCTTTCTTTCTTTCTTTCTTTCTTTCTTTCTTTCTTTCTCCTTTTTTCTTTCCTTCCATCTTTCTTTCTCTTTCTTTCTTTCTTTTTCTTTCTTTCTTTCTTTCTCTTTCTTTCTTTCTTTCTTTCTTTCTTTCTTTCTTTCTTTCTTTCTTTCTTTCTTTCTCTTTCTTTCTTTCTTTCTTTCTTTCTTTCCATCCATCTTTCTTTCTCTTTTTTTCTTTCCTTCCATCTTTCTTTCTTTCTTTCTTTCTTTCTTTCTTTCTTTCTTTCTTTCTTTCTTTCTTTCTTTCTTTCCATCCATCTTTCTTTCTTTCCTTCCATCCATCTTTATTTCTCTTTCTTTCTTTCCGTCCATCTTTCTTTCTCTTTCTTTCTTTCCTTCCATCCATCTTTCTCTTTCTTTCTTTCCTTCCATCCATCTTTCTCTTTCTTTCCTTCCATCTTTCTTTCTCTTTCTTTCTTTCTTTCTTTCTTTCTTTCTTTCTTTCTTTCTTTCTTTCTTTCTTTCTTTCTCTTTCTTTCTTTCCATTCATATTTCTCTTTCTTTCTTTCCATTCATATTTCTTTCTCTTTCTTTCTTTCCTTCCATCTTTCTTTCTCTATCTTTCTTTCCTTCCATCTTTCTTTCTCTATCTTTCTTTCCTTCCATCTTTCTTTCTCTTTCTTTCTTTCCTTCCATCTTTCTTTCTCTTTCTTTCTCTTTCTTTCCTTCCATCTTTCTCTTTCTTTCTTTCCTTCCATCTTTCTCTTTCTTTCTCTTTCTTTCTTTCCATTCATATTTCTTTCTCTTTCTTTCTTTCCTTCCATCTTTCTTTCTTTCCTTCCATCTTTCTTTCTCTTTCTTTCTTTCCATTCATATTTCTTTCTCTTTCTTTCTTTCCTTCCATCTTTCTTTCTCTATCTTTCTTTCCTTCCATCTTTCTTTCTCTATCTTTCTTTCCTTTCATCTTTCTTTCTCTTTCTTTCTTTCCTTCCATCTTTCTTTCTCTTTCTTTCTCTTTCTTTCCTTCCATCTTTCTCTTTCTTTCTTTCCTTCCATCTTTCTCTTTCTTTCTCTTTCTTTCTTTCCATTCATATTTCTTTCTCTTTCTTTCTTTCCTTCCATCTTTCTTTCTTTCCTTCCATCTTTCTTTCTCTTTCTTTCTTTCCATCTTTCTTTCTCTTTCTTTCTTTCCTTCCATCCATCTTTCTTTCTTTCCTTCCATCTTTCTTTCTTTCTTTCTTTCTTTCTTTCTTTCTTTCTTTCTTTCTTTCTTTCTCTTTCTTTCTTTCCATTCATATTTCTTTCTCTTTCTTTCTTTCCTTCCATCTTTCTTTCTCTATCTTTCTTTCCTCCCATCTTTCTTTCTCTATCTTTCTTTCCTTCCATCTTTCTTTCTCTTTCTTTCTTTCCTTCCATCTTTCTTTCTCTTTCTTTCTCTTTCTTTCCTTCCATCTTTCTCTTTCTTTCTTTCCTTCCATCTTTCTCTTTCTTTCTCTTTCTTTCTTTCCATTCATATTTCTTTCTCTTTCTTTCTTTCCTTCCATCTTTCTTTCTTTCCTTCCATCTTTCTTTCTCTTTCTTTCTTTCCATTCATATTTCTTTCTCTTTCTTTCTTTCCTTCCATCTTTCTTTCTCTATCTTTCTTTCCTTCCATCTTTCTTTCTCTATCTTTCTTTCCTTTCATCTTTCTTTCTCTTTCTTTCTTTCTTTCCATCTTTTTTTCTCTTTCTTTCTTTCCTTCCATCTTTCTCTTTCTTTCTCTTTCTTTCTTTCTTTCCATTCATATTTCTTTCTCTTTCTTTCTTTCCTTCCATCTTTCTTTCTTTCCTTCCATCTTTCTTTCTCTTTCTTTCTTTCCATCTTTCTTTCTCTTTCTTTCTTTCCTTCCATCCATCTTCTTTCTTTCTTTCCTTTCTTTCTTTCTTTCTTTCTTTCTTTCTTTCTTTCTTTCTTTCTTTCTTTCCTTCCATCCATCTTTCTTTCTCTTTCTTTCTTTCCTTCCTTCCATCTTTCTTTCTTTCTTTCTTTCTTTCTTTCTTTCTTTCTTTCTTTCTTTCTTTCTTTCTTTCTTTCTTTCTTTCTTTCTCTTTCTTTCTTTCCATTCATATTTCTTTCTCTTTCTTTCTTTCCTTCCTTCCATCTTTCTTTCTCTTTCTTTCTTTCCTTCCATCTTTCTCTTTCTTTCTTTCTTTCTTTCTTTCTTTCTTTCTTTCTTTCTTTCTTTCTTTCTTTCTTTCTTTCTTTCTTTCCATTCATATTTCTTTCTCTTTCTTTCTCTTTCTTTCTTTCTTTCCATCTTTCTCTTTCTTTCTTTCTTTCCTTCCATCCATCTTTCTTTCTCTTTCTTTCTTTCCATTCATATTTCTTTCTCTTTCTTTCTTTCCTTCCATCTTTTTTTCTCTTTCTTTCTTTCCTTCCATCTTTCCTTCCATCTTTCTTTCTCTCTTTTTCTCTTTCCTTCCTTCCTTCCTTCCTTCCTTCCTCACCCATCCCCCTTTATTTCTCTCTTTGTGACAGCCTACCAGAATAGGTAGGATCTGTGAGAGCAGCTTCCCTGTGCAGCTCTGCTTGAGGAAAATATATCTTTATTATGCCCACTCACCTACCCCCTGTACTGTCCACTCCCCTATACTGTACACTCCTAATACAGTTCATTTTCATCCCTTGAATTATTTTTCCCATTATGGGAGTGAGTGGGCCTCATGTCTAAGTTTTGCCTAAGGCCTCACAAAGTCTAGAGCCGCCTCTGCTGCTGCTAGACTAATACACCTCACTAACCGATCCATGACTGCTGCCCCTCTCTGCCAATCCCTTCACTGGCTTCCCCTACCCCACCGTATAAAATCAGAATGCTAACCACAACATACAAGGCCATCCGCAACATTGCCCCCAACGACATCACCAACCTCTTCTGCAGATATCGCTCAAATCGTCCCCTCCGCTCCTCCCAGGACCTCCTGCTCTCTAGCTCCCTTGTTACCTCCTCTCATGCTCGCCTTCAGGAGTTCTCCCAGAGCCTCTGCCATCCTCTGGAACTCCCTGTCACGGTATATCCGATCAGCCCCTAACCTGTCCACCTTTAGGAGATCCCTGAAAACTCACTTATTCAGGGAAGCCTATCCCACACCCACCTAACAAGCCCATCAAATCATTCCCTGCATCTGTTACCTTTTGTGCCACCACCCCCTCCCATTAGAATGTAAGCTCTACGAGCAGGGCCCTCTTGTCCCTTCTGTATTGAACTGTACTGTAAATGTGCTGTCCCCCCTCTACATTGTAAAGCGCTGCGTAAACTGTTGGTGCTATATAAATTATGTATAATAATAATAATAATAATAATAATAATAATTTACTAGCCCCTTCCCCTGTTCTCCATTCTGAAACATCACCCGCAGCAACCGGGCAGAGAGGAGAGAAGGGAAGCTAGCAGCACTGTGGGGGGAGGCGCAACACGGGGAGGGGAGCCTGGCCGCTGCACGTAGTGATTAGGGTGTGCCCAGGCACACCTGGCACACCCCCTGCGCACGGCTATGCTTACAATGTTATCTCAGATAATCAGAGCTTCCCCCTTCCCACTGGATATGTGCCTGAGATATAGAGCAGTGTAATGTAACAGATACCATATTATTCTTGGAACTTGTCACTCTGCCATTGACAGGGCCGGATTAGCCACAAGGCCACCGAGGCCAGGCCTCGGGGCGGCAGTGGTGTAGGGGCGGCGCCGCTCCTGCAGCGACTTTGCGGCCGCCCCCCCTTTCGTGCTGCCCATTAAAGTCTATTATGGGCACCAGTGCCCATAGAAAAGATGGCCGCGGGCCGACCACGCAACTGTGCATGCGCCGTTCCGAAGCCGGCCGGGCTCGGGAAAGCTCATAAGCGCTCAGCCGGGCGGCGCATGCGCAGTAGCCATTTAAAAAAAAATTGAGAGTAGCTAGTAGTGTCAGCGGTGCAGCGGCGGGGAGAGAGATGACATCTCTCATTGCCCGCACCGCTGTTCCGCCCTCCTCCTTCTGATGGCAGGCAGCATGGCAACATTGGCAAGGGACATCCCCATCTGGTGGCAAGTGACATCCCCATCTGGTGGCAAGTGACATCCCCATCTGATGGCAGGCATGGTGGCAAGTGACATCCCCATCTGGTGGCAGGCATGGTGGCAAGTGACATCCCCATCTGGTGGCAAGTGACATCCCCATCTGGTGGCAAGTGACATCCCCATCTGGTGGCAAGGGACATCCCCATCTGGTGGCAAGTGACATCCCCATCTGGTGGCAAGTGACATCCCCATCTGGTGGCAAGGGACATCCCCATCTGGTGGCAAGTGACATCCCCATCTGGTGGCAAGGGACATCCCCATCTGGTGGCAAGTGACATCCCCATCTGGTGGCAAGTGACATCCCCATCTGGTGGCAGGCATGGTGGCAAGTGACATCCCCATCTGGTGGCAGGCATGGTGGCAAGGGACATCCCCATCTGGTGGCAAGTGACATCCCCATCTGGTGGCAAGGGACATCCCCATCTGGTGGCAAGTGACATCCCCATCTGGTGGCAGGCATGGTGGCAAGTGACATCCCCATCTGGTGGCAGGCAGCGTGGCAAGTGACATCCCCATCTGGTGGCAGGCAGCGTGGCAAGTGACATCCCCATCTGGTGGCAGGCAGCGTGGCAAGTGACATCTCCATCTGGTTGCAGGCAGCGTGGCAAGTGACATCCCCATCTGGTGGCAGGCATGGTGGCAAGTGACATCCCCATCTGGTGGCAGGCATGGTGGCAAGTGACATCCCCATCTGGTGGCAGGCATAGTGGCAAGTGACAAGAGATGGTGGCAAGTGACACGCTCAGGGCTCCCAATGATTCTGCATTATGGTGAGTTGAACTATTTTAGTTTACATTACAATGTAATGATAGAAGTAATGTGTTTCAATCATCCTGACACCATAACAACCATGGTGCCGGGGATGATTGAAGCACTAACACCAGCCATTGCCTTGAAAAATTGCCTGCGAAAAATCCTTACCCTTCGCTCGCTTACCCTGAAGTATTTTTAGTCTGTACAATTAAAGTCAGTTATTTTCAGTGTTCTCATGTGTGGAGATATGTTTTTAATTGATCTATTGTAGAAGTCATCGATAAAGGACGTGGTGTGTGTGTGTGTGTGTGTGTGTGTGTGGGGGGGGGGCGGCATTGAAAGACCCGGCCTTGGGGCGGCAAAGGGAGTAAATCCGGGCCTGGCCATTGATGCTTTGTGCTCCACAGTACACTGCTATTGCTCAGTAAACCATACACAAACTGAAGACACTGTATACCTGTGTGCATTTCCTTCATTGCTGGGCTAATTGTTACATTTGTTTAGATGGATAATTTCTCTGTATATAATTAAAGTGACAATAAAGCTTTGTTTTTTTTAAATAACAAACATGTCATACTTACCTCCACTGTGCAGCTAGTTTTACACAAAGTGGCCCCGAACCTTGTCTTCTGGGGTCCCTCGGCAGCTCTCGAATGTATGACTCGGCCCCGCCCCCCCGAGTCATTGGATTTGATTGACGGCAGCAGGAGCCAAAGGCTGCGCTGCTATCAATCCATCCAATCAGGACCCGAGACACCGGCTTTTGCTGGTGTGCTCTTCCCCGAGACGAGATAGAGGGGGTACAGGTAAGTAAAACGGGGGCTGGGGGGGGGCTGCAGCATTACAGGAGGTTTTTCACCTCAATGCATAGAATGCATTGAGGTGAAAAACCTCGAAGGTTTAGAAACCCTTTAATTTTTTTGAGCGTTGTATCGTTTTTTAGGTGGGCCATGTTATGTCACTATGACATCCCTGAGGGTGGGTATTTGTTTCTGCATATTCACTTATTTATATGTACATGTTTTATTGTATGTGAGTTATCACTATGTTGTTGAGGAAGGGACCTTGTGCGGCTCGAAACATTTTATTATTTGACTAAACTGACATTGTACTAATAAATGAGTGCATATGGTGCTAGTGATGTTTCATCGTTTACAGCAGGGGTCTCCAAACTTTTCAAACAAAGGGCCACTTTATTGTTCTTTAGACTTTAGACAGGCCGGATTGTGGCCAGCAGGAGCAGAAAATGTCACGGGCCCGGCATCAGTGAGAATAAATATGGCCTCAGGGTTGGCGGTCAATAGGAGGAGGAGTATTCCCCCTATTAGTAGGAGAAATAGTATCCTATCATTGGTATTGGTGGAAGATATAGTGCCTCATATCAGTGGGAGGAATTGTGCCCCAAGGGCCGGATAAAGACTAGCAAAGGGCCACATCTGGCCCTCGGGCCCCAATTTGGAGACCCTTGGTTTACAGAAATTCAGAGCTGTCCTGTGTCCAGTGCTCACTTCCTGTGTTATCTCATGGAGAGTAAAGCTGACCAAGCATTATACAATCTTATTGTGTAAGTTCCTTTGGATTTACCGAAAAACAATATAATAGGAGGTCTAACCAAAACAGCACTTTTCATTTGTATCCAGTCAGGCAGGCCCTTGCACTATATAGTTGTGGGTAAACCTAAAGGGGATTGTTCAGAAATGTTACAAGACCGTTGTATAATGTATGGCCATCTTGATTAGCCCACTCAGTCCTTATCTTGGGACTCCAGAATTATTAGTCTTTATGTTGTGAAGATGGGAAAGTGGGTGTGTCTGAGTAGTCTGGCAAAAGAAAACTGGACAGGGCTCAAGGCCATGCTGCCCACAAGGCCAATTGAGGCAGCACTCATGGAGGCTCTGAGGCTGGGGTGTCTATATTGAATACTCCGTCCACAATGTATATTCAGCTCTTTGTATGTTCAGCCCCCTGACCATACAGAGTCATTGGTTGTTATGGTGCAAGCAGCTCCCCGGGCACAAAAACAGCTAATATAGGCAGCATCCGCTCTGAACACGATACTGTCAGGGCTGACGGCACTCAGTCCACAAACATGCTGTGTGTTGTCAGCCCACAGAAAGTTTTTTTTTTTTACTTGCAGGGTCTCTAAAAGGTAAAAACATGAGGAAATATGTGTGTTTTTGCAGAAATGTACTGCAGACATTTTTTTTGCCCTGACATACACTTTAAACGTAAAATGTTTTTGTTTAACCACTGTGTTTCTTTAATTCAGTTACACAGCTAAAGCTTAGAGCTTACAAAGATTAGGCTTCCTGCACAGGCTTTGGTTTTTTGACCCAAACTTGTGGGAGGGCTGTACAAAAACTGTGAAAGGGGGAGGTATAAAGAAGATAAATTCATATCTCTTTGTATGTGCCCAGAGAAATACACTTCCTGTCGTGTGCAGAGGTGCACAGAAAGCAAGCTCTGAGTCACTAGTTTGGAGGTAAGCAATCGTTTTCTATCATATTCAGGATTATTTTTTGTTTCTTTTACACCAAAATAAAATGAAATAAGAAGAAATACATTAAGGCCCCTTTCACACATGCGGACCGTATGTCCGTATTTCATCCATCCGTTTTCGGATGAAATACGGACATACATGCATCCCTATGGGGATGGGGGTGTCAGCGGATGTACATCCGCTAACACCCGATGTCGTCCGCCTCCGCTCTCGTCCGATTCTGCGGACGGAAGAAAATCCTATTTTTCTATCCGTCTGCAGAGCGGATCGGATGAACACGGACAGACGGTCCGTGTTCCTCCGATCCCCCATAGGGGAGAGCGGAGATCTGACAGGGCGGGACCCGCACACTGTGCCTGCTCAGCTGGGGAAAACGGAGCGATCCCCGCTGAGCAGCGGATAAACACGGGGCGGATCAACACAGATCCGTCCCGTGTGAAAGGGGCCTTATGGTGTAAAAAAGGATAACTGCTGTTACAAAACTTCAGCCTAAAATTTGTACTTTGTAAAGTAACTGTTCACCTCAATTCACTTGATAGGCAACAGTGTACGACTCCCCGTTTGTACTGTATGGTTAGGATTAAATTCTTCTTTTTTTTTTAATTTGCCTTGTACATGATTAGATACTCAAAGTAAACACAACTTTATTGAATAGGATGAGTGAACAATCTCTATGACTTTAGTAAATAAACCCTGATTTTGTTATCAAACAACAAGATGTCAAATGATTTGACAGTATTTTTGGTTTGTAAAGCCTAGTACACATGATAAGATTGTCGGACGAATGATTGTCCGTTTTTTTTTGCATGCTAGTCTCCATATTGTAAGCGAATAGATTACTAAAGTACGAAAATTCTTGTAGGACAGAATAAAAATTCGTAAATTATGTAATGTATTTGTATTGTATTTTCAGATGAAAACTGTACTGATTAACCACTTGCACTCTGGAAGGTTTACACCCTTTATGACCAGGCCATTTTTTGGGATACAGCACTGCGTTACCTTAACTGACAATTGCGCGGCCGTGCGACGCTGTGCCACATAAAATGTTTGTCCTTTATTTTCCCACAAATAGAGCTTTCTTTTGGTGGTATTAATTTAAAAAAAAAAAAAACAATATTTTTTCATTTCTGCTATGAAACATATCCAATAAAAAAATGTATAAAATCTAATTTCTTCATGAATTTAGGCCAATATGTATTCTGCTACATATTTTTGGTAAAAAAAATCCCAATAAAGCGTATATTAATTTGCTCGCGCAAAAGTTATAGCGTCTACAAAATATGGGATATTTTTATCTTTTTATGTTTTTTTTACTAGTATTGGCGGCAATCAGTGACTTATAGTGGGACTGCAATATTTCGGTGGACAAATCTGACACCTAACTGACACTTTTAAAACTGAGGACCAGTGACACTAATACAGTGATAAGTGCTAAAAAATATGCACTGTCACTGTACTAATTATATTGGCAGAGAAGGGGTTAACATCTGGGGCGATCTATAGGTCAAATGTGTTCCTTGGGAGTGCTTTCTAACTGAGGTGCTTTGACTGGGGGAAGGTAAAGAGCCATGTTCCTGCTAAGCAGAAACACAGGATCAGTACATTCCCCTCTCACAGAATGGCATCTGCCTTGTTTACGTAGGCAGATCGACGTTCTGCCTGTCTCCCGAACGTTTGGCAGGTCCCGGTGGACATCGCGCCTGCTAGACCCGCTGATTGACCAGTAGTGTCAGATCATGTTCTGGGTACCTGCCCTGGCACAGAGCGGCCGTCCGCCCCAGTATATGTGCATGGGGCGGTCCTGCAAATGAAAATCCTACGATCTGGTATTGTTCTGAGAAAATTTTTGGCGTTTGTCCCTATGGAAAATTTCAGACAAAAGCTGTGTACTAACGATCAGATTATCGTACGATCACTTTGAAAGCGATATTTTTTGTACGATATTCTGATCACGTGATTAAGGGTTTACTTTGGTGGGTTATTTACAGTATAAATGGGTAGCTTCTACCTTTGACACACTGGGAGAGGGCACAACAACCTCCCAATATTATAACAAACATTTACTGGTAATAAAAGTCAATCTTGTGCTCACAATTCGGAGTCCTGGTAGTGGTAAACACAATAGTGGTCAGTGGAGAGCTTTAAACAAATATATTCCAGTTGCTGCAAAGGGGTGGAGAGGAGGGAGTATGCAGGTTTGAGATCACGGAATGAGCTCTCGCTCCTGTTATGGCACGCTCAATAGTCAAGGCATGCCAGCTTCTATGCCAGAACAAGGCAGATCAGTCACGATGGTAGTTTTTTGGCCTGGGGAAGCAGAGATTGACCGACAGGTATGTCATGTAAACTAAGCTCTGTTTTTCTAAGACGGACAATGTTTTTACACAGTATTTTTTTAACCACTTCCCACGGGAGGGCGTACATAGACGTCCTCCCGTTTCAGCCTGCACCTACAGGCACCAACCCGGCATCATTCTCTTCAGCCTGCGATTCCCTTCACCATAAGAACAATCATAGCGGCAGTTCAGCCACTTGATCGTTCTTACAGGTGGTGGGAGGGGATGTCCCCCCCTCCCGCTGCCCTCCGGTGCTTCTCTGGGCTCAAACCTGAGATCAGCGAGCCAGAGAAGGAATCCACCGGCGGCGAAAGGTGACCATAGAGATTTTCCAGGGAACAGATGGTCCCTGGTCATCTCTATGACTCTCGGCGGTCATAACGTCACGCCCGGCCTGGCAGTTGTAAATACTGGAAAGCCGAGATTGTCCTGTTTTTTTTTTTTTTTTTTTATCTCAGGCTTATAGACCCCAGATCTCTCCATAAAGAGGACCTGTCACGCACTATTCCTATTACAAGGGATGTTTACATTCCTTGTAATAGGAGTAAAAGTGATCAAAACAAATTTTTAAAGGGAAAGTGTAAAAATAAAAAAAAATAAAATAAAATAAACAATAAAAAAAAAAAGTGCCCCTGTCCCTGCGAGCTTGCACACAGAAGTGAACGCATACGTACATCGCACCCACATATGTAAACGTCATTCCAATCACACATGTGAGGTATTGCCACGAACATTAGAGCAAGAGCAATAATTCTATACCAAGACCTCCTCTGTAACTCTAAACAGGTAACCTGTAAAAAAATATAAAGCTTTGTCTATGGAGATTTTTGAGTACCGAAGTTTGTCGCCATTCCACGAGCGAGTGCAATTTTCAAGCATGACGTGTTAGGTATCTATTTACTCGGCGTAACATCATCTTTCACATGAAAAAAAAATTAAATTGGGCTAACTTTAGTTTTCCAAGAAATAAAACACATTTGAAAAATTGCTGTAACATCATCTTTCACATGAAAAAAAATAAAATTGGGCTAACTAGGTTTCCAAAAAAAAAAAAAAAAACACGTTTGAAAAATTGCTGCGCAAATACCGTGTGACATAAAAAGTTGCAACAACCTCCATTTTATTCCCTAGAGTCTCTGCTAAAAAAAAAAAAAAAAAAAAAAAAAACATATAATGTTTGGGGGTTCTGAGTAATTTGCTACCAAAAAAAATTATGTATGAGCGAAGTGCCAGAATTGGCCAGGATGGGAAGTGGTTAAAAGGTGAACTGCAGCCAAACTAATGGTTAGGATGATAGGGGCCCCATCAGCTGGGACAGTCACACTCTCTATAGAAAGGTGTCCCACACTACAGCTCAATCCCGGGGTTTGTCAGCAGCAGTGCCACTGCTTCTAAATAAATATACTGCCCAGTGTTGTATGTATGTATTTAAAAGTTCTGAGTCTTCTTTGTGTCTCCCTCTCAGTGGTCTCCGACTCCTGCACACTCGCTTTCTGTTCCCCTCAGTCAGATCACCCCTTCAGTCCCGTGTAATGGAAGAACCCGGAAGAGGAGTCTCGCTACTTCCGGTTACTGCACATTAGTCAGATCCCCCTTCAGTCCCGTGTGATGGGAGAACCCGGAAGAGGAGTCTCGCTACTTCCGGTTACTGCACATTAGTCAGATCACCCCTTCAGTCCCGTGTAATGGAAGAACCCGGAAGAGGAGTCTCGCTACTTCCGGTTACTGCACATTAGTCAGATCACCCCTTCAGTCCCGTGTAATGGAAGAACCCGGAAGAGGAGTCTCGCTACTTCCGGTTACTGCACACTACATGCAGGGAGAGAGATGAGCTGAGTGAGGAAAGTTTTCATGGAGCTTACCTCCACGGAAACTGCACACAATACCTGGCAAAGTTTCATGTCAGGAATGAGAAACGTCTTTTTGTGGGAACATGTGAAGAGTTAGCAGGTGACAAGCAGAGTTGAAATAGAGGGGAGTGTGTGTGTTGACACTTCCTAAAGCAGGCACACATCACTATCTATCTACATCAGTGATTCTCAACCTTACTAGTGCCGTGACCCCTTGATAAAATTTCCCAAGTTGTGCGGACCCCTAACAGTAAAATTATTTTTGTAGCATGGGTTGTCAGCACGCAAGGAAAGACAAGTAATTTGCACCCCTAACCCACGGACATTTAGTGTTCCCTGAGTCCCTTCCACTTGTACAGGATTAAAACCCCTTATGGTACATTTTAGGATGTACCACTCTCTTTGTTCTCCTTTCTTTCCCTTTTATCTATCCTAATTTCTTGTTTTTTTTTCCCTGCCCCTTTCTCATATTCTTTCTCTCCCTTTTTCTTTGTTCCTTCCCCTCTTTTTTCCTCTTGCTTCCATGTATTCTCTATCCACTTAAGGACCGCCTAACGCCGATTTACGTCGGCAAAGCGGCACGGGCAGGCAAAATCACGTACATGTACGTGATTTGCCTTCCGCGGGTGGGGGGTCCCATCGGACCCCCCCCCCGCCGCCCGAGGCGGTCCCGTTCTGTTCCCCGGCGATCCGAGATGAGGGGGAGGCCATCCGTTCGTGGCCCCCCCCTCGCGATCGCCGCCGGCCAATGGGAACATTCCTTTGCTGCTGTATGCTAAACAGCAGCAAAGGAAATGATGTCATCTCCCCTCAGCTCGGTATTCCGTTCCAGCGCCGAGGGGAGAAGACATCAATGTAAGTGCACAACACACACACACAGTAGAACATGCCAGGCATACAAAACACCCCGATCCCCCCCCCCCCCCGATCGCCCCCCGATCCCCCCCCAATCACCCCCCCGCCCCCTGTCACAAACTGACACCAGCAGGTTTTTTTTTTTTTTTTTTTTTTTTTTTCTGATTACTGCATAGTGTCAGTTTGTGACAGTTACAGTGTTGGGACAGTTAGTATTACCCCCCTTTAGGTCTAGGGTACCCCCCTAACCCCCCCTAATAAAGTTTTAACCCCTTGATCACCCCCTGTCACCAGTGTTGCTAAGCGATCATTTTTCTGATCGCTGTATGAGTGTCACTGGTGACGCTAGTTAGGGACGTAAATATTTAGGTTCGCCGTCAGCGTTTTATAGTGTCAGGGACCCCCATATACTATCTAATAAATGTTTTAACCCCTTGATTGCCCCCTAGTTAACCCTTTCACCACTGATCACCGTATAAACGTTACGGTTGACGCTGGTTAGTTCGTTTATTTTTTATAGTGTCAGGGCACCCGCCGTTTATTACCGAATAAAGGTTTAGCCCCCTGATCGCCCGGCGGTGATATGCGTCGCCCCAGGCAGCGTCAGATTAGCGCCAGTACCGCTAACACCCACGCACGCAGCATACGCCTCCCTTAGTGGTATAGTATCTGATCGGATCAATATCTGATCCGATCAGATCTATACTAGCGTCCCCAGCAGTTTAGGGTTCCCAAAAACGCAGTGTTAGCGGGATCAGCCCAGATACCCGCTAGCACCTGCGTTTTGCCCCTCCGCCCGGCCCACCCAAGTGCAGTATCGATCGATCGCTGTCACTTACAAAACACTAAACGCATAACTGCAGCGTTCGCAGAGTCAGGCCTGATCCCTGCGATCGCTAACAGTTTTTTGGTAGCATTTTGGTGAACTGGCAAGCAAGCACCAGGCAGCGTCAGGTTAGCGCCAGTAGCGCTAACACCCACGCACGCACCGTACACCTCCCTTAGTGGTATAGTATCTGATCGGATCAATATCTGATCCGATCAGATCTATACTAGCGTCCCCAGCAGTTTAGGGTTCCCAAAAACGCAGTGTTAGCGGGATCAGCCCAGATACCTGCTAGCACCTGCGTTTTGCCCCTCCGCCCGGCCCGGCCCACCCAAGTGCAGTATCGATCGATCACTGTCCCTTACAAAACACTAAACGCATAACTGCAGCGTTCGCAGAGTCAGGCCTGATCCCTGCGATCGCTAACAGTTTTTTTGGTAGCGTTTTGGTGAACTGGCAAGCACCAGCCCCAGGCAGCGTCAGGTTAGCGCCAGTACCGCTAACACCCACGCACGCAGCATACACCTCCCTTAGTGGTATAGTATCTGAACGGATCAATATCTGATCCGATCAGATCTATACTAGCGTCCCCAGCAGTTTAGGGTTCCCAAAAACGCAGTGTTAGCGGGATCAGCCCAGATACCTGCTAGCACCTGTGTTTTGCCCCTCCGCCCGGCCCAGCCCACCCAAGTGCAGTATCGATCGATCACTGACACTTACAAAACACTAAACACATAACTGCAGCGTTCGCAGAGTCAGGCCTTGATCCCTGCGATCGCTAACAGTTTTTTTGGTAGCGTTTTGGTGAACTGGCAAGCACCAGCGGCCTAGTACACCCCGGTCGTAGTCAAACCAGCACTGCAGCAACACTTGGTGACGTGGCGAGTCCCATAAGTGCAGTTCAAGCTGGTGAGGTGGCAAGCACAAGTAGTGTCCCGCTGCCACCAAGAAGACAAACACAGGCCCGTCGTGCCCATAGTGCCCTTCCTGCTGCATTCGCCAATCCTAATTGGGAACCCACCACTTCTGCAGCGCCCGTACTTCCCCCATTCACATCCCCAATCAAATGCAGTCGGCTGCATGAGAGGCATTTTCTTTATGTCCTCCCGAGTACCCCTACCCAACGAACCCCCCCAAAAAAGATGTGTCTGCAGGAAGCGCGGATATAGGCGTGACACCCGCTATTATTGTCCCTCCTGTCCTGACAATCCTGGTCTTTGCATTGGTGAATGTTTTGAACGCTACCATTCACTAGTTGAGTATTAGCGTAGGGTACAGCATTGCACAGACTAGGACACACTTTCACAGGGTCTCCCAAGATGCCATCGCATTTTGAGAGACCCGAACCTGGAACCGGTTACAGTTACAAAAGTTAGTTACAAAAAAAGTGTCAAAAAAAAAATATATATATAAAATAAAAAAAAATAGTTGTCGTTTTATTGTTCTCTCTCTCTCTATTCTCTCTCTATTGTTCTGCTCTTTTTTACTGTATTCTATTCTGCAATGTTTTATTGTTATTATGTTTTATCATGTTTGCTTTTTCAGGTATGCAATTTTTTATACTTTACCGTTTACTGTGCTTTATTGTTAACCATTTTTTTGTCTTCAGGTACGCCATTCACGACTTTGAGTGGTTATACCAGAATGATGCCTGCAGGTTTAGGTATCATCTTGGTATCATTCTTTTCAGCCAGCGGTCGGCTTTCATGTAAAAGCAATCCTAGCGGCTAATTAGCCTCTAGACTGCTTTTACAAGCCGTGGGAGGGAATGCCCCCCCCCACCGTCTTCCGTGTTTTTCTCTGGCTCTCCTGTCTCAACAGGGAACCTGAGAATGCAGCCGGTGATTCAGCCAGCTGACCATAGAGCTGATCAGAGACCAGAGTGGCTCCAAACATCTCTATGGCCTAAGAAACCGGAAGCTACGAGCATTTTATGACTTAGATTTCGCCGGATGTAAATAGCGCCATTGGGAAATTGGGGAAGCATTTTATCACACCGATCTTGGTGTGGTCAGATGCTTTGAGGGCAGAGGAGAGATCTAGGGTCTAATAGACCCCAATTTTTTCAAAAAAGAGTACCTGTCACTACCTATTGCTATCATAGGGGATATTTACATTCCCCGAGATAACAATAAAAATGATTAAAAAAAAAAAATATGAAAGGAACAGTTTAAAAATAAGATAAAAAAAGCAGAAAAATAATAAAGAAAAAAAAAAAAAAAGCACCCCTGTCGCCCCCTGCTCTCGCGCTAAGGCGAACGCAATCGGCGGTCTGTCGTCAAACGTAAACAGCAATTGCACCATGCATGTGAGGTATCACCGCGAAGGTCAGATCGAGGGCAGTAATTTTTGCAGTAGACCTCCTCTGTAGATCTAAAGTGGTAACCTGTAAAGGCTTTTAAAGGCTTTTAAAAATGTATTTATTTTGTTGCCACTGCACGTTTGTGCGCATTTTTAAAGCATGTCATGTTTGGTATCCATGTACTCGGCCTAAGATCATCTTTTTTATTTCATCAAACATTTGGGCAATATAGTGTGTTTTAGTGCATTAAAATTTAAAAAAGTGTGTTTTTTCCCCAAAAAATGCGTTTGAAAAATCGCTGCGCAAATACTGTGTGAAAAAAAAAAATGAAACACCCACCATTTTAATCTGTAGGGCATTTGCTTTAAAAAAATATATAATGTTTGGGGGTTCAAAGTAATTTTTTTGCAAAAAAAAAATAACTTTTTCATGTAAACAATAAGTGTCAGAAAGGGCTTTGTCTTCAAGTGGTTAGAAGAGTGGGTGATGTGTGACATAAGCTTCTAAATGTTGTGCATAAAATGCCAGGACAGTTCAAAACCCCCCCAAATGACCCCATTTTGGAAAGTAGACACCCCAAGCTATTTGCTGAGAGGCATGTCGAGTCCATGGAATATTTTATATTGCGACACAAGTTGCGGGAAAGAGACACATTTTTTTTTTTTTTTTTTTGCACAAAGTTGTCACTAAATGTTATATTGCTCAAACATGCCATGGGAATATGTGAAATTACACCCCAAAATACATTCTGCTGCTTCTCCTGAGTACGGGGATACCACATGTGTGAGACTTTTTGGGAGCCTAGCCACGTACGGGACCCCGAAAACCAAGCACCGCCTTCAGGCTTTCTAAGGGCGTGAATTTTTGATTTCACTCTTCACTGCCTATCACAGTTTCGGAGGCCATGGAAAGCCCAGGTGGCACAAACCCCCCCCAAATGACCCCATTTTGGAAAGTAGACACCCCAAGCTATTTGCTGAGAGGTATAGTGAGTATTTTGCAGACCTCACTTTTTGTCACAAAGTTTTGAAAATTGAAAAAAGAAAAAAAAAATGTTTTTTCTTGTCTTTCTTCATTTTCAAAAACAAATGAGAGCTGCAAAATACTCACCATGCCTCTCAGCAAATAGCTTGGGGTGTCTACTTTCCAAAATGGGGTCATTTGGGGGGGTTTTGTGCCACCTGGGCATTCCATGGCCTCCGAAACTGTGATAGGCAGTGAAGAGTGAAATCAAAAATTTTCACCCTTAGAAATCCTGAAGGCGGTGATTGGTTTTCGGGGTCCCGTACGCGGCTAGGCTCCCAAAAAGTCCCACACATGTGGTATCCCCATACTCAGGAGAAGCAGCTAAATGTATTTTGGGGTGCAATTCCACATATGCCCATGGCCTGTGTGAGCAATATATCATTTAGTGACAACTTTATGCAAAAAAAAAAAAAAGTGTCACTTTCCCACAACTTGTGTCAAAATATAAAATATTCCATGGACTCAATATGCCTCTCAGCAAATAGCTTGGGGTGTCTACTTTCCAAAATGGGGTCATTTTGGGGGGTTTTGTGCCACCTGGGCATTCCATGGCCTCCGAAACTGTGATAGGTAGTGAGGAGTAAAATCAAAAATTTACACCCTTAGAAATCCTGAAGGTGGTGATTGGTTTTCGGGGCCCCGTACGCGGCTAGGCTCCCAAAAAGTCCCACACATGTGGTATCCCCATACTCAGGAGAAGCAGCTGAATGTATTTTGGGGTGCAATTCCACATAGGCCCATGGCCTGTGTGAGCAATATATCATTTAGTGACAACTTTTTGTAAATATTTTTTTTTTTTTTTTTGTCATTATTCAATCACTTGGGACAAAAAAAATAAATATTCAATGGGTTCAACATGCCTCTCAGCAATTTCCTTGGGGTGTCTACTTTCCAAAATGGGGTCACTTGGGGGGGGTTTGTACTGCCCTGCCATTTTAGCACCTCAAGAAATGACATAGGCAGTCATAAACTAAAAGCTGTGTAAATTACAGAAAATGTACCCTAGTTTGTAGACGCTATAACTTTTGCGTAAACCAATAAATATACGCTTATTGACATTTTTTTTACCAAAGACATGTGGCCGAATACATTTTGGCCTAAATGTATGACTAAAATTTAGTTTATTGGATTTTTTTTATAACAAAAAGTAGAAAATATCATTTTTTTTCAAAATTTTCGGTCTTTTTCCGTTTATAGCGCAAAAAATAAAAACCGCAGAGGTGATCAAATACCATCAAAAGAAAGCTCTATTTGTGGGAAGAAAAGGACGCAAATTTCGTTTGGGTACAGCATTGCATGACCGCGCAATTAGCAGTTAAAGCGACGCAGTGCCAAATTGGAAAAAGACCTCTGGTCCTTAGGCAGCATAATGGTCCGGGGCTCAAGTGGCTATTTTTATTCCTTCTCTTAGTCCTTGGTGGAGGGGGCTGGGGGGAATGGGATGAGTGGCAATGCTGGGGGGAGTTCTGATCGGCCAACTTAGGTGCTCTTGATCAAGGTCATCTGCTGATCTGAGAACTGTAGTGGGGAATTTTAATGGCAACTATAATCACAGGTAGTATTACTCACTGTGTCTCCGACTTTGTGATGTCTCGTAGCAGTGACACCTATATTGAAATCAGGAGATAGGGTCTCCTTCAGCCCTTTCCACTTCACATTCCTCTCCAGTCAGCTGACCTCAAGTCTCTGCCTCCCAGCCATGCTGTTAACTGAATGGGCGGCTGAGTGGGCGGCCGCGGGCTCCAGGAACAGCCCAGCTGGGCGGCCGCAAAAAGGCTGGGAGAGCGTTGCGGGCTTCAGGAACAGCCCAGGATTCGGTGACCCCTGGCAAATCATAATTTGACCCCCGAGGGGGTCCCGACCCCCAGGTTGAGAACCACTGATCTACATAAACATCCCCCATCACTCTGTGTATGTCCCAGATAATGGGAAGTTCATTTATGACCTTTCCATTTAACCCTGTGTTATGCACGATGAAATGTGTTCACTCACCACATAAGCTATACACTCTATATACAAAACAACATTCCTCAATAAACATATCAAGAGCACAATGTTCATGGCTATTTGCGTGGTAGCACAAATGTATGAACACTGATCATTTAGAGAATCATTTATATTTATGAAGGATTGTTATTTTTTTATTTACTAAGTTAGGCTTGGGCATGTTTTTCACATATCACGTGCCCATTAATTTCAATGGGCTGCCCTACACGCATGCAACATGGAAAATTCATGTAAAAGTCCAGTTTGGTGCACACATTTGCATGGGGTGCCATTAACAATTAACAGAACTACTGTGCATCTGCTGAAGAGCAGCTCATTTCTGTGCATGTTGGGAAAGCATACACTTTTGCATGCATTCCCCACATGCGTAGATGTGAACATGTTGTACCTGCCTGACCCATTCGGGGCCAGTCAGGAGCGAGCTATAGCTGCTTTGGGGAGTGAACCTTAGAGCACTTTTGATCTCTTTGTGGGATCAGTGGTTCTGGTAAGCAGCTTGTCTGTACATATCAGCACAAAGGTGGAAGAGTGGTGAATAGCGATGGGCTCGGGCGTGTTCAGATCGAGCCTGCCAGGAAGCCATCATTGCACACCGTCAATCATAGGCAGTGAGGCATTTCCCAATCAACAGCTGCACATACCCGCTGCCTATGATTGGCGGTGTGCAGTGCCGGCTTCCTGGCGAGCTCGATCCAAACACGCTCGGGCCCGTCGCTACCTCTTTTAACAGTCACTACCATGTTCAGCACGGAGCACTTTTTTTTTTTTTTTTTTACACTTACCTGTCCAGGGAGCCCGCGATGTCGGAACCCGAAGCCGACCCATCCCTCGGCTCCGGGTGCAGGCGCCGGCATCCTTACTAAGGGAAACAGGAAGTGAAGCTTTGCGGCTTCACAGACTCCTACTGCGCATCCGCGAGTCACGCTGCACTTTCTGAATAAATGAATGAGTGACTTGTATAGCGCTACCTATGCGAACTGAATCACCTAAGAGGGGGGTTTTTGAATGGTCCCTGCTGTCTTCTGGGACCTGTGTGTCTCCCAGAAGGCAGCGGGGGGGGGGGGGGGCCCATACATTCCGTAGTTCACCGCACAGATTGTGGCGATCTTTGCCTGAAAGTGGGAGCAGATACCTGGATTTGCCAGGTATCTGCCCCTCCCCCCCTGAAAGGTGCCAAATGTGGTACCGAAAGGGGGAGGAATCCGATCTGCGGAAGTTCCATTTCTGGGTGGAACTCCGCTTTAATAACACAAATCATATTATTGATATTGTAGTAGATGAATGATTATTGCTTTTTATGTTTTGCATGAATTCCATATATCATAGGGTAATCTATTAGAGGACAGTGCACTTATTTTCTATATAGTACTGGTTTAGTAGCATATTCACTACTTTAGGTGCAGCAGTCTGTCTATATATTATCAGCTAAGCCCAAACACACCCACCTTCCCGAATTCATAGATGAGATGTGAACTTAGCTATAGAGTGTTTAGTTTATGTGTTGAGTATACACTTTTGATTGTAAAGAGTTTGGATAACACAGGGTTAAATACAATAGTCATAAAATAAGATCACATTATCTGGACATACACAGAGTGATTGGTTGTTCTCTTTGAGCAGTACCGTTGTATTATTTATTGTTTTAACCATTAGTAGATGAGCACAGACATTTTTTGATTATAGACATTATTATATGAGTACTTCTCAGCCCCTGCTTCTCCCCCCCAGCTTGCATCACCCCCAGGCCACTTCATACATCCAGCTGACAGACATCACGTTGAGCTTCTTCCTACCCCCCCCAGCTGAGTGACATTATTCCATGGTCACCTTTCATCCTCTACCTTCCCAACATCCCTCACCAATCACCCCACAGACACTGCCACTGGAAGAAATCCCTCCACGACTGACTCACCCCCACCGACTGTCTCACACCCCCATCCCACTGGGGGTGTGGGATGGGGGGGGACCCCTGCAGTTATTCTCCCCTCCCCACCAGGGGGATCATATGTGGATAGAGCGGGTAATCACTACAGCGGGTGGAGGGGAAATAACTGAAACCAATAATTTGTGGCTCTCATTGCAGCAGCTGAAAGATTGGTTTAGTTACACCCCTGCAGCACTGCCAGCTTCCCTCCTTTCCTCTCCCAACAGCAGCAGTTGCAGGCACACAGGGGAATCTGTCAGAGAGTGGGGAACGGGCTGGGAAATATGTAATTTACCGGCCCCTTCCTTTTCTAAGTGAACACAGTGAGTGATTGATACTGATCACTCACTGTATTTATTCACTACTGAGCATAGTAAGCTGTGTTTACTATGATTCAGTTTATGAATGGGCAGGAGCCTCTGTCTCCTGTTCGTTCATCTTTAATGCAACTTAGGCTCCATGCACAGTGGCTTAAAATTCGCTGCTTCTACAGGAGTTTTGTGTTCTGCCTGTAAAAGTAGCTCAATGTGTCCATACACAGGACGATTACAGGCATATTTTGAGCTCAACATTTAGAGGCAGAAAAAAAAAATATGAGCCTTTTTTACTGCCAAGAAAACAGACATTTTTTTAAGCCCAGTGTGCATGGAGCCTTAGGCTGCAGAGAAAAGGACTGTGGAATCTCTGTCCTCAGTCACTGTCTCAAAAGTGAGACTTCAGGGGGTCTGTTTAGACCCCTGACATCTCACCAAAGCCCCCCGCCCCCACAACAAAGTTGTGAAAAGACTGCAAAAACAATAATAAATTAAACATTTGAATTAAAACAAAATTGTAAAAAAAAAAAAAATTGTAAAAAAATCAGACTAAAAGTTTCTAATCAGACTAAAAGCCACGCCCAGTATGTGGCATTATTAAGCCACACCCACCTTCTCCCTGGTAGGGGCCCTAGTGCATTACTTAGCCCAGGGGCCCATGATGCTGTTAAGGTGGCATTGCCCATGAGAGGATCCTGATACCTTTATTGGGTCACCGGCTTTAAGTCACTTGCCACTCTGCATGTCGCCAAGCTAGGTGCCCCTCCATAAGGCCCTGCTGCATTAATGTTGCATCAGAAAGATGGCTTCCATGTGGTGGCCATCTTTAAACCTGGGGGGCCCTATGATCACCTAGTGCCTGGGGGACCCATGAGTTGTCAGTCCACCCCTGGTCTGATGCATCTAATAACAGACATATATAAAGGTCTCATGAAAACTATACATGGGGGGGAAGCAACTATCGGTTTGTTCTCAATACAGTAAGTCACCTACATACGAATGCTTAACTTGCAAACTTTCAAAGATGCGAACATGTTTGCATGTTTTTTTTTCGTTCAACCCAGCGGGCTCAATGGAAAAAAAACAGACAGATTGTCATACCAACACAAGCAATGTTGGTGCAGCAATCTCCCCTGCTGTGCTATTGTGTTCTGACAGGGGGACTCCTCCTGCCAGAACACACTGATCAGTGCTCGCAGCTTTTGTCTGCAAGCACTGATCTTTGTTGGACTTACAAATGAGCTCCTAGATTGGAACTCGTTCATAAGTAGGGAACTTACTGTAGCCTTGCTCTCTGAAGAGCGATCTGCATTCAGATTGCTCTCTAAAGTCTAAAGAGTGCATTTGACAGGCAGTAAGGAGGTGTTATATTACCTCCTCATTGCCTGCTGTAACTCCTTGAACCCCGCACTGGAGTGCACAGACCCGTGCTTTGCACGCTGTTGAGGGGCACTTTCAGCATGACCCTATTAACAAATGCCCACCAAAACAGGTATACAGAGTATAATTTCTGCCACGGCATGTGTACACCCCCAGTTACTGCCTCTGCAGAAAAAGGGGGAGCAGTTGGGGGTACTAAAAATGCAGCTCAACTGTGTTAACTAGTCCTGTTTCCTCTTCTAGAACAGCAATCCATCCACAGTTTGCTTAAAAATATGGAGTCACTAAGACGCTTGATGTCTCGAAAGAAGGATAACCCTTGGAAAACAGTTAATGACAACTGGGATGAATTGTTACAAGCTTCTCATATTTCAACTTCAGTAGTCAACAAAGACTGGAACCCTTGGAAAGGATGGTGTAGATCCTGGGAAATGTATGAGCAATCCTATTCAAAAACACCCAAGTCAGGCAAGGAGAGGGCAGCTGTGTGGCGAGAGCTATACTACCTTGCAAAATTCACTAAAGATAGGTTAGATGAGGCAACAGCCATGCGCCAACAATTGGCAAAGCAAACGGTTGAATTCACAAACCTTCAAAATGAGAACTTACTTTTGAAAACAACATGCGGGTCACTTCAAAAACAGTTTGATTACGAAGCAACAGCCATGTATAAACGCTTGGAAACGCAAACAGCTGAACTTACAAACCTTCAAAAGGAAAACTTGCTTTTGAAAACAAAATGCAAGTCATTTCAAGAACAGTTACATAACGAACAGTGTAAAAATGTCATGGATGACCACCGCCATAGAAAAGAACTAGAGGAAGAAGTATATCAAAGACAGCTAGCTCAAAATGAAAACAAGGCAATTTTAAAACAACGTGATGAACTGGAAAGGCAATTGGTGCAAGTAAAGGACGTTATAAAAGTTTACAACTATAACCAATATCTCAAGAATATCACTATTGTGAATTGCCAAAACCACTTAGAAGGAGAAGAAAGCTGGCATGAGAAGGCAAAGAGAGCAGGTGTGGGGTGCCCATCACGTTGCAAGATATTGGAGAGGCTAGAATACCATGAAGGACGTCTTAGTTTGGCAGTCCTCAATGCTACGTTTTGGCAACTTGTAATCCGCCTTAGTAGACATGAAGATCTTGGAAAAAACGGTATCTCAAGGTAAAAAATACTATCGCCCATTCTGTTTCTAAATTCAAAAGGAGATAACATAACTTATGTACAGGCATCTGAATATCTTTATATATATATATATATATATATTTAGAGATTTGACAATTTTGGGGTATTTGGTAAATCTCTTGTGTATTATTTCCAGGGTTACTTTCCCATTGAAGTTAATTACTTCAGATGGCTTGCTTGGCGATATTTCACCATGTATGGGGGCCAAAGTCATGCAGTATTTGTGTAAAGTTTTCATCATTGCAAAAACCATTCAGTTCATCTGTACAATATATGCACATTTCCCCATGTTTTGTATCTTTAAATATGCTACAAGTTCAGAAAAAAACACCTGTTGATGTGTCAAAAAACAGTTACTACTTACTGTGAGAACACATTGCCTCTGCTGTTCGGAAAACCCTAAGCAGTCCGGACAAGTTCTACCCTGATAGGCTATAGAACACCTCCCCCTTTCCTTGTCTAAATAATATAAAGAGAAGGTGTTTTGTAGTACAGCAGGGAAGAACACAGGCAGGGCTGACAAGACAGTTTGCAATTTTAGTACAGAAAAGGCACTGTGTTGCCTGTTCAAGCAGGAAGTTAGGAGTTCATTGGATTCTGGCAGATGGAAAGGTATTTTTCTGTACTTACAGAATTTTTAAGCAATAAAACATGGAGAAATGTGTATGTATTGCAGAGATGTACTGAATGTGTTTTTTTTTTGCCCAGACATAAACTTCAATAGATGGCATTAACAGTTTGGCTGGGACAGATCAAGAGCAATATAAGGGCTAAAATAGTGAGCAGCTTACCAAACCAGAAGTCTAGGAATTTGGCGATCATGGTTGAAGAGAAGGATCAGAGTTCCAGTTGACTGAACTTTCTTTGAATCAGAAATTGTGCAAGCAAATGTCAAGGCTTTTAGATATGCAGGCAGCACTGGGAGAAGCCTATAGCAGCATTTTCTCTGGGAAAGGTTTTTTTTTTTTTTTTTTTTTTTGAATCAGATAACAAACACAAGCAAAAAAAAAGGCAAAGGGTATTTTAACCCTTCTGCTCTTTAAATACCCAATCCATTAAAGATAGCATAGCTTTGTATTAAAATCTTGGAATAGGTCAACTTTTTAAACCATTTTAATTCCAGAGGGGTCTAAGGGGATGAGGGTCTTGCACCAACCACCTACTGTCTTACTGAGAGGGAGGCTGGCAGTTAGTTCTCAGCTTCTCCTGCCTAGCTCTTTATATTGAGGAGGTGAACAAAGGTAGTTCTTAGGCTGGATTCACACCTATGCATTTTAGTGCTTTTTGCAGATTTGCACTACAGAACGTGTTCCATAGGAAACCATGTTAAATGGACTGTAGTGCAAATTGCAAAATGCAAAAAGCACTAAAAATGCATTGGTGTGAATCCAGCCTTAGATCTTACAGACTCTGGTTCTGCACTCCTTCCACCTACTGCCGTAGGCTGGAGGTTAGTTCCCTGCTACTTCCACCCAAAGCTGCTGCACTGGAGTGGACAGGGGGTGGACATTAGTCTCACAAACTCTGGTGGGGAGACATTAGCACTGAGTTTCTAGCTCTTACAACCTACCGCTCTTGAACTAGGAACAGGAGTGGGTTGAAAGTGTATGGGAAGGTATGATAGTTTCTCTTGATATTTCTTGTGAACAGGTATAATGACGTTTATATTATAAATGGATGTATTCATAATATAATCTTCATGATTACAGTGTGTCATCTCTCTCTCTCTCTCTCTCTATCTCTCTCTCTCTCTAGATTAGGGCTGCAACTAACGATTATTTTCATAATCGTTTAGTTGGCCGATTATTGTTTCGATTAATCGGATAATAACCATAGGTTCCACTGTATATGGTTAGGGAGCAAAATCTCTAATCCACTCTGAGAATAACAGACAGAAGAGATATACTGTATATACTATTATATACTATTAGAGGTTGAATCTGGAAAAATTTCAGACATAGAGATCAACATTTTTATTCAAAGATAAAAAAATGAAAGACTGTTTTTTGGTGATTTTCAGACAGTAATTTATTATGTATGACAGACTCCTTTGTCATAGGCGGGTGGCTTGATAAAAGCTGCCTGCTGTCACTTATGCTGGCCATACAAAAACAATGTTTTCCTTAAAAAAAAAAAATGTGTATGTGGTTTTTTCTTTAGAAATTAAATTAATTTTAAAACTGAATGTTAAAAGCAAGTGAAATTTTTAAATGACATTCTTTCATTCATCAAATGTACAAAGATTTGATACGTGTATGGCCAGCATAAGGCTTGGTTCTTACCTATGCAGTTTACTTTTCTGTTTCTACAGTGCTTTTTGCTGTGCGTTTTGCACACACGATTTTACTGCAATTTGCATTTTGCATTTGTTATGCTTTTTTTTTTGGCCAATTTATTGTTGGACAGATTAAAAAAACCAAATCATGGCAACAACGCACTACATGCTTTTCTGCAGCTTCTCCATTGAAGTCTACCTAACCAAAATAAAGCACAGTTTTGCGTTGAACAAAGTATTTGGCTTTTTCCAAATACAGTGGCTGAAAAAAGCATAGATGTGAACGTGTCCCATAGGAAACCATGTTAAATGAACTGTAATGCGTTTCTGCAAAAAGCACCAAAAAACCCATAGATGTGAACCAGGCCTAAGACGTTTAGTAGCAGCAGCATGCTTTTTTTTGTATCACCTGTCATCATGGGGTTAAAAAATAAATAAAAGTTAGCCCTTTATAGTACAAAAAGAGCAAATAATCGCTACTACAAGGGGTTCATTTATACTGTGAAACAGTGAAAGTAATCATATATATTATTTTATAATATAATAAATACACCCAGAAGTAGGATATATGGGCATTATAACTAGGAGCCAGAAATGAAGCTATATGAAGGGTGGAAGGGAGATAGAAATCTTTTATATTAAAGTAGTACTACAAGCTGAGACTTTTTTTTTCATGCTTATGATGATTTTAAATATAATGCACAATACTGGTAAAAGTTTACTTTAAAATGTAATTGTAATGCCTTCTATGACCTCCAGTCTATCCGCCTCCACCTTCTCTGGGTTCAGATGCTGATCTTCCCTGCACACAAAAAGTGATTTTTTTTTTTTACAACAAACATGTTATACTTACCTGATCTGAGTGCCTCAATAGAAAGCTGTATATAGTATTGAGTGCCCCTATAGCAAGGTAAAAAAACTTCTGCCTTTAGAGCCACTCACTTCCTGCCCAGGACTACATGTTCCATGAGGCATTGCTCCTCAATCATTCACAAGTTCTCAGGCACTTACTGACATGTATGGATGGTTACTGAGCTGTATGTGTGCTGCACTGTATTTCTTTACTCGCCTTTCCATCACTACCCCACCACCCTGAACAGAAGCTGCCCTATGTTCGCTATGGGCCACTTTTGTAGCTTACAGAGGGCTATGGATTCCACCCATGTGACAGTTCTGGTGCATGGTGATTGGCCCATCCCTGTCAAATGGATCAAATCACATGCTCCTTTATACCCAATTACTGGGTATTTTCTTTTCTTTCAGAAGCTAAGAGAAGTCATGGGGTTATGGAGCTTATGGAGGCAAGTATGTGCTAGTAAGGTGATCATGAGGGTTAAAGTGAAGTCTCTAGTCTACCACTTACTCTGAGCCCAGGTTGTCATGGTCACACCACTTTGCTGTACTACTACACTGATTATGTTAGCACCATTCAGTGCAGGAGTAAGAGCCACCTGTCCCTATTGCCTGGGAAAAAGAGAAAGAACCTTTGTCGATTTCTGTAGCTAAGGAGTAATTCAATCTACTCATTACTGAAATATTAGTTTGAGTGGAACAACCGTCCCCCAGCTTTTGACATGTTGGTCACAAGTTGTCGGCAAGAATACACAGGCATAAAGGCAATTATAAACCGGCACACAGGTACTTGTAGAAATAGAACTAAAATATATCTAAATAATAACAATACATTGAACTTTATAGCACTGAACAAAAGAGCATGCTTTAAACCTTCCTTTTTTTTTTTTTTTGTGCAGGAACAGAAGTCCGGATTGGTACTGAATTATTCTTGATTTGCTTTACACTCATTAAGTTATTTGAATAGCTACAATTTAAAGCATTAAGACAAATTGGGAGGAGGCTATCTAGCAGAAGAGCTACTGCTGCTAAGTTTTCCTCTTTTTGTAGGTGGCTATTTCACAGCAGAAAACGCCTTTCTCAGCTCCCAAGATATTTTGTATTTATCCGGAGACGAAGTGATAGATCACATTATTGGATAATTTACTGGTTCATTATCTTAAGAATCTGACAGGTGCCGCGAGAAATTGTAAAAACACCTAAATTCAAGTATATCTAGAGCCAAAGCTTTTCTTGTTTTGGATAAGGTAGGCACTACTTAAAGGGGGGTTCCGGCTGTTTTTTTGTTTTTTTTAAAGTCAGCAACTACAAACACTGTAGCAGCTAACTTTTAATAAGGACACTTACCTGTCCAGCGAGCCAGCGATGTCGCCCCCACCCCCCCACCCCCCCGAGGCCGATCTGTCCATCGGATCGGCTGCTGGCGCCACCATCCTAACTAAGGGAAACAGGCAGTGGAGCCTCGCGGCTTCACTGGCAGTTTCCTACTGTGCACGCGCGAGCGGCGCGGCGCTCTGTGAATGGCCCCGTGGTTTTCTGGGACACACACAGTTCCCAGAAGGCAAGGGGGCCGCTCACCGAGGAGCAGGACACGCTGCGGAATAGGAAGAGGCAGATTAGGAAGACTGCCTAGCAACAAGCGTTTCAGGTAAGTTACATTTTTTTTTATTTTTCACGTTTTTTTAAAGATTTTTGATGCAATTTTTTTTTTTTTTAGGGTGGCCCTCCACTTTAAAACCCATGGCAGGGCTTTTTTGTGCTGTCTGTGTCCCATTGAGATCTATTCCTCTTCTTGGTGATAATAAAGTGGCAATGAGGGTCAGTTTATGTGGCCATAGTTATGTGTGTGGAAATAGAGGCCCATTTAGAATTAGCGGTTAGACACTGAACTCACTCACCCCTCCCTTCCATCACAGACACCTGTCCTCATCACACTCACCCTCTCCTTCCTGAGCTATAGCCTGCTTGCTAATTAGTAAGCCAGATAAAGAAACCGCAAGGAGCAATACTGCAGAGAAACGGGAACTTTGCAACGGTTTAAATTAAAGTATATGCTTTGCTGAATTGCCTTGTATCCAAAAAGTTCAAAAGGTTGACTGTTCAAACGGTTAATGCAATGTATAATGGAAATATACCGCCTGTTCGCTTGTGACGCATTATATTGAAATTATATGTACACTGTGCAAACTGTTTTTGACACACTTGATTTCTGGGACGCGAGTCCGTCAGGTGCCACTGCTCTGGCCAGAGTGGAATCAATCCCGGTATCCCTTAAAAGAGTCTGTGTCCGACAAAGTAATTTACCGATATTTCTACCTTCTACATCATTAATTGTAACCTTTTGGATTTGCCATCACTTTCTATCCCAGGGAGAATGGTCACCAAGACAATTAGCCTCGGTTCACACTGGGACGACTTGTCAGGCGACCTAGGTCGCCTGACAAGTAGCGTCCCGTTCAGTACAATGGAACCGTTCTAATCGAGCGACGCAAGTCGCTCCGACTTAGAAAAAGGTTCCTGTACGACTTTGGGGGCGACTTGGGGCGACTTGCATAGACTTCTATACAGAAGTCGTTTTGCAAGTCGCCCCGGCAGTCGTGTGCAGGTCGCCTCGGTGAGGCGACCTGCAAGTCGTGCCGCCTCTGGTGTGAACCGAGGCTTAGGGATGGTCAATCTAACAACAGAGAACACATGTAGTAATAAAAACCTAGCAGTGGGGTTCCACACACTATCCAAAACTGAAAAAAAAGTTTTGGCTTTAGATATGCTTTAATATTATAATACGATAAAGGACTTTTTAAAAAAAATAACAAACATGTTATACTTACCTGCTGTGTGCCATGGTTTTGCACAGAGCAGCCCCATTCTCTTCTCTTTGGGTCCCCTGCCTGCAGTCTTGGCTCCTCCCCCTTGCCGAGTGCCCCCAATAGCAGGCCTCTTGTTGTAGGGGCACTCGAGCAGGCTCGCTCCTTAGCTGCGCTCGGTGTGTCCATTCACACCAAGTGCGGCTTGGCCCCACCTCTGCTCTCTCCTCATTGGCTCACTGGCTGTGATTGAGCCAATGGTTTATGCTGCTGTGTGAGCCAATGACGGGAGAGAGAGAGAACCTGGAGAGCCACTGCTCTCATTAGGGTTGCAGCGATACAGATACTAATCATTTGCATGAGTATGGGTACTCGTGCAAATGCGCCGATACCTGAAACCGTTCCCTTAAGGTTTGGTTCTTTCATCTGTCAGCGCTGTAATGGATGTGATTAAGAAATGTGATCATGGTAAAATGTCTATTCCAATACATGCTTTAGATACCTAACATATATATACCAGCTTCTAATAAGTCTTAAGACATATTCAGATATTTTGCAAAGCTTATCCCGCTCTTGCTGCTGTGGAACTGAAGAGTTAACAGAAGGACAGTTAACAAAAGAATCGCACCTCTTCTAAGAATACACTCAAAGTTAACACCAACAATTCAGAAGAAGCAAGAAACGCTGCAAGAACAAAGTTACTTCCCCATATGAGCACCCAGCTAAAGCCAATATTTTGTCACTATATGTATTTATATATTTGTGGCTGTTTTGTGGTTTGCATGCGCTAGTCTTATTGACGTATCTTAATCTTTAACCAAATTGTATAAAAGTCTGCAGACAGTTATTAGTTGTTAAGGAGCGGGGTCGCCGCGTCCTTAACAACCAATGATGTTTCAGCTGTCAGTGGGGATTTCCCTTCCCCGCATCGGCTCCGCCCCTCCCCCTTGGCTTTTTTTGTGTCCTCCGGCAATGTGCTTCTCCTCCTCGGGCTCCTTTACGGGTGGCTGCAGGATGACAGATCTATCTGCCTGGTGAGTAGTGTGTCCTGCACTGAGCCAGGCTTTGTTGCTGCAGAACTTCTTGGAGGGGGAGGGCAGGTCTGCTGGGTGTTGTAGTGCAGTGATTGGCAGTGTATGGGTTCCTAAATACCACCCTTCCCTCCCCCTCTACGCCTAAAACAATAACACCCCTCCCCGCCCCTCCACCCTAAACAATAACCCACCTCTCCACCCTAAACCAATAAACCCCTCTCCCTCTCCACCCTAAACAATAACCCCCCTCTCCACCCTAAACAGTAACCCCCCTCTCCACCCTAAACAATAACCCCCTCTCCGCCATAAACAATAATCCCCTCCCCACCCTAAACAATAATACCCCTAAACAATAATACCCCTCTCCACCCTAAACAATAACCCCCTCCTCACCCTAAACAATAACCCTCTCCACGCTAAACAATAACCCCCCTCTACACCCTAAACAATAACCCATCTCTCCACCCTAAACAATAACCCCCCTCCCCACCCTAAACAAAAACCCACCTCTCCACCCTAAGCAATAACCCCCTCCCCCTCTCCGTCCTAAACAATAACCCCTCTCCACCCTAAACAATAACCCCCTCCCCACCTCTCCACCCTAAACAATGACCCACTGCCCACCAGAAAAAGTTAACCACTTAAGGACTGAGCCTCTTTTTGAGATTTGTTGTTTACAAGTTAAAAACAGTTTTTTTTGCTAGAAAATTACAACCCGTTTAAAAAAAAATGTTTTTCTTATTTATTTTACCTTTTATTTTTTATTTTTACACTGTTCATTTAAAAAAATTGTCACTTTTATTCCTATTACAAGGAATGTAAACATCCCTTGTAATAAAAAAAGCATGACAGGACCTCTTAAATATGAGATCTGGGGTCAAAAAGACCTCAGATCTCATATTTACACTAAAATGCAATTAAAAAAAAAAAAAGAAAAATGTCCCTTTAAGAGCTTTGGGCGGAAGTGACGTTTTGACGTCGCTTCCGCCCTGCAATGGTATGGAGACGGGTGGGGGCCATCTTCCCCTCACTCGTCTCCATAACCAGCAAGGAAGTGGATCTGATCACCTCCGCTGCTGCCGACTGCTTCAGTAAGCGACGGAGGGCACCGGAGCACAGTGGGAGGGGGGCCTCTCCCACCCCCAATTAAAAGTGATCTTGCGGAGAATCCGCCGCAGAGACCACCATTATCGGAAACCGGACCGCCGGCCGAAGAAGAGGGTACCGGGGTTATGGCAGCTGCTGCCATAACGATATTCCTCTTCAAAGTTAGGATGTATATCAGCGTGCGGCGGTCCGGAAGTGGTTAAAGTTATAAAAATGTAAATAATCTGCACCCAGAAGTACTTTTTTTTGTCGTTTCATTTGTTTTCTTTATATAAATGAATATGTAGTGCATAACTAATGAGTTCAAGAGCACTTTGGTGACATTTATTGATTCTGTCCCACAGCAGGGCAATGCAAAACAGGAGCCATGAGACAGATTATTAAAAGTTGAGCTTCATTCATAAATTCCTCCCTTTGCTGCTCCAAAGTAGCACTACAACAAAATAAAATCTGTCCTTGACCACTTCTTACTTGTGCATCTAATTGGAGTTATAATCTGTCTCAGCTTCAGTGCTAAATTTGTGGCAGACCTGTACAAATCTGTTGCAGTTAGCTGCCCAGGATTCCAGGTGCATTGGTCAGCCGAGTGGGGCCCAGTGAGGATAAGAGCACAGCTGGCACAGTCTCCCAGCCAGGGGAAGAGAGAGGAGAGGAAGAGGCGAGCTGTCCATATCAGCAGAGAACTGAATTGCCCGATGTAAGAGCTTTCATTAGAACTCCCAGTGTTCCCGGGGCTCACGTCACATAGCTCCACCTCTTGGCCCGGCGCCTTTGATAGACAGAACACCGATCCAATGCGGGACATGTGACGTCATCAAAAGCGTCGGGCCAAGAGGTGGGGCTATGTGACGTGAGCCCCGGGAAGACAGGAAATTCAAATGAAAGCTATTACAGCGGGCAATCCCGCTCTCTGCTGATCCGGGTGGCTTGCCTCTTCCTCTGCATAGGTGGGGCTGTATGGGGCACAGGTCTCGCTGTATGGGGCACAGGTCTCGCTGTATGGGGCACAGGTCACGCTGCATTGGGCACAGGTCACGCTGCATTGGGCACAGGTCACGCTGTATGTGGCACAGGTCACGCTGCATTGACACTAGGGCAGCTGTGGGGGTGGGGGCTGTTTGCAGGGGGGCCCCATACAACATTTTGCTATGGGGCCCTGCTATTTCTAGTTACGCCCCTGGACTTTACTAACTGAAAGGCAGCCTGGTTTGCAGTTATGTCACTGATTGCTTCATGAATGTCCCTCTAGAATGTTTCCAAATACACAGAAAAGCAAAAGATTTTTCTTCTCTGAGACCAAGAAGCTGTATAAAGGGACAAGAGGGAGAGGAGTCATTGCTCTTATTTATACACTTATGTGTAACTGTAGAGCTACCGAGCTTTGTAAATAACACGCTTTTTTACAACAGGGGGTAAGGGAAAACTGAAAAAAGGATCCTAAAAATCAATATTGGTTTAGTCCTGAGCATAATAATGTAAGATGTCTACATAACTACCTACATTCTTCAATTTTGCTTGAATGCTTGTTGATTACCAACTCATAGTTGCAACAGCAACTCTGCTTTCAGAAAATAAAGTGCTTTGGAGGACTATTTTTCATTGTTCATTTTTAACTGTGTATTGTCTGTTTTATTGGCACATGGGAAAATGTCTTGGCTACATGGAAAATGTGTGGAAAATGTGAGCACGACCAATGAAAGGGTCGCGCTCTTTAAAAATAGACTAAAAAAAATAAAAAACGCACAACAACCCACAAACTAAGCTGCATGCAAACAAAGACTTTTGGTAATAATATTTAAACAATGCACTGCACCGAAAACAAAACTACACTTGTATATTGTAGTTATTGCATATTGTACAATACTAATCTCAACCCTGCCTAGTAAAGTGTTCCATACACCAGAATTAATAAAATAAAAGTATATATACAGTATATTACAAAAGTGAGTACACCCCTCACATTCTTGTAAATATTTTATTATATCTTTTCATGTGACAACACTGAAGAAATTACACTTTGCTACAATGTAAAGTAGTGAGTGTACAGCTTGTATAACAGTGTAAATTTGCTGTCCCCTCAAAATAATTCAACACAGCCATTAATGTCTAAACCGCTGGCAACAAAAGTGAGTACACCCCTGGGGGAAAATTTTTCCTCCCCGATGTCATGTGACTCGTTAGTGTTACAAGGTCTCAGGTGTGAATGGGGAGCGGGTGTGTTAAATTTGGTGTTATCGATCTCACTCTCTCATACTGGTCACTGAATGTTCAACATGGCACCTCATGGCAAAGAACTCTCTGAGGATCTGAAAAAAATAACTGTTGCTCTACATAAAGATGGCCTAGGCTATAAGAAGATTACCAAGACCCTGAAACTGAGCTGCAGCATGGTGGCCAAGACCATATAGCGGTTTAACAGGACAGGTTCCACTCAGAATAGGCCTTGCCATGGTCGACCAAAAAAGTTGAGTGCACATGCTCAGCGTCTTATCCAGAGGTTGTTTTTGGGAAATAGACGTATGAGTGCTGCCAGCATTGCTGCAGAGGTTGAAGGAGTGGGGGGTCAGCCTGTCAGTGCTCAGACCATCTGCCGCACACTGCATCAAATTGGTCTGCATGGCTGTCTTCCCAGAAGGAAGCTTCTTCTAAAGATGATGCGCAAGAAAGCCCGCAAACAGTTTGCTGAAGACAAGCAGACTAAGGACATGGATTACTGGTACCATGTCCTGTGGTCAGATGAGACCAAGATAAACGTATTTGGTTCAGATGGTGTCAAGCGTGTGTGGTGGCAACCAGGTGAGGAGTACAAAGGCAAGTGTGTCTTGCCTACAGTCAAGCATGGTGGTGGGAGTGTCATGGTCTGGGGCTGCATGAGTGCTGCCAGCACTGGGGAGCTACAGTTCATTGAGGGAACCATGAATGCCAACATGTACTGTGACATACTGAAGCCGAGCATGATCCCCTCCCTTTGGAGACTGGCCCGCAGGACAGTATTACAACATGATAACGACCCCAAACACACCTCCAAGACGACCACTGCCTTCCTAAAGAAGCTGAGGGTAAAGGTGATGGACTGGCCAAGCATGTCTAGAGACCTAAACCCTATTGAGCATCTGTGGGGCATCCTCAAACAGAAGATGGAGGAGTGCAAGGTCTCTAACATTCACCAGCTCTGTGATGTCGTCATGGAGTAGTGGAAGAGGACTCCAGTGGCAACGTGTGAGACTCTGGTGAACTCCATGCCCAAGAGGGTTCAGGCAGTGCTGGACACACAAAATATTGACACTTTGGGCCCAATTTGAATATTTTCACTTAGGGGTGTACTCACTTTTGTTGCCAGCGGTTTAGACATTAATGGCTGTGTGTTGAGTTATTTTGAGAGGACAGCAAATTTACACTGTTATACAAGCTGTGTGTAAACGCACTACTTTACTGTAGCGCTGGTAGATTTGCAATCTACCGCATGTTAGGTAAATTTAGTAAATTGTTCGTTAGGAAGGTTAAGTTTGCCTCTGTTCCAGCTTGGCTGACGTTGTGTGTGTTTCCGTGCTGACCGGTGGGTGTCGCTGTTATCAATGGTTAGTGTTGGAAAGGCAACGTGTTGAAGCGTATGGATGTTCTTATGTCCCGGAGACAACTCGGTGGAGGTGGTCCTCCGAGTTGCATTCTGGGCGAGGGTATTTATGGGACAGACGCCATATTTTGGGGTTTGTTTTACAGCCACCTGCTGGCCCTCCTGGTCGACAGGTATGCGTTAAGGAGCTACCTTGTGGTCCTCCGTTCCGGAGGCCCACAATACTGCGGCGCAAGAATGGGTCCAGAGGCTTGTCTTGGGCCTACCACCGCGGCCGAGGAATGGTCCTGAGCTGTCGGTCCTGAGTGACGAAGCTGGACAACCGAGGAGATCCCAGGGGAGGACCCGTCTTGGAGAGATCACGCAGCGTGCTGGTCTATGGAGGGGCCTGGTGACTCGGTTGGAGGACGTATCCGAAAGTAACTATACAGCATAGTGTTGCCGGGTTGGCTTAAAGGTTCAGGCACTGTGACTGACATTCATTACAGAAAATCTGATACATCCTGTGGCAGAGGATCGTACAGGTTTTGTTCCCAAGAAAGTCTGTGGCAGAGACTTTGATTCGTGCTACGTACTGGCTGCTAGGCTAGTGAGAGAGGTGTATCCATACGAGCAACGAGTGTGTCCCAGGAGGGGAGCGCATTCCATACAATATCTGAATTCTACTGGGACATTTGTCAAAAGAACCCTACAAGAAGATGTTTGAGTTTCTTCTACAGTTTCCTTTCCGCCTCTTTCCTGCTATTTCCTAAGTCAAGTGTTTAAAAAAGCATTGAAAATGTACTCCAGTGTTGGTGCGTGTGTCGTCCAGAGGTAAACTCAACGGAACCCTAGACCCGGTGCCGGTGAAACAGAGGGAAGGAGAATGAAGGTAACAGACCTGCTTAAACCAGCAGCTCCATCGAGAGTTATTGCTACATTACATTGTAGCAAAGTGTCATTTCTTCAGTGTTGTCACATGAAAAGATATAATAACATATTTATAAAAATGTGAGGGGTGTACACACTTTTGTGAGATACTGTGTGTGTGTGTGTGTGTGTGTGTGTGTGTGTGTATATATATATATATATATATATATATATATATATATATATATATATATATATATATATATTATACATATATACATAACCTGTGTTTGCTCAAAATAAGCAGTAAATCATCACAAAAAATAAAGTTCCCAATAAAAGATGAGAGTGCAAAAAAACATTAACAGTCCTGAAATTGGTGCAAAATGCTCTTCAAGAGGGAAACCTCCCCAAAGAGCAAACATTCACCTCTAATACTGACCCTCACTACAAAAGGTCAAACAATCATGTTCTCAGGCACCACAACCCAGAGGACACTTGGACAGAATCTAGGGAATGGTCACCTTTATCCGATCCAACAAACATATATGGCTCTGGGGAACCACAAAGCCTAGCTTCCACAGGTGAATCAAAAAGTAAGACTATCCAGGGTAAGTATTTAACTTTCAACCTCCAAAAAGCATAGTGCTCGCCACCATAAAATACATTATTAAAACCATTAAAAAAAACACTCTCGCATGAAAGGGTAGAAGCACTTCAAATGGCACAAGTTTGATATCTTGAAACAGTGCTGTCCAGGATAAGTAAAGCTCATACTGCAGTGGTAGATTAGAGAACCCATATACCAATAAGGTCTGAGGTCTCTAAAACATGACAACACCACCTTAGTATAGATGCAGGCTTACCAAAAATAGTGCACCCTCTAAAGAGAGGTCAGATGAGCATGTGGCCAAACACCCTGGCTGGGGTATTAACAGGACTCTCCCACAAGGTCCACTCTGGGTTGAGGGTATGTGTTGTACTTCTTATTGCGATGGTACCCAAATGAGACCACAATCGACATAAAGAAAGAAGCTCCTCTGCTGCCAGTTCCAGCAATGATAAGAGCAGTGATAAGAAGTACAGCCCATACGCTCAACCCAGAGTGGAGCTTGTGGAGAGTCCTGTGAATACCCCAGCCAGGGTGTTTGGCCACATGCTCATCTGACCTCTCTTTAGTTAGAGGGTCCACTATTTTTGGTAAGCCTGCATCTATACTAAGATGGTGGTGTCACATTTTGGAGACCTTATTGGTGATTGGATGCTCATTACTCCCGTCTGAACACTCATGAAGAGGAGTTTTTCAAACTTTCATGAACTTTATATCCGAGAACTGTATCACTATATCAGTATATTAGCGTATCTGCACTTGGATTCTGCTTCACATGGGTGTCATATAATTGATTATATAGTATGTTATCACAACATAATTTATATTACATTTGTTTTGATGTTTTTGATATACGCACTTCTGTTTATTATTGTTTATAGCGCAGCTCTTTTTTGACATTAGTTCTGGTCTGTGAAAAAATCTCTTGCAGCAGAGCCGCTGCTTTCCATTATCATTTTGTGTTTGCACTATTTTCCATCACAGCTATTTGTAGTTATTTCCAAGCGCAGTTTTTGAGTAGGTATAGATTAGAGAACCCTCCAGCCCAAGTCTAGTCTGTTCAGTGCACGTTCGCTTTAGCTCTGCTCAATGCAATTCATCACGTGTGACATCACCAGGGGCTTCCTCTTTCTTTGCTTGCACATATGCTGCTTCAGTTTTCTTTAATAGACAGTTATCTCCAAGCTTTTTTTTATGATTACATACACTGGCAACTGACCCTCAAAGGTAAGTTACAAATACAGTGAGTTTAGAGAGCACAACTGCACCTGGTCACAGGAATTTAGAGAGCCCATGCAAAACTGCCCCCTTGTGATATAGAGTAATACAGCTAATGTGTATGTAAAGGCAACATTTTAAAGTAGATAAAAGTTAGACCCTTTGTCAGGTATTTATTGCAGTCTGTATCCCCATTGACTAGATTAACCTCTCTACTTATACCAAAAACAGTGGGTCAAGGGAAATCTTCTGGACACATGTTATAATGACAACTGTCTAAAGCTGACCATGCATGGCTCCGTTTTCATTTCGTGCTTTTCAGTTAGTTTCTTAACGCCCGTTCGTCAACCAGACATGTTTCGGAATTGGAGGAGATAACGTATTATTTATTATTGGCCTTGGAGTTATTGCTTTGACCCAAGTCCAGTTCAGGAACAGGAGAAGGAGGATTTCTTGGACCAAAAATTGGTTGCTTTATTAATCGTGACCAATTACGTCATATGCCTTTGCTGCGGGAGTTCCAGGATAATAATCCGGATGATTTTTGGAATTATCTCTGGATGACGGACCCCTGCTTTCACCAACTCTTGACACTGTTGACCCCTATATTAAGAAGCAGGACACATGCTTGAGGCTTTTATTTTATTTTTTGGTTGAATAATGATTTGGTATATTTTCTATATTTTCTTTTCTTTTTTTAATGCACAATAAAAAAAATGTGGAGAATAATACTTGGCTATGTGTTTTACTTCAAATGACAGTTTGGGAGTAGGCAGTTACATTTAAAAAAATACAATGTAAAATTGACAAGGGACACCAATATAGTTGTATCTTTGATCTTAAAAACTACGGGATAATGGTGTTGTGGTAACTTGCCCCCCCCCCCAAAAAAAAACAAGCATAATAATATTATTCTTGATATCACTAGGAAATAAAAGCCTTTTAAAATACGTTTAGCATAACTCCATCATTATCACCAGCAAAGCAGCTTCATTATTATACCATTAAAGAAGAAGAGAATGTGCGCTGCATTTCGAGATTTCTTAATTTGCCACGTCACGAATGTTAATTATCCAGTTAATTCTTACGAACGCTAGTTTACAAGACCGACCACTTCTGGCTCGTCCTTGCTTCCGAGCATGCATGTTTGTTATTTTGCCCGACGGACTTTCAGGTTGAGGAGATTTTCTTTCATTTCCTGTTGCATCTGTAGAACTAGTATCTTTTTTTGACATCAGAACCACTTAGAATTTCCACTCAAGCTAAGATTGCAGAGAAATACTGCTATGCTTGTACCTCCCATTTTGAAAGATTTTCATGTATCTACACTGATTTTCTGGATTTATGTTCTTCTGTTGAGCTTGCCAGACAACAATTCCTGTTTACAATTATTCTCACACAGGTGTTAAAACAAAACTCTGGATTTACATACACGTTAAATGAAACAACAATATAAAGTTGTATAAAAATAATAAAATATATTTAACAGCTTCAGCCCCGGAAGATTTTAACCCCTTCCTGACCAGAGCACTTTTTGCAATTCGGCACTGCGTCGCTTTAACTGACAATTGCGCGGTCGTGCGACGTTGCACTCAAACAAAATTGACGTCCTTTTTTTCCCACAAATAGAGCTTTCTTTTGGTGGTATTTGATCCGCTCTGCTGTTTTTATTTTTTGCTCTATAAAGAAAAAAAGAGCGAAAATTTTGAAAAAAGGCATTATTTTTTGCTATAATAAATATCCCCCCAAAAAATATAAAAAAAAACAATTTTTTTCCTCAGTTTAGGCCGATACTGTAAAAATGTCACTGGCAGGGAAGGGGTTAACACTAGGGGGCGATCAAGGGGTTAATGTGTTCCCTAGTGTGAGTTCTAACTGAAGGGGGAGGGGACTGTGTAGGGGAAGAGATAGATCACTGTTCATACCCTGTATGAACAGACGATCTGTCACTTCTCCCCTCAGAGAACCGGAAACTGTGTGTTTACACACACAGATCCCGGTTCTCCGTGTGCCCAAGCGATCGGGGGAGCGATCAGGGGGTGCGCGCGCCCCCCTTGTGGCCGAATATGTTACCAGCGTAACATGACGGCTATTCACGCAGCCGAGCCATGTTGCCGCAGTACAACTGTGGCGGCTGGTCGGCAAGCGGTTAAAGTTTTTTTTTTTTTTAAATGACCCTTGTATACATATGTGCACCCAACGCACATGCGTATGAAAATGCTGATTGTGCAACACATGTCAAATAACATCAGACACCAAGAAAGAGAGATGTTTTAGGGCCTTCATTAACCTCCAAACTGATGAGCTGTTAAAGGCTTTTAATGTGTCGACTATGTAGAATTTTCATTGTAATTCTATTTATTCTAGAGCTCCTCTTGTTTGTAAAACATTGAAAAATTGGTCTGGTGGTGAAAGGGTTGAAGTATAATGGTGGGGCCAAGGTATGGAAATATAAATGTTTGCATATTTTCAATAAGCAGTAAATACTTTTTTGAACAAGCCTTCTGTAGTTGGAGGCAATATGGAGTAATTCATCCTCAAAGTTTACAGCAGAAGATTTTCAGTTGTAGCTCCATTGCCTCCTCCCAACAGTGGCTTAGTAACCTACCAGCCTGCTAACCTCTAATGTAAACACAAAGTAGGTGCACGAGAACAGGGAAGAGCCTAGTGATGAGACCTCACTTGAATTACTTCACTGATACTATTGTGAACTTAAGGAAAGTAGAAGAAATGTGTGTAGCACTGGATCTCTTGAAGCAGTAACTGTTCCCAGTCAGGCCTGCTACACTGCTTAAAGCCCAAGCACAACAAAAAAAATACCTTTGCAGTCCCCCCCCCCCATGCAAACACACACACACACACACACACTGTTATGCCGCGTACACACAATAGGATTTTTCGACGGAAAATGTTCTATGGGAGCTCATTGTCGGAAATTCCGTCCGTGTGTAGGCTCCATCGGACATTTTCCATCAGAATTTCCGACACACAAAATTTGAGATCTGGATCTCAAATTTTCCGACAACAAAATCCGTTGTCGGAAATTCCGATTGTGTGTACACAATTCCGACGCACAAAGTTCCACGCATGCTCAGAATCAAGCAGAAGAGCTGCACTGGCTATTGAACTTAATTTTTCTCAGCTAGTCGTACGTGTTGTACGTAACCGCGTTCTTGACGTTCGGAATTTCCGACAAGATTTGTGTGACCGTGTGTATGCAAGACAAGTTTGAGCCAAAATCCGTCTGAAAAAAAACATGGGTTTTGTTGTCGGAAAATCCTGTCGTGTGTCCCGGGCATAAAGGATAAAGGCTTGTTAAGTCTAGGGGAGAAATAGGGAATAATACTTACCACCAGCTGTTTGACTGGTCCTGAAAAGTCCCCTCTCTAGTGTACTCCCAACCGTGGTCGCACTCCTGCCTTCTTTACGTACAATGTGAGGTTAGTAGCCCTGCATTGTAAGTGGTTATGCCAAGGGACCGCTGACAAACTGGAACTTCAGGGAGAAGATCAGAGCACTAAAGTAATGCCCGTACACGCGATCGGAAATTCTGCCAGCAAAAGTCCGATGTGAGCATTTGGTCAGAAATTCCGACCGTGTGTATGCTCCATCAGACTTTTGCTGGCGGAATTCCCACCAGCAAAAGACTGAGAGCAGGTTCTCTATCTTTCAGTTGGAAAAAGTTCCGATCGGAAATTCCGATCGTCTGTAGCAATTCCGACGCTCAAAATTCCAAAGCATGCTCGGAAACAATTTGACGCATGCTCGGAAGCATTGAACTTCATTTTCTTGGCTCGTCGTAGTGTTGTACATCACCGCGTTCTTGACGGTTGAAAGTTCAGAGAACTTTTGTGTGACCGTGTGTATGCAAGCCAAGCTTGAGCGGAATTCCGTCAGAAAAACCATCCAAGTTTTTACCGACGGAAAATCCGCTCGTGTGTATGGGGAATAAGTAATGCTGACTCGTCACAAGCATTTAACCCTTTCAGTGTGGGGATCCCCACTGCAAAGGTAGGTTTTGTCTGATTTTTGGAGTTGAGCTTTAAGGAATGATTCTCATCAGGCATGTCTCACAGAAGTGGTGACTGAAAATACGCTCTTTGCTTTAGCAGGGTTTAGGTGTGCATGGAGGAAATCACCAGAATCAGAATTTATAAGTCCAAGCTCAAAATTATTCAGACTCCTATGTCATACAGTCTAATGTGTTTCAGGGGTTCAAGGGGTCCCCCTTCATCAGGGCTTGGTACTATTGAACAAAGTGTATACCTAACTGATAAAATTGGAGGGATCTGTCAGAGAAGGCCTGTCCATAGTGCATACTGAGTTTCTTGGTGCACTGATATGTGCATGCACAGACCGGCAACTGACCGGACACATGTACATAGTTGTGGGCATAGGCACGCACATGCGCACTCGCAAGCCTGTCACTAATGCTGGTGCCAAACTGACTATTTAAAAAGGCTTCAGTGTAGGCTCAGTGCTAATTGGTCTGCAGCTTCTGTGGTTGTTCCCTGATTCCTGTGTTTGACCTCTGATCCTGACAAGGCTTACTTTTGACCTGCATTTGTCTGCTACCTGCCGCAACCTCGGCTTGTCTCTGGATTCTGCTTCTGCCTCCTGTTTCTGCTTGATCTACCTTCCATTGCAGACTTGGCTTGTGACCTGACTATTCTGCTGTCTGCAGTCTATGCCTGATCTGACAGTTACTGATCTGGCTCATCTGACCCCGCATCTTGCACATCCAGCCTGCTACAGCTCTTTAGTCCAGCAAGCTCTTATCTGGCTCCTGCTTTCAGCTGTCTACCATAGTCTTCTGCCAGCCAAGCTCCATGCCAGCTCATATGCCCCCAGCCTGTTCTGCTGCCTCATCCACCTGCTGCTACACAGAACTGGACTGATCACAGGCACTCATACCTCGCCGTGCTCCTTTGGCCGCTATCTCACTACCAGTGGCCCACTAGCCCTAGCTGTACGACAGGCCTTTCTCTGCATGCTAGGCTCACTGACCAGGTACGTGACAGGATTCTCAGGGGTAAATTATAGTATTATTGCTCCTCATGATTAACTGACATCTGGAGTAATCATACTAATTACCCCTCAGGATACCTCCAAATGTATCAGTTTAGTATATACCTTGTTCAACAGTACCAAGCTCGGATGAAGGGGGACCCTTTAAACCCCGAAAATGCATTGGCTTTTTTTTCTACAATGGAGTCTGAATAAAAATTGAATCTAGATTTTATATGTTCTGCTTTTTATGCTCTTTTCCTTGCACACACAGTCTTTTGAGAATTTTAGCATTGAAGAGACACAGGTGGGTCTTAGCAGGTGTTAGACATGCCCACTGCTGGATGCCACATTTCAGCACCCTGCAGAAAACATACATTCTGAATCAAAAATCTCTTTATAGACTCCAGTAAGTTCTATTACTGTCAGTTTAACTTATGGCATCGGGAACATATATTGTCCAGACAGATTTCCTTTAAACATGACAGAGTTGGGCCTACAAATGGCACGCCCTTGTACCGAGCAATTTATGGCGTTTGTCCGTGATAATGACAGACCCTGGGAACATGAAAAGAGGCAGATAAAGAGATAAATGAATATATTACTCCAAAACCATCAGGCACTTTGTCCTCCTGATCCTCCCTGTGTAATCTTTTCTTCTTCGCAATAATTGTTACAAGGATTCCTGCTTCTCTAATAAATCTTACAAAATCTTATCATCTTTCTTCACATTCCTGGCTGGGCTCCCAGAATCAATCTGTTCCCGGCTGTCTGCTCGCCGGCCGTACAATAAGCTTTTTATTTTGCTCTTTTAGCTAAAATTTTCTTCATACCGCCACATCCGTCTCTGCAGAGTAGAATGAAGGACGTGGAAGGCTTACATTCAAAGACCTATTTTTCTTGTAATAGCTGGGATGATCCTTGTGTTTTAGGACATATTACAAAAAGAATTAGTTTTATAGCTGAAAGCAATAAGGTTTTATTTGCCCGCTTTGTTCCAGTGAGCTGCACACTGTTAGGAAGACTTACTGGGGGGGGGGGGGGAGCCATTTTAGGTGCTCTGCACACAGGAGGGAGCCATTTTGTAATAAACAAGTTGCATACATTTTATGGCTTGACCTGGCAGATCTACACATAGGCTGGAGGTAGATATTTTATGACAAACACAATACAAACACTCATTTTGGTGTGCTTATATATAGTGGAGGCAGCTGACTGATGTAAACCCTAACTGGAATATTTTTTGTTCTAAGGCCCCATTCACACTTGTTCAACTTTGGACCCCAAAGTCGCATGACAAGTCACACCCCATGTTTCCCAATGAGTACCGTTCATATCTGTGCGACTTAAAGTTGCAGCGACTTTAAAGTACTTCCTGCACTACTTTGGTCCGACTTTCACATAAACCCTAGCATGAAAGTTGCACCTGCATGACATACATGAAAATTGTGGGCGACTTTTAGGCATGTGCAATTCGTTTTGGTTTCATTTGCTTTATTGGTTTTCTAATTAATTCCAAATTTTCAGAATGATTGGAATGCAAATCAGTCCAAAATGTATCGACCGATCTGAATTCTGTGTGATGAATAGCTGGTTGTTAAGGAGCGGGCCAGGAAGCTGGCTACCGCGTCTTTTCCAACCGATGACTCATCAGCTGTCAGCGGGTTTCCCCACTGACAGCTGAATGAAACAAAAGATTACCGGCAATGAAAAATAAAGGAAAAAAACTGTATGGGGTCCCCCCCAACCATACCAGGCCCTAAGGGGAACCCCATGCCAAAATAAAAAAATAGCGTGGGGTCCCCCCAAAATCCATACCAGACCCTTATCCGAGCATGCAGTCCGGCATGTCAGGAAAGGAGGGGAACGAGCGAGCACCCCCCCATTTTGAGGGCATGTTACCTGGTATGGTTCAGTAGGCGGGTGCTCACTCGTCCCCCCCTTTTCCAGAACTGCCGGGGCTGCATGCTTGAATAAGGGTCTGGTATGGATTTTGGGGGGGGCCCGACGCCGTTTCTTTCTCTGCCCCCCAAAGCACTTTGTCCCCATGTTGTTGGGGACAAGGGCCTCTTCCCCACAACCCTGGCTGGTGGTTGTGAGGGGTCTGCGGGCGGGGGGCACAGAAACTGGAACCCCCAGATCCCACCCCCCCATGTGAATGAGTAGGGGGAGCATAGTACCCCTACTCATTCTCAAAAAAAAACAGTGTAATGTAAAAAATGACAGTAGGCAATTTTTGACAATTCCTTTATATAAAAATTTTTTTTAAATGTCCCCCAGTGTAGATCCATCATCAGTCACGACGTCTGCCGCCACAGCCGACCTGAAAAAAAGGAAAAAAACCCTCCGGTCCTGACAAAGACTCCTGCCGCCTGACTGCTAGATAAGGTAGGGGCCACCCAGTAACGTCACTGTATGGCCCCGCCCCTTTGTGATGTCACCAACCCAGCATGCCCTCTGTCAATGACGTCACAAGACCCGCCCTTTAGTTATGTAAGAGCTAGCAGAGCCTTCGTAGGGACCAGGGGGTTTTATTATTTTTTTCCGCGTCTGGCAGTGGCGGCGGGTGTTGATGTGATCTACATTGGGACATTTTATTTTATTTTTTTATTTTTTAATAAAGGAGTTGTCAAAAATTTGTGTTGTGTTTTTATTTACTTCTTATGCTTTTTTGGTGAATGAGTAGGGGTAATATGTACCCCATACTCATTCACATTGGGGGGTAGGGATCTGGAGCCCCCCATGTTAAAAGGGCTTCCAGATTCCAATAAGCCTCCCCACCCGCAGACCCCCACAAGTCGCACTGTAAAGTCGCAAGTCCCATGATTATTAAGCCGCACAATTGTGAATGGAGCCTAAAGCACTTTTAATATAAACAATTGCTATCTTTAAATAAAATACAGGTTGCTTCCTTAATGCTTCCTTTGTTAAATCCCAGTGGTGCTGATCTCCTGCAGCCTCAGTGCAGCTACTTCCTGTTTAAACTTCATGGTTGCATGTCATTGCTCAGGGCTGGCTTTCCAAAGATTGACAACAGCTACTTGTAATCTCCTCTGGAAGTGCGTGTTACATGGTAAAAATGCAATAGCACAGTTGGGAGACAGGGGCAGAGTGCTGTCTCCCAATATAAGAACACAAGCCTCTAAGCAGGAACTGCACATATTTTATAAAGGAGATGCATCGACAAAGCTTTACTTCTCCTGTGGATCACAGAAGTGCAGTTAGTTCTGCACTCCTGTGACCCATTTTCACCTGACAGCGCGCTGTAGCCTGTTGTCGGCTGACGTTACAGACTCGGTCCAGGCTCTGACAAGATCCCAACCATATGGTCGTAATCTGCCCAAAAGCCTGGACCAGTAGCTGGTTCAGCCTCTCAGCGAGCCACTAAGAGCCTCAGCCAGCTGCTCCTGTCCCCTCCACAGCTCAGCGGTCCAGTGAGTGCTGGAGGGGCAGAGCAGAAACCTGGAGACTAACAGTCACTGGCCGTCTGCAGGCTGAAGACCGAGTTGCCGCTCTTAGAGGTGGTGAGGGATAGCTGTAGCTGGGACCGGTGCTCCAGCCATCTGGGTTGATAAAGAAATTAATCTGATTAAAAAATAAACTATAACGTAGGCCTGGGTTCACTCATCAACTCTTGAAGATCTTCTTAAAGGTGGCTAAAACAGCAAATTTGGAATGTTTTATGACTTGACCATATGGCAACATGTGTTGAAGGTTATTCTGTACCTTGTTTGCTCCTTATAGTGTGACATACCATACTTGGCAATCTATCCCAAATCAGTCATGCTGACAAGACTGCTAATATCTGTAAACAATGTTGAACCATGTACGTGCCTTCTACACAGTATAAATGCCCCCGTATAAGAGCAACTCGAGGCCAGTTCTCCCTGGAGAACTGGTCAATGCACTTGTATGTGTCAGTAAACACTTCCATTTGTTCATCGTAAGAATGAGTGGTCTGACTGAATTCCACAATAAGGTAAGTATGATTTTTATTTTTTTTTTAAAAAGCCATACTTCTCTTTTAAATGAAAGCAGCAGATTTACAGAGATATACTTTTGAACTTACAGGGGGTCCCCTAGTTACAAACATCTGACTTACAAACGACTCCTACTTACAAACGGAGGGAGACAACAGGAAGTGAGAAGAAATCTACGCCTAGGAAGGGAAATTTACTCCTGTAAGAGTTATTATGTGAAAAAGGTATCTCCAGTGATGTTTTATCACCAAGGCTTTTTTCCACAACAACCCAAAATTTTCAAAATCCAATTGTCAATGGGACAGAAAGTTAGGTTAAATCTTCTCAACGGGGCACAGACAGCAAAACAAACGTTACAGGGGTGTAAACCCTTCCCTATGTTATCCAAAAAGCTTAAAAATAGTTTTTTGGCTGGAGCCACACTTAAAAAATTATGATATAGTGTCCTGTGAGCCACCACTAACTACCCAACCATAAGGGTCTCCAAAACCAATACTTTTATATTAAATTAGCTGCTAGCGTTACACATGCCTCCTAAATCATGCAAAAGTTCAAAATAAACTATATAAATACGCTGCGCTATCAAAAGAATCATATAGTATAAAGTGCTAAAATGTGCAATCCATGCAATGTTACTATTAAAGTGATAATGTGCAAATGCGTGAACAACTCAGTAGCAACAATAATATATATACCAAAATAATCAAAAAAATGCTTTGAAAAAATCGCCAAAAAATTTTTTACATGAATTTATATATATATATATATATATATATATATATATATATATATATATACACACACAAAATGATGAATATATATATACCAGTGAAATATATTAAAAATAAAAATAAAGTGCTGAAGTGTATTGTGCAATTTTCAAAATAGTCCATAAGTGCTCCAAAAATCCATGCGATTCAGTGAAATGTCAGAGGTAAGGTGCTGTATCCACATACAAGTGCTCCCCCCTAGGTGATAGCTGCTCACCTTAGGGCGTGTGACCTTGCTGCTAGGCTTGGTCAAAACACGCTTTTTGAACCACTAAAGGGTTCAGTAGTGCATCCGGGATCCTGGATTGATCTTATTTCACTGTGCATCAAAGGGGTGCCACTTTTATCAGGAAAATTCTTCCTCCCTCCAGTCATGTGACAAGGGGATAGGGGCTTGTCACATGACTGGAGGGAGGAAGAATCATTCTGTAATTGGGCCGGCTGCGGGGGAAGGGGGGGCTGAACTTCCACTGCGAACTCAACCGGAAGTGGGAGCAGGTACCTGTCAAAAGCAGGTACCCCCCCCAAAAGGTGCCAAATGTGGAAGTGGAGGGGAGGAGGGGGCAGATAAGTGGAGCTTCCCCTTTTGGATGGAGCTCCACTTTAAGGAGTGCACGGAGAATGTGTAAACATTTTCTTGCTTACCTCAAAGTGGAAGTAAACCCTCACATATACCCAGTGAATTGAACAGCCACAGATGATACACAGGGATGAAACAAATCCTCCTACATAAGTTTTACATGTATATCTGCTGTCTTCCCTGCTCTACACCCTTTTCAAAAGTGCAGATCGTGTTAAAAATCTTTCTATATTTGTCCGCAGCACAGAGCAGGAGGCGGAGAGACTGCAGTTACAGTATGTGGGAGCTGATTGGAGAAAAGGCACACACCCCCTTCACACAGTAGAAGAACTGTTCTGAATAGACAAGCCCCGTTCTGAGCTCTCCCTCACCCCCACAAATTTATCTCATGTGTCAAATGTTTCAGAAGTGACTCATGCTGATAACAGAGGAACGAAGCACCAGAAAGAAACAACACTTGTTTGGAGAGAGACAAATCAACATTACGGATATATGTGCTTTGCTCAAATTCCATGACTCTGGTTTACAACCACTTTAAGACTAGGTTCAAACATGTCTGGTTGCGGTTTGCAGTCCGGAGCGGTTTCGTCCACCGCTCCAGGTGTGAATTTTTAATTAAATTTGCACCTGAACTGGACCCAAGATTGCACAGCACTCTTCAAAAAGGGACCCCAGACATGTGTGAGTCCATTGAAAGCCGGTCCGATTCACATGTTAAGAGAATCGTATACGGTTCAAAACACATCCGATTTGCATATATGTGAACCGAGCCTTAAAGTAGAACTAAAGGCAAAACTTTTTTCATTTTGGATAGAGTAAGGGAGGGTTATAACCCGTCAGATTTTTTTTTTTCAATCTGTGTCCCATTGTGTAGATTTCCCTTCACTTTCAGTACCATAGCCAAACAGGAAGTGAGAGAAAATCCCTGCAAATTAAAGGAATCTCTATCCAAAACTAAAAAAAAAAGTTATTGCCTTTAGTAATACTTTAACCTCCCTGGCAGTATTCCCGAGTGTGGCTCGGGGTGAATTTTTATTACCAAAAGCGGTAACCCCGAGCCACACTCGGGATTGCATCGCAGGATCCAGGCAAAGTTACTTACCTTGTCCCCAGGATCCTGCAATGTCTCGCTGTGTGTGCGAGCCGTCTCTTCCAGTCGATCTATCACAGTGCTGGGCTTCGTTCCCTGTGAGCTTTGCGACGCACGGGGACGGAGTCCGATGACAAATTCAAAAAGTGAAAAAAGCATAATACATACAGTACACTGTAATCTTACAGATTACATTACTGTATCAAATTATTTCACATCCCTTTTGTCCCTAATGCTTTGTCCATGCTCTGCATGCAGTTTTATATTATATATACTGTTCTTTCTGCCTGGAAACTTGAGAATGTCCATAGCAACCAAAAAGTGTCCCTTTACGTCAAAAGCGGTTTTAGACCAGCTAGAAAACAGCGATAGTAAAGTAGAATACATGCAGAACTGAGCGATAGTGATTCGTGGGGAAATTCATCATCAAACACTGAAAGTAATGACAGCTGTAATTCTTCAATTAAGCAAATTTTAGTGTTTTTGATTTGCTTACATTATTGAATACATTTTATTATTATTATTATATTATTATTTGTTATAATTATTTATAGTTATTTACCCAATTAGCCCAATGGTATGCCCCTTCACTCCAAATCCCTTGGCTTCGGTTCAAAGAAGAATCTGTCCTACCCTACAATCTACAACTTCTCTGGTCCAAGACTATCCCACCACAAAAAATAAGACCCTTAAACCTCATCGTCACTCACACTCTTCAACTATGGAACAGACAGGTCTCTAAATTTAAGTTATTCTCTGACATTCCCCCCTTAGCTTCCTTTGTAGGTGACCCTCGTTTTCCCTCCCAGATAGGGCTCAAGATCAAAACGCTCTAACGAATTGGAAGTCACATAACCTAACACATTTAAAATCGCTCCCCCACAACAATTCATTCCTCACTTTCTCCAGTATTCAAATAAAATATGATCTCCCACCTACTGAACTAGAGAACTATAGAAATATAAGACAATTCTATCAGAAATATCACTCACTTACACTCCATCCCCCATATACACAATTTGAACAAATTTGTATCTCCTCCCCTCGTGATAGTGGTTTAATCTCCAGAATATATCAAAGTTTAAATGAGACCAATATGCCTGAGAAATCACATCCCATGCTTCAACGGGAATCAGATTTAAATATCTCATTTACTCTTGATCAATGGGATACTATTTTTACAAATCTCCATAAATGTACTAAAACAACCTCGATCAGAGAATCAGCCATCAAATTGCTCTAGAGATGGTATCTTACCCCCGCTAAACTTAACTCATTTTATCCCTCACTATCCCCACTCTGTTTTAGGGGTTGCCCCTCTCAGGGTACACTTTTACATATCTTTTGGGATTGTCCCCATATAAAAAACACTTGGCATAAGGCTAGCTTAATCATTGAAAAAATATCAGGTAGGAAGATTTCCCTTACACCCCAAATCTGTCTTTTATTCTCCCCTATACAGGATATTCCAATGACCAGCTAATTCACACATTTCTCAGCTCTATTCATTGGGACATAGCCTTCAATTGGCGCTCCACCTACAGTACAAATTCTCAACCGCATGACGAACATCAAACTCTCTGAGAGAATCCATCACACATTATATGACTCTATGCCACTTTATCAAAAAAATGGATTCTCTGGGACACCACCTCTCAGATTTAGAAAAATGTCTATTATATATACGTAATTGTCCTTCTTTCTTCCCTCCACGACAATACTCTTGACTGGCCTGATTATAACAATGTATATTTTCTCATCTGAATAATCATAATCCTTTTTTATCTCCTGTACAACATTTACTGTTAAAGATATCTGTATACATACCTGTACCATCATTGTAATTGTTTTATACCTTGACCTTTCACATAATAAAAATCGTTTGTAAACAAGGACACCAGTTATCTCACAAAAGTCTGTCCAGGATTAAATCTACTGGTGATAGGTCTGGCGTGTCCAACCAAGGAGACCAAACTGCCTGGTACTTTCCCGAGCAGCCTCTGTGTTGGTAAATATATTTTTCCAGACTTAACGTTGTAATGTCGGTGGACCCTCCCTCCTGGACAGAGTGGGTTACCCATTTGGGCTACCCACTCTGTCCAGGAGGGAGGGTCCACCGACTTCCAGTGTCTAAGAATCAGAATACGGGCCTGAAATAAAGCCCTTGCTAAAGCTTGTTTAGTAACTTCCTCTACTTGAAGATCATCCACTATGCCCAATAGACAAAGTTTGGGATTGGTATGAAGATCAACTTGGAACACTCTGCCAAGGGTGTCCACTACCTTCCCCAATATATATGTAATTTCGGGCATCTCCATAAGAGATGGATCAAGTCACCATGATCTCCTAAGCATCTGGTGCACATAGGATCCTCTCTCTTCCCCATTTTAAATAACCGCTCAGGTGTTAGATGAACCCTGAGTGGGATATATGCGTATAATGATTTTAATCTGTGTAAATCAAACTGTGCATCCAGTTAAGCTGTGTTTATAGAAAATGGAGTTCTGTGCAGATTAGATACTCTGAACACATTTAATGCATGTAAATGCATATAATCGCATGTAAGTGTAAGTACATTTAAATGCGTAAGAACTATTGTTTTTATACTTCCCAGATAGTTTCTCCTGCATTTAAATAAACTGCAGATTGGTAGTGTGAATGTAGAACTAAAGACATTTTTTTCCATTTTGCATAGAGTAAAGAAGGGTTATAACCCCTATCAATATTTTCTATCTGTGTTCCATTGAGGAGATTTCACTTCCTGTCCCATAGCCATAAAAGTCCCTCCGAAGTGAGAAAAATCCCTATTTGTCAGCAGGATCACTAGAACTAGTGTTCAAATTGAAAGATTTCTCCTTTATTCCTGTTCTGGCGACAACCCAAAATTTGTGATTTTCCTTCAATTTCAGTGGGAAAATATAAAAGACAGTTAGAGAGGGCGAATCTCCCTAACAAGGTCACAGAAAAAAAAACCTGAATGTGTTCTAAGCCCTCTCCACTCAATCCAAAACTAAAAAAATAAAGTAAGTAAGTTTTGCCTTTAGTTACAATAACTATAACTACACTCATTCTCAGTATATGTCCACTGAAGCATAGACCGATCTGCTATTATTGGTGCTAATAAGCAGGAAATTACAAGAGGAAATATGAAAACAAATAGTCAGGTACTTATACTAGGTGCATTAAAAAAAAATATATATTTTTTTGATTAAATGCATAAGTGTGCAAATTACTGTTTTGTACATTGTTGTGAGTTTAGCTTTAAAGCTTCTGTGCTATTTACTACAAGATATCTTACCTTGTCGAGGTCACCATCAAGAACAGCTTCAAGGAGAGCTAAAATACAAGAAATGAAGGGCTATTTATTTTCCAATTATACACATATTTAACACATACTACAAAGACAGATGGATGTGAAATCCTTATTATGCTATATGCATATGCGTGTCCAGTCGTTTCAGGTTTAAATTTAAATTCAACCAAAACATCTGCATGGAGTTTGAATGTCTTGTTAATGTTTGATGGGTGTTTTGGTTTCCTCTACAATCCAAAAACAAACTGGGCCTTATTCACTGAGGCTGCATTCACACCTGAGCGTTTCAAAGTCGCGCGTTTTTAATTGCGATTTTACTGTGATTTTGTTGCGTTTTACCGCGATTTTGTTCAGGTGACCAATGTAAAAGGCAGAAAAACGCCTGTAATCTGCCCCTAAGAAGCTTGTGTTCTTTCTTGAGCTCAGGGCGTTTTTCAGGCATTTTGCTTTAGGTGACAAAATGCTCAGATGTGAACAGGTGCCATTGAAATTAATGTGATTTTGCTAGTTGGGCATTTTTCAGGCGTTTTTACTGGCGTTTTACAAGCGTTTTATGAGCTGAAAACTCTCAGGTGTGAATGCAGCCTCAAGAAAAACCGTGTTTGCTGCTCATTAGAGTATTAGAGTATAGTTAGAACATACTGTATGTGCTTTTACCTTTTCCTGTAGTAAAAAAACAACTTATATTACTTCCGTGACGTCATCCCCAGGCTTGTAAATATCTTGCAGGAACAGCTGCTGAGAGCTCAGTTCCTGTTGACTTAGGCACAGCCCCAGAACTACATCTCTCAAGAACTCTTTCTTTACATGTAGTGTGTGGGCATTCTCTTGGGAGTCAAGGCAGCAGCACTATTTTGCTGTGAAAGAAATAATTGCATGCATGTGGAAAAGGGACAAGGAGAGGTGGGCATACATTATGTAGTCCTCTGGCATGGCTAACAACCCTCCTTGGGATTTAAATGCAGGAAAGTCACTGTGTTGTTAGCTCACTAAATTAAAGTGGTTGTAAACCCTCTCCTATACCCAGTGAAGTGAATAGCCTCAGATGATACACAGAGATGAAACAAATCATCCTACATAAGATTTACTTGTATATCTGCTGTCTTTTCCTTTCTACACTCTTGTGAAAATGCAGATTGTGTTAGAAATCTCTCTTCCTCTTCCAGCAGTGGGAAGGAATTCTGGGCATACACTGTGTGACAGCTGATTGGAGGAAAGGCACCCCCCCCCCCTCCACATAGGCAGAGGAACGAAGGAACATGCAGAGCTGTAGTCTGAATAGACAAGCTCTCTGCTTATTTACCTCTAAACTCCCTCCCCAACAGAAATTTTTAGCTGCTGTTATCTATATGTGTCCGAGAGTTTGTCAGAAGTTATCATGATGATAACATTAGGGCATTAGTGGTAGGCTGACCAAAGCACATAAACCCAAGGTAAGTACAATAACAAGTCCTAGTTGCAATCTCGGAATACCCAATAAAAGGATAGTATGCAACCGGTCTAAACTACGTGGCATGTTCGCCAATGCCAGGAGCCTGGCGGACAAGATGGGTGAAGTAGAGATACTGTTGTACAAGGAGGATTTGGATTTTGTGGGAATTTCAGAGACCTGGTTCAACAGCTCTCATGATTGGCTGGCAACCATTCAAGGGAATACCCTTTATCCCAGGGATAGAGAGGGTAAAAATGGGGGAGTGGTATGCCTATATATCAAGAATAATGTACAAGTGAATGTGAGAGCTGATATCACGGAGCTAAAGAGGAGGTGGAATCCTTATGGGTAGAGCTCCAAAGGGATGAAGCTAAGGGGAAAATATTACTGGGAGTATGCTATAGGCCCCCTAACCTGAGGGAGGAGGGGGAGACGGATCTCCTATCACAAGTTGGATTAGCAGCAAAGATGGGAAGTGTTATCATAATGGGGGATTTTAATTATCCAGACATAGACTGGGAGGAGGGAACCACTCATTCGTCTAAGGCTCGCCAGTTCCTAAATGTCTTGCAGGACAATTTCATGGTTCAGATGGTAGATGCACTAACTAGAAATAAAGCGTTACTGGACCTACTGATTACCAACAATACAGACCTGATCACGGATGTGGAAGTATGGGGCAATTTAGGAAACAGAGATCACAGGTCAACTGGCTTCAGTATAAATCACACAAATAGGAAACGTAAGGGTAATACAAAAACAGTGAATTTCAAAAGAGCCAACTTCCCTAAACTATGAAACTTTTTAGAAGGCATGAATTGGAATAAAATATTAGGAACAAAGAACAGGAGAGGAGGAGAGATGGGTTTGCTTTAAGAGCATATTAAATAAGGGCATTAGCCAATGCATCTCATTGGGTAATAAATTTAAAAGAGCGAAAAAAGTCCTGAATGGCTTAACTCCAATGTAAAAATGCATATAAAAGCAAAGGAGAAGGCCTTCAAAAAATACAGGGTTGAGGGATCATCATCAGCATTCAGACTTTATAAAGAATGCAACAAGAAATGTAATTGTGCAATTAGGGCGGCTAAGATAGAACACGAAAGACACATAGTAGAGGAGAGCAAAAAAAAAATCCCAAGAAATTCTTTAAGTATGTAAACAGTAAAAAAGGGAGGGCAGATCATATTGGCCCCATAAAGAATGAGGAAGGACATCTGGTTACAAAGAATGGGGAGATGGCGAAGATATTGAATTTATTCTTCTCCTTAGTCTTCACGAGGGAATTGGGGGCTTCAGTAACCAAAACTGCAGTGTTTATTCTCATGACACATCACAGGAAGCACCTCCATGGATAACAGAGGACAGAATTAAAATTAGACTTGGGAAACTTAACATTAATAAATCACCGGGACCAGATGGCTTGCATCCGAGGGTACTTAGGGAACTCAGTCAAGTAATTGCCAGACCATTGTTCCTAATTTTTACTGGCAGTCTACTGACTGGAATGGTACCAGATGATTGGAAAAAAGCCAATGTAGCACCAATATTTAAAAAGGGCCCAAAATACATCCCTGGGAATTCCAGTATTTACAGGAATTAAATGCAAGCTCTTGGAGGGGATGATAAGGGACTAAATACAAGATTTTAGTAACAAGAACGGTATCATTAGCAGTAATCAGCATGGATTCATGAAGAATCGTTCTTGCCAAACCAATCTATTAGCCTTCTATGAGGAGGTGAGGTGCCATCTAGATAAAGGAAGGCCCGTAGACGTGGTGTATCTGGATTTTGCAAAAGCATTTGACACAGTTCCCCATAAACGTTTACTGTACAAAATAAGGTCTGTTGACATGGACCATAGGGTGAGTACTTGGATTGAAAACTGGCTACAAGGGCGAGTTCAGAGGGTGGTGATAAATGGGCAGAACTCGGAATGGTCAGAGGTGTGTAGTGGTCCCCCAGGGTTCTGTGCTGGGTCCAATCCTATTTATTTTGTTCATAAACGACCTGGAGGATGGGGTAAACAGATACTAAGCTAAGCAGGGCAATAACTTCTCCGCAGGATGTGAAAACCTTGCAAAAAGATCTGAACAAATTAATGGGGTGGGTAACTACATGGCAAATGAGGTTTAATGTATAAAAATTTAAAATAATTCATTTGGGTGGCAAAAATATGAATGAAATCTATACACTGGGGGAGAACCTCTGGGGGAATCTAGGACGGAAAAGGACCTGGGGATCCTAGTAGATGATAGGCTCAGCAATGGCATGCAATGCCAAGCTGCTGCTAACAAAGCAAGCAGAATATTGGCATGCATTAAAAAGGGGGTCAACTCCAGAGATAAAACGATAATTATCCCGCTCTACAAGACTCTGGTCCGGCCACACCTAGAGTATGCTGTCCAGTTCAGGGCACCAGTCCTCAGGAAGGATGTACTGGAAATGGAGCGAGTACAAAGAAGGGCAACTAAGATAATAAAGGGTCTGGAGGATATTAGTTATGAGGAAAGGTTGTGAGAACTGAACTTATTTTCTCTGGAGAAGAGACACTTGAGAGGGGATATGATTTCAATTTATAAATACCGTACTGGTGACCCCACTATAGGGATAAAACTTTTTCGTGGAAGGGAGTTTAACAAGACACGTGGCCACTCATTAAAATTAGAAGAAAAGAGGTTTAACCTTAAACTATGTAGAGTGTTCTTTACTGTAAGAGCGGCAAGGATGTGGAATTCCCTTCCACAGGCGGTGGTCTCAACGGGACCATCAATAGTTTCAAAAACCTATTAGATAAGCACCTGAACGACCACAACATACAGGGATATACAATGTAATACTAACATATAATCACATACATAGGCATATAATCACACACATAGGTTGGACTTGATGGACTTGTGTCTTTTTTCAACCTCACCTACTATGTAACTATGCAACTATGTAACAGAGGAACAGAGCAGCAGAAAGACATAGCACTTAGCTTTGGGAGAGATAAGTAAACACTACAGGAAACCATGCATAAAATAAATGTCATACTAAGATGTCTTTGTGTTAAGAAGTACAAAGAGTTAACGTCTGCTAAATTGCTAAAGGAAGTGTCTAGCTTGTGACGTAATTGCCAATGTATATGTATACACTGAAAAAGCTCATAGGCGACACTTGTCTTCCCGACGTTGAGTTGGAGTTAAGTGCCATGCTGGCGTGGAATAAATAAAAGTCTGTTTTCCTGAAAAGTCTGTTGTCTGGTCTGTTCCTGGTTTTCCCAAAAAGGGCATTTTTCCCGCTTCAATATAGCGTTTTATTGCCACATTCACAACCTAAATTTAAAGCTGAATTCAGACTTTTGCATGTAGGATAACACACATTACAACCCACTTTTAACCCACCCCACTGCAGCTTACTGTATATAGGCATAACTGCATTGCGATTTATTTTGAATGGACCTGAACCCTCATATACAGTATTAGGTAATGCACTTCAATGCACCTCAACACATGTAGGTTACTGCTCTTTGCACTGTGCACCATGTTGCTACAAAGAAGTGAAGGCACTGTGGGGTTGATTTACTTAACGCAAACAGACTGTGCACTTTGCAAAGTGCAGTTGCTCCAGAGCTTAGTAAATGGACAGAAGTTCTATTGACTGCCATCATCCAATCATTAGCAAGCAAAAATGCTATTTTTTAAAATTTTCCTTGCATGTGATTGGGTACTCTTTGCAAAGTGAAGCTTTGCCTCATTTACTAAGTTTTGGAGCAACTGCACTTGCAGAGTGCAACTGTAGTTCGCAAAGTGCATAGTCTATTTGCCTTTAGTAAATCAACCCCAGTTTGTCTTGTATTGAGGCTCATTAAGGACTGATTCAATGTGATTGGGCTGGCTTAACGCAAAAGTCAACGCATCAAGAAACACAATAAAAGGAGTAAATAGAGCCTTATGGTCAACCCTGTTGCTGTCTTAGGATAGTGACTGTGGGCAAATAATAGGTCCTCTGTTCTCATTTTTATAATCCAGTGTAAGATTATCATGCTTTTAATAATCCACAGAAACATCCTAGAGCCAGTCATTTATTTCTACGTATTTGTCAGCAGTATATTCAACCCCTCTCGCTGCAATGCAGAACGCCAGCCTCTCACTTGCCGCCAGTAGTAAACAATCTCAATGCCAAGATTTCTACTGCAGTCTGTGATATTGATGGCTCCTACTTGAAAGGAATTTATGTGCAGATGCAATTATGCCAACGCAAACGGGACACATTGAGTTATGCAGGAGTTGCATTTATCGGTTAAGTTACTGTGCAGCACTAAATAATTTGTTTCATAGCTGGGAAAAAGCTTAGAAAATTCTAATCCCTGCTTAGTTAACTCGCCCTAAAATGGACTTTGCTAATTCAGCGCCGAAGAAGAAGCAATTTATCTACTTTTTCCTGGCTTTAATTTATTTACTTCTGTGCTGGTGGGAGGTCTGGAGCAGAAAATCACAGTTTTGTATATCTCATGGGGAGTAGGATGTGCATTTCTTGAGAAATTGCCTTCACTGCATAATGTATGGCAAGTCTTGTGAATATCGATGCATTCTGCAATGCTAGAGCAAATGCGTTAATGCGTGGGGTTTTACTGCCTCTTGTGGTCATCAGGGGATTAACGTTTTACTGCTGCTGTGCCACAACTATGTTCTGGTAGAAGCAACAAAGAGAGACTTAGTTATTAAAAGGCAAGTTGGCACACAGGGTGAATTTTTTAATTTCCAAAATACAAAATGTGTAGATGGTGGCAACAAACTGAAATTGTTAATCAGTCAGCCCTACATATCTTCCTGGGTACAGACTAGGTGGAGATTAATTAAATCTTGATTTAAAGATACAAGTGGCAGATCCTTGGGTGTTGAACATGAAAGGACAAATGTTATAAAGAGAGCAGCATAAATGGGAACAAGCAGACAGTAGTACTCAAAGTCTGCTGTACTGGATAAAAATAGGTGCCAACGTGTTTTGGGGGTCAGAACAATGCCTCCTTCTTCAGGGCTAAAAATAAAAGCAACCATCCCAAAGTTTGTAGAACACAAAAAGCAAAATGCAGCATCTGTAATATACAAACTTTGGCAAAAAAAAGTGTATGTAAACTTAAAACTTTCAATTAAAAAATAGTTCCTTATGATAACTCCTTTTCCATTCCTTATCATCAATACTTAGGGGTTGATTTACTAAAGGCAAATAGTGGCTGAATAGAGCCGCTATAGTAATAATAGTGTCTAAATAGCGTCCGAATAGCGCTGCTATAACGGTAAAGTGCTGCCAAAACTAGCGGCGCTTTACTGCTAACGTCCACACCACCCAAGTGTGAAAGGGGTCTAAAAGAGGAACTGAACTCTGGAAACTGGGCCCAAAAAAAGCCAGGCATTAGGCAAAGGACTGGTCGCCAGCATTGCTTGTGATCTCCCTGCAGGAGACCTTTACTCCATTACTGAATTATCATACCTTGTTTTGCATTGTGTTTTGCATTGTGTCTCTGAATGGAGGCAACCATCTTGATAGAGGCAGGGATTTATTTCCTCATATCAGAGCTTTCAGCAATGAGAACAGTAAGAAGCACAGTGGTAACATCACCAAACTAGTATTCAGTGCCTTAGATCTCATGCTGCAGATATAGAGGCTCTAGGCTCCAGAGTACCTGTGAGGTCAGGCATTTGACAAGCAACAACCATTTCTGGCACTACAGCTAAAGCATATTAAAGCTAAGTAGGTTAAGGACATACAATAAATCCTTCCCAAGTAAGCCTGCATAGTTATAGTAATACTGAATATTCAGACTGACATTTGTGACAGGAACTCTTTAAACTTTCAAGGGAAAAAAATGTGCTATCTTTTTTAAATTACAACAAAAGGGTACAAATGAGTCACTTCACTATATGGATATCCTATAGATATCAAAAGCAAAAGAAGCCAAAAGACATTAGCTATTTCCAGCCCAAAAGCAACCATTCAATATGGCATCTCACCTTGTTCTTCTGCAGTGACAGGAGACCTGAAACAGAAAAGGAGAATTCAGTCAGTGAAAATGATAACCTACATATTCCTGGATTGATTGGATCCTAGTTTGGAATTTACCAGTGAAGCTGCCCCATCTTATGAAAGGAAGGCGGTCACCAAGATCAAGGGCCCACATGCAATAACTCAACATGGTTTTGTGCATCAAAACAGCCTATTCATTTTGCAGGGGCAGACGTATGAAAAAACAGATATGACCCTTTTTTCTTTTATAACACAGCACACCACAAAGTACATCATTTTGGTGTGCTGCTGTCAGGTACATTGCCCACTACAGTAGTTTTATATGAGTTGCCATCTAAAATGAATGATGACACAATATACTGCCCTGCTGAATGTACTTATGTAAGTGGCCTACCGGGGGGGTACAGCCATATTTCAGGTGCTTCTAGGTTTTATTATCAAAGCTTAATTGAACAAGCTGAAGCTAGAAGCTTCTAGTTTACTACTCACCAGATTCTGTGTGCACCAGTTTTAGTAAATACCCCCCATTGACACATTACCGATAGCCCTGCAAACCTTACACTAGCCCTGTCATCCCTCAGATAAAGAAGTGGCACAGAGCTGCAAAAAACTCGGCTTGTGCGTCTCGGCTTTGATATACTATATTACATAGCCAAGGTGAACATTAGAAGGAATTTCTGGACATAATAGGGTTGATTTACTAAAGGCAAATAGACTGTGCACTTTTTTTTCTTGCATGTGATTGGGTACTCTTTACAAAGTGAAGCTTTACCTCATTTACTAAGCTCTGAAACAACTGCACTTTGCAAAGTGGAGAGCCTATTTTTCTATAGCCAACTCCATTATGTCACAATTGTCTGTTTGTTATCATCAAATCATCCAAATTGTGCTTATATTTCACATTTACTTGCTGCCCTATATAGTCACAATTGAACCATATAGTCACAATATAATATTTAGAAATCCATTTACTGGTAAAAATAAGTGTGAAATGCAAGACTCCGGTGGGTGTACAAATATGTCCGCTTGCCGCCTTCTTACTGTATCCTTACTGTGGCCGAGTACGGGGTATACCAAGATGACTGTGGCGTAACGTCACTTCCGTTACAAAATCTGACAGGTCGCTAATCTGACGAAAAAAACGGTATTTTGTCACCTAAGTTATTTGCATCTTGTCACAATTGGCTGCTTTTTGCTCATGCATTATAATGCTTGCTGCCTACACATTGCCCATTTGGGGGTCCATGTATTGTTAGGATAACCATTGTATTGTGAATTCACTGCTGGTTAGGGGATCAGATTGCTATAAGATTAGTCCTCTGCCACCTCTATTAAATCTTTGGATTTATTTTAATTGGGCACACAAATAATTTCTTTTTTTTTTTTTTTTTTTTTTTTTTTATGCTGTGGCAATGTGCACTGCTATTAAACACGATTTCAATTTCTTTTTTTACCAACATAATTATACATAAAACATTCAGATGAAGAAAATAGTCACTGTTTCCATTTTTCTGCCCATTACTAGTGTTCATTTGATTTCACAATTTCTACTGAAAATAATTTTGATGTATAGCGGACACTGGGGTGTGTTAACAAAATAATCTGCCCAAGGTGTCAACTATGCTGGGTATGCCACTGACTATTAGTAAATCCTACCTTAAAGTGGTTGTAAACCTCAGGCATGGAATGTGAAGCTCATCCTTCTATACTGTGTACTTGCCTCTATCGAAAGCACTGAGTGTGATTTCACTCTGCTGCCTCATTCCTCTGTTATCTGCATGAGTCACTTCTGTCAAATTTTGTTTCACCATCTGTGTCTCATTGCTGAGATTTCCTCTCACTTCCTGTTTGGCTTGTCCCATAGCCAAACAGGAAGTGAGCGGAAATCTATGCAAATTAAGGGAATTTCTTGGGGACGCCCAGGTCACCAGAACTAGTGGTCCCCATTGGAAGATTTCCCTTCTATTACCTTTCTGGGGACAATCCAAAATTTGGGATTTTCATTTACTTTAACTTTCAATGATAATGGTAAACAGGACAAATAGAGAGAGTGTATCTCCTTAATAGGGGCACAGACCGCCATAAAAACTGACAGGGCTTCTAATCCCTCTCCACTCTATCCGAAGCTAAAAAAAAAAGGTTTGCCTTTAGTTATACTTTAAAGCTGTCTTCACTGAGATCTGAATTGTAAGAATTCAGATCCCCGCCCCCTGCTTTTCAGAGCTGAGAGATCCTGTGTGAAATCTGCACTCTGAACTGATGTAGAGAAGAGAGTGCTGCAGATAAACAGGTACATCTTATGGAGGAGGATTTGTTTCATTTTCATGTATCATCCGATGGTACTCATTTCACTGTGTATGTGTGAGGGTTTTTTAACCACTTTAAAGTGGTAATAAAGTCAGTTATTATAAAAATTTCTGACAGGCATGGTTTTTATAACAGAAGAAACCCTAGAAGTCTCTTCTGTCATAAATCTTCCCCCTGCCTGTCAGCAAGAAATGTGATCTGAGCTGCACATGTGCAGCTCAGGCCACATTTATGGCCCGTTCTGTACACTGCTGTGATATGACTCCCGTGTGCATGCATGGGAGTGATGTCGCCCCGACACAACTGTATGGCTGAACTCGCACTGCACAGACATCGCATGTGATCGGCACCGCAGTGTGGGTGCAAATTACATGCAAAGTCTGACATCGCACAAGCGTAAACCTGAGTTTAAGGCTGCCAGGGGACTCGTTTAAAGACTGCAGACTGCAGTTCCTTTATAAAATGGTTGATACCACAGTGTGAGTAGTCCTGCATTTTGGCAAACAACAGGTCCACTTTGTTTCTGCTTGCTGATCATCCAGAATTTTACCTTCAGCACATTATTGTCCTTGACTTTGAAAAAAAAGCTTTCATTCGTTATTTCTGCAGAGCTCGAAATTTTATCTTGACGGCTGAAAAATAGTTTAATGGTCTCTCTTTTATCTCCTCATCTTGCATAGAGCATAAACCCAAGAGAGTACGAGGGGCATGCTGTGACTGAGAGATGTTAATGGTTTGTTAATGAGTTGATAATGCGGCCTGGGTGGGTACCAAGAATTGTAACCATTTCTAAGATAGAGAGATGTGGCTGACACAGATGCAGTTTATTTTCTGACCACACATTCCAGACTGGTAGTAGAGCACAGATACTCATCTAGCTGTATTTATCAGAGGTATTGAATGTTATTGATGGACTGAGGCAGGGTGATACTACATCCCTCCCTGACATGTCAAAATTGTTAAGGTCATTCCTCTACGGGTCAGGGCTGTTATGTTGGCAAAAAGGGGAACTAACTTGTAGGTGGGGTGTAGCGAGGTGGCGGTGACAGCGCAAATAACACAATCAGTCCCAGTGCAATGAAAGAACTTATATTTAACTTGAAATAAAGCAGAAACACAAATAACCTGGTGGGAAGGCAGCCCAACCAGGAACATTCACAGCGTGTAGCTTGTAGAAAGCAGAGTGTAGCTGAGCTGTCAGAGTCTGTTGAGAGGGAAGAATGTGGCCTGGCCGTCTCTTGCCCCACAGGCAGGTGTCCAGAGAAGTTGCGAGCCCTACATTTTCCCTCAGGAACCTTTCCCTGCCGCTAGTACTGTCCCTACTTTACCAACTCACAAATGCGTGCCAAATCTGGGAGCCAGGGCCTTAAATAGGCTCTGTCTGACCCAAAATGGTCACCAGAGTCACATGGTGCAGCAGCATCCAATTGGATGCTTCCCCAGTGACCCAGGAGACCATAGAGGAACTGTGACTTCCTTTTCCAATTGCAGTGCCTCAGTGAAAGAGAGCCACATGTTGTGGAGAAAGTAGACTGCACCTGCCTACTCAATATTAGGTGGGTCATCATAAAATTAAGGCTGATCGGTGTAAGTATGTCTAGTAAGCATGATAGAAGCAAAAAGCAGGCCCCTAATACCTCCAAAGGCAGGGGTAAATAATACCAGCAGGTGAGAAATTTCTCTTATATACTGTAGATAC